>NC_092877.1:132144278-132450349 GCF_028372415.1 Notamacropus eugenii
GCATGTTTCCATCCATAACTATGTTCTTTTTGAAGCTGAGTAAGTTCTGCCTAACATACTTATTCTTTCTTCAGGCCTATAATCAAGGATTGCTTTCTTGCAAAAATAAATAAATAATAAATAAGATGTGTTTTCCAGTTCCTAATCCTAACAAAGTCTGAGTAATTGGACTAAATTAGTTTAACTAAGTTGAATTCAAATAGTTAAAAATATGTCATGGTTGCCATATGAATCTGCAATCAGTTTTTCTCCATAGTAAACACATTTCCTTTCACAGACAAAAGCAAAATTATTTAGTCAATTATAGATAAGGGGTACCTTAACATAAAGCTAATTAATTAATTCTGTCAAAATGTATTAAATCCCTACTGTGTTCAGATCACTAAGCTGAACCCTTCTGGTAACACAAAATTCCCATAAATCATGATTCTTTGACTGGTAGAATTTACAGGGGTAATACAATCCCAAGTAACTGTAATACCCAGTACTATATTTCCAACAGTGATCTGTGAGATCCTAGATTAAAATCAAGGAAGAATCATCAATTATTTCTAGAACTTACACTTCCATGATTCAGTGACACATAATATAGATATATGTTACTCCATCCATAATCCTTTTATAGTTTTGAATAGAAAATTCATAGTTGGGTTTTTATTCCTGGAAAAGACATAATCTTATGGTCAATTTGATAAGCTTCTTTGAACCTAGAAACAATAGGATGATCCTCAGGTGAGATATAGACCATGCATTATTGGGTCCATACTTGAAGCCCTTCCAGTTTGGTAACATCTCCCTGTACTACAATGGAACAGACTTTAAGAATTTAAGATTACCTTCATGTTTTGATAAGGCTGATTAGCAGGCATAGTGGAGAATCAATCTTACTAATTCTCTTTAAAGTTTACTTTGAAAATAGAATTAAACTGCATTCATTAAAGGTTTAAGCTGAAAGTACTAGTCTTTTAAACTAGAAGCTGAAAGTTCAATCTTTGTCCCATGCAGCACCATGACATAATGACAAGAACACAACATATGGAGTAGAAGAGTCTTAGTCCAAATCCCAGCTCTGCTTATTTCCTCCCTATGTGAGTTTGGCCAAGTGTCTTCATCTCTCTGTTTTAGTTTCTTAATCTGCATAAAGAGAAGATTGGAGCAGATTACCTCTGAAGACTCTTCAGACTCTAAATTCTGTGACTATCAAAAACACAAAATCTGCTCCACTATTGACACTCTAATTTTACCCACACTTCATGGAAAAATCCCCCAAGCTGCAAACCTTTCCTAAGTGGGTTAACCCCCAAATTCTTAGTATATTTTTAAGTTATTAAAACTAACTTTTGTTGGGTACCCTATATAAATATTAAAATTTTTCAAATTTTTATGAAGCTTATCTGACTAAGACAACTCAGAAATACAGGAGTTTAGAATTAGAAGGAACCTCAGTCATTATTTTAATCTGACCTATAGCTGAATAAGAAGTCTCTATACAGTGTATTCGACCATTGGTCATTGAGTCTTTTTTGACAACTGACAGTGAGAGAAAATCCACTCTTTCCCAAGGCAGTCCATTCAACTTATGAAAAACTTTATTAGGATATATTCCTTGCAGTAAATTTATATATAAATGGAAGTTTCATCCATTGCTCCCAATTCTTGGTTGGTAGTTGTCCTTTGTTGTCTAAGAGAACCAAAATGATATCACCATGATAAAGTGAAGTTTCAGTGTGTCTGATTGTGACTTGTCAGACCAATATGAGTTTGAAATGCTCTACCACAGGTTGGGCACAGATCCCTCTGATAAAAGGATGAACAAGTCTAATCTTTCTTCCAGACAGCCCTTCAGATATTTGAAGGAAGTTATCATGTCATTCCTTTACACCTAACTCTTCTATTCTCCAAAATACACTTCTCTATTTTCTTCCATCAACATTATACACGATATGCTTTCAAGTCCCTTGACCATTCTTTTCACCATCATCTGAATGCTTTTAGTTTATGAGTTTTCTTTCTTCCTCCTGTATGTCCTTCTAAAGTACCAAAGGCGAAGAAGATTATCTTTTCTTTCATTAAGCCATGCAAATGAAGAGTTTATTTAAGATTTCAAACAAATCATCTTGTAATCTTAAAAACTACATGCTATTTTGAAGAAAGCATGTAACTCAGATGATACAAAGTACTGAGTTTTCCCCATAGCTTCAGACAGATGAAGATGCCATAGTTCATCTCTAATAAGGAGAATGGGTCTCTCACAGGTGTCAGCAGTATCATCACCATTACTCTCAGGTTGTCCTCTGGTGATGCTAATTGGAAGCTGCCTGTTTATTAGAGGGCAGTTGCTGGGATGCTTCCTCAAACATCAGCAGGTGGCCCTGAGCCATCCTTCTGGCAGAGGACTTGGTATCATTGGTCAGCTCAGATCCTTGCAACAAGAAAAAGCCTGATCATATCAACTGAAAGTAATACTTATCTATAGTTATAAGGTCCCAGTACATAACAGAAAACTAAGAAATTGTTGGAATCAGTATATTTTTTATATAGAAATGGCACCCAAAAATGATGACTATTAAAGTTTGGTATTCATGTGAAAAAATGGGGAGGGAGGGGGAGATTTACCTCTAACTTTAACAGCTGATTGTTGGCTGTTTGAAGTTTCAGATAAAATTCATTTCACTGCATACAAATATGTTATTCAATTTCAGCATCATTATGAACAGAATACTCTGCAAAAGGAAGTCTATTATAATACTAGGAGCAGAAAATAGTTGATCGAGCTATCATCCTAAAGGAGATTGCTTTGTGGAAAAAACTGTATTTTGCCAAAGCAGCCTCAAGTTGGCTCAGATTGCTACTAGTCACCTGTTTCTTACCCACTATGCTTCATCAAAATATTTTAGCATATGTTTATATAAAAATATCTCTGAATGTTATTTTGGTATTTGTATGATATTTTGTTATTATTATTTTATGTAATCATCAAGAACAAAAGAACTGTAAGATTACACTGAATTACACTAGATTTTGATTAAAGAAGTACAGCAAAGGAGCTTTGGGAGAGTACATGGTGGGAACTTTAGGGAAAAATTTGAATGAGGAAGAGAGACAGATACAGACAGAGAGAGACAGGAAGACAGACAGACACACACACACAGAGAAAGAGAGACAGACAGACAGACAGAGACAGAGAGTGAGTGAGTCCTGGAGTTCCTTATCTACATAAAGCTAGGATAATAGACTTTCCAGTCAAAATGGCTTATAGTTTCATTCCTATTTAGTTCTCCCCCAAGCATATCAAGAAAGGCCCCAAAATAAGAGTACGTAGTTAAACTCTTTTTCTGATAAATGATACGTCCTAAGGCAAATTTGAATGAAGAAAAATGTCATTGGGATTAGATTTGGAAAATTGAAGCAATATAAGGAGAGTATGATGAAGAAGCACAATAATATTATATTTCTTTAATAGTCTTTCCATAAATTTAAAATATACTACTTATTTCAAAAGAAAGACTATCTAGAGGAAGCAGAACAGCACGAGGGAAAGAGGGCTAAGTCAGAAAACCTGTCTCTGCTATTTGCTTATTGTTTCTTTGGGCATATGAAAAAGCATAGAGTATAGGGCCTGGAGGCAGGAAGACCTGAGTTCAAATTCAGCCACAGATATTTAACAACTGTTAGATATGGGACAAGTCATTTAATCTGCTTGATTTAGGGTCCTCTTCTATGAAATGAGTTTATCAATAACTCTTTTCTCCCAAGATTGTTGTGAGGATTAAATGAGATGGCATTTATGAAGAGCTTAACATAGTGCCTAGTACATAGTAAGATCTGTATGACTGTTAGCTATTATTATTATTAGATGACCTGTCCAAGTCACTTAAATCTCCCTAGGTCTCAGTTTTCTCATCCATAAAATAGCTAATCTCCCAGGTACCATTCAGCTGTAACTAATAATCTGATGAGTTAGATGTTGATTTTGTTTTGTTTTAGTTTGTTTATTTAATTGCATTTAATTGACTGATAAAAACTGTGCCAAGAAGGTTCACTGCTTCACAACAAGTTTTCATGGCTCAGAAGGCATCATGGGATCCCTTATGCAGAATGAGATACTTAAGTTGTAGATATCTGAGCAGTTGTTTAGTGGTACTACCCTTGAATGCATTTTAATATGTTAATTTATTTTGTTAAACATTTCTTATTAATCATTTTTTTAATTGAGTTTCAAATTTTTTCCTTCCTTTCTGTCCCTTCTTTCTCCTTAACTAGGCAAGAAATTTGATATTGATTATACATATGAAGTTGTATAAAATATATTTCCATATTAGCCATGTTGTAAAACAAAATAAAGATAAAAACAGCAAAAATAAAGAAAATTTTAAAAGTATGCTTCAACCTGAACTCAAAATTCATCAGTTCTCTCTCTGGAGGTAGTGGGCATTTTTCATCATGGGTCATTTGGAATTATCTTGGTCAGAGTAGCTAATTCTTTCACAGCTGAACTTCTTTTGATATTTCCTTTCCTGTGTACAGTGTTCTCTTAGTTCTGCTTACTTCACTTTTTATTAGTTCACATTAGTCTTAATAAGTTGTTTTTTTTTTCCTGAAATCATCATGCTTGTCATTGCATAAGGCATGATTGTATTCTATCAGAGTCATATACTACAAATTGTACATAATTCCCCAGATGAAGGGCATCATCTCAATTTCCAATTCTTTATCATCACAAAAAGAGCTACTATCAATATTTTTTGTACAAATAGATCCTTTTCCATTTTCTTTCATCTGTTTGTTATACAGACATAGTAGTGATATTGTTAGGCCAAAGGTTATGCACAGTTTTATAGTCCTTTGGTCATATTTCCAAATTGTTCTCCAGAATAGATAGAGTAGTTCACAATTCTGCCAATAATGCACTAGTAGTATTCCATTTTTTTCCACATCCGCTTTCCCTTTTGTCACTTTCCTTCTCTGTCAATCTGATAGGTGTAAGATGATATATCAGAGTTGATTTAATTTTCATTTTCTAATCAGTAGAAAATTAGAGCAATTTTTAATAAGACTATTTTTATCTTTGGTTTCTTTTTTTTTTGAAAATTACCTGTTGATATCAGTTGACTAGTAATCAGTTTGAGAATCTCTGTCTCTCTCTGTCTCTCTGTCTCTGTCTCTCTCTGTCTCTCTCTGTCTCTCTCTGTCTCTCTCTGTCTCTCTCTGTCTCTGTCTCTCTCTCTCTCTCTCTCTCTCTCTCTCTCTCTCTCTCTCTCTCTCTGTCTCTCTCAATTTGACTCAGTTCCCCGTATATTCGAGAAATAACACTTTTATCAGAAAATCTTGCCATAAAATCCCCACACTTGTCTGTTTCCCTTCAAATTTTAGCTGCATTTGTTTTATTTGTACAAAAGCTTTTTAATTCATTTAATCAAAATTATCTATTTTACTTTCCATGATGCTGTCTTATTTCTTATTTGGTTAAAAACTCTCCCTTACCTATAGTAACAGGTACATTTTCCCATGCTCCCTTAATTTACTTATGATACCACCCTTTATATGTAAATAATTTATACATTTTGACGTTACCTTGGTGTATGGTGTGAGATCTTGGTCAATTCCTAATTTCTGCCAAATTGTTCTCTAGTAATCCCAGCCATTTCTGTCACGTGTTGTTTTCTTATCACAAAATTTGAATATATGGATTTGTCAAACATTTGATTACTATGGTGATGTAATGTTGCTTTTTTCATTTTCAAAGAGAATCAATAGAATGATGATGTGATGTCTTGGCTTGTGCATGAGTTGAATTTAAGTGAGGCATAGTTGCACACAGTTATCAACATCCATCTTTCTTGCAGTCATCAAAGTTCAGTGGCAAAACGAAAGTCGAGATGACTATTGATGACTCAGGATGCAGTGGATGATCTTGGCATTTTTGATTTCTGACCAAGCTTTAGCACAGAACTTGCTTCAGTCTCCTTTGTGGCTATTGGAACAAATTGTCCTCATCCACCCATTCTACTACAAGAAATCTTCACATGTTTGAGATAGCTATTTCCCAAATTACTGATGGATTTGAGGCCTCAGCTTGGTTAGATGGCTTTATTGGGGTGTGGCTGCTGCACATGTTATATCTTCTTAAAGCCACAGATGAAAGTTGGATGAAAGGTGAATTCCAAAGGTGGATAACCAAACTTCCCACAAGAAGTGTTGGTTCTTCCTGAATACCCCATACACACCTATGATTATATACTACTGTTTGTTATGTCCCTAATGTATTCTGCTCTTCCATCCCTCTATTTCTATACCAAACTGTTTTCATGATTACACTTTATAATATGGTTGGAAATCTGGAATTACTAGACTGCCTTGCTTCACTTCTTTCCATCGATTTCCTTGATATTATTGACCTTTCGTCCTTCCAGATGAATTTCATTATTATATTTTCTACCTCTATAAAATGGTTTGGGTAGTTTTATTGTTATGATGCTTAAGAACCAAATTAACATACGTAGAAGTGCCAATTTTATTATGTTAGCTTGGTCTGCTCATGAGCAATTAATATTTCTCTAGTTGTTTAGATATGTCTTTATGTCTGAGAAAAGTGTTTTGTAATTGTGTTCATATGATCCCTGGGTTTGTCTTGATAACTAGATCCCCAAGGGTTTAACATTGTCTATAATTATTTTAAGTGGAATTTCTATCTTTCGCTGATGAGTTTGATCGGTCTTATATATAAATGCTTACATGGGTTTATTTTATGCCTTCTCACTTTGCCGAAGTTGTTAATTTTTTCAACTAACTTTTTAGTTGATTTTCTAGAGTTTTCTAAGTATTTTATTATATCATCTGCGAAGTAACAGATTTGCTTTCTCATTGCCTATTTTTATTCCTTCAATTCTTTTTTTTCTTATTGCTATAGCTAGCATTTCTGGTACAATATTGAATATTAAGTGGTAAGAATGAACATTTTTGCTCCACCCTGATCTTACTGGAATGACTTCACATTTATCCCCATTACGGATAAGGCTTGCTCTTGGATTTAGATAGATTTTACATATCATTATAAGAAAGGCTCTTATGTTTTCTATTGCTTTTAATAGGAATGCATGGTTTATTTTGACAATCTTTTTTGTTGTTGCATGCAATGATATAATCATATGTTCTTTTGTTAGTGATAGAGATGATTACATTGATACATATTTTTTAATATTGAACCAGCCCTTCAATCCTAGTATAAATCCCACCTGGTGATATAGTGCTGTAATCTCCTTGCTAGCATTTTATTTAAAATTTTTGCATTGTTATTCATTAAGAATATTGTTCTATAGTTATCTTTCTCTGTTTTTGTTATCTCTGATTTAGGTGTCAAAACCATATCTCTGCCGTAAAAGGAATTTTGCAAGCCTACACCAATATGTTTTCAAATAGTTTATATAGTGATAGGATCAATTGTTCCTTAAATGTGTGGTAGAATTCATTTGTAAATTCATCTGGTCCTGGGGATTAGTTTTTTAGGAAACTCATTTATGGCTTGTTCAAACTCAGTTTTCTAAGATTTAAGTCCTCTATTTTCTCTTCTATTAATCTAGGCATTTTATATTTTTTGTAAATATTTATCGATCTCATTTAGATTATCAATTTTAGTGGCATGTAGTTGGGAAAAATAGCTCCTAATAATTACTTTAATTTCACGTGCTTTAGTGGTGCATTCACTCTTTTCATTTCTGAATATGGGTAGTTGGTTTTCTTCTTATTAAAGCTCACCAAAGGTTTATTTTTTTTTAATTTATGGAAGAACAAGCATTTCTATAATATAGTAAAATTTTAAATGATTACTGCACATGAAACTGCAAATCTAATAAGTTGATTTATCGTCAAGGTTTTTCTTTAACTTTCAATTTTATTAATTTTTGAAATTCCAATTTTGTTAATCTCTCCTTTGATTTTTCAAGATTTCCATTTTTGTCTTCAATTAGGGATTTTAAATCCTTACTTTTTTGGTTGTGTACACAATTGATTGATCTGTTCTTCCTCTCTTTTATTGATGTGTACATGTGTAGAGATATATATTTTCTCCTTAGCCCTCCTTTGACTGCAATTCACAAATTTTGTAATATTGTCTCATTGTTGTCATTCTCTTTAATGAAATTATTGATTATTTCTATACTTTTTTTCTGTGACCCATTCATTTTTTAGGGTTAGATCATTTAGTTTATAATTAATTTTCAATCTATGTTATAAGACACTTTATTAAATGTAATTTTTATTGCATTATGATATGAAAAGAGTACAATTAATATTTTTGCTTTTCTGCATTTGGTCATAAGATTTTTATCCCTATAGTCAGTTTTTGCAAAGGTGCCACATTCACCTGAGCAAAAGGTATACTCTTTTTCATTCCCATTGAATTTTCTCTGGAGGTCTATCATATCTAACTCCGGGTGGTAGGGAAAGATGGGATGAGAGAACAGGAGTAGAAGAAAAGGAAAATCTTTTTGCTTACATGCAGTTAGCAAATAAAATTCCCTCATTATCTGTATCCAAAAAAGCGTGTCTCATTCTGAGCCAAGTCCATTACCACCACTCTGTTAGGAAGTGAATAGCATATTTCATCATCAGTCCTCTGGAATCGTTGATAGTCATTATGTATTTTTTTTTTACAGTTTTCAGTGTTATTTGTATAGTTTTATTGTTGTTATACACATTGTTCTGATTGTCCATTTCATTCTTTTATTCATACAGTTTTCAAAATTGTTCATTTTTATAAGATTGATTTTAGAGTATAAATTTTTCTGCTTCTGCTCAGATTATGCATCATTTCATGTCTTTCCATGTATATCTAAAGGTACTTTTTTCTAGTTTATTATAGCACAATAATATTCTATTACATTCATGTATCACAATTCCTCAACTCATTCCCAATTGATGGGGATTTATCTATATCTTAAATATTTATACATACATGTGTATGTGTTATGTGTATATATAAGCTTTGTCCCTAGATAGAACATAAACCCATTATGAACAGGGAATGTTTGATTTTTGTATTTTCAGTGCTTAGCATAATGCCTGACATAAAGGTATTTTTAAAATGCTGATTGATCAGGAGTAGTGTATGGTATTCGCACTGATAATAAATACAGGATGATTTGAGGAAGATGAAAGATTATTAGAAGAATCAGGGTTTTCCTGTGGAGTTTGCCCGTATGTTGAACCTTGTAGGAAGCTAAATGTTATTTGTCCATAAAATGGGGCTAATGATATTCACCCTACTCATAGTACAGTATTTTATTCTGAGCAAAGTACTTTGAAAGCCTAAAGTATTATAGACCAGTTATTCTTCTTACTGCTTACAGATTTAAAAAAAAAAACTTTAATTCTGGTGATGGATGTCTGGGGTAGGTAACGAAAGGAGTAACATAATTCCCACTGAGGAGCTCTCTATGCAAGCAGTCACAGAATTGTCTCAACATATCAGAGATTTTCTTATCTTTACTCAAATGCATCACAGATAAATCAGTTGTTTAAATACCAACTGATTCCTTCATTTAATCAGTTCAGTTTTTATACAATCAACATTTTAAATTTTTGTTGTTTGATTTGGATAAAACTCAGAGGGTAAACAAAAATGCTCTCTCATGGTTCCTCTCATTGGATTGGTTGGTGGAATTGCTTCAGTAGCTATTTTTTACTTTGCTCTTTCAGAAGTTTATTTTCTCTTTCATCAAATAACCAGCAGACAACTAAGGATGCCTCAGGTTTTAGAACCATTTGCAATAAAGAATGCAGCTGAGTGCCTTACCTGCTTTGGAAACGAAAGTGACATGTGGTTGGGATCTTTTTATACCCTTAGGTAAAAATCTAGCTCATTTTTTCTGCAAATTCCCTAAGATTGGATTCCAGTCTAGGAAACAGGATAAGTTTATGGATCAGAACATCCTCAGGTCAGTGTTATTTTATCATTTTCAGTTGTTGAAGTCTTGAAGTTTATGCCTCAAGAATGGAATTGTTCCAGTGGTGACAGCAAGTAAGTTGATATTCATTGACTGAATAGGGCAACAGAAATGAAAAAAAAAAAAATAGAGAGACTTTTATGAGATTAGAACTGAACAATGATCTTGTACATAAAAGTACATATGACAACTTTTCTACTTGAATCTCTTGATTTTCATCACTGATAATTTCTCTAATTTACCTTTAATCATTAATCATTGTTTGAAGTAGAATCAACCCCACCAGCTACAAACTTTGGCACTTAAACAACACTTAAGTAAGAAGGAAGAATTCTTCACTGAAATCTTCACTTCTGATGCCTCCTAGTTGTGTGATCTTAGACGCCTCACTCTACTTCTGTGTTGTTTCTTCAATTCAATTCCATTTCGATGCAAAGAACACTTATTAAATAATAATTGTATCCAGAAAAACTATTAAATGTAATGCCATATGAACCCTGCATAAACCCTAATTAATTAATTGTCATTTGATTATAAGTCTATATAATGTTAAGGAAATAATATTAAGAGAATTTGATGAAGACACTAGAACACTGGGTCTAATCCCATATGGTAACCATATGGGAGGATAAGAATGAGAGGAATGTACATATAGATGGATTATATGCATTTTTGTGACTATCAAGATCAATGAAGTCTCATAGCCTTGGGTGTTTTGGAAAATATTGCAGTGAGAAGTGGTCAGCTATGAATTCAATAATCATTTACTTAGAGAAGTTAGAGGATTCTTTTTTTCCCTGTAAAGACAAATAAATATAGAATAAGAAGACCTAGATTGAGGCTTACCTTTGATGCTTACGGCTTTGTGATCTGCAGGAGGTCATTTAACTACTTAGCCTCATATTCCTTATCTATAAGATCATAAATTTGGACTATACAGCTTCTAAGATTTCTTTTAGATCTATAATCTTTTACTCTTACTATGTGCAGGACACTATTATTGGGTACTAGGGATACCGTGACAAAATTTTAGAAAAGAAGATATTCCCTCCCCTCAATATCCTTAAATTCAACTGGATATCTATATCTATATCTATATCTACCTATCTACTTACGTAGATAGGTAGATATAGATATAGATATCTATAAAATGTAAGCAGCAGTTATAGTAATAGTAGTAGTAATACTGGCAATAGTAATAATAATAACTTGCATTTAAGGTTTTACATATCTCATTTATTGGTCTTAAAACCTTAGCAGGGTAAAGTGCTGTTATCATGTCCATTTTACAGAGAAGGAACCTGAAGCTAAAGGAAGTTAAGATATTTGTCCACCTGCACACAACTAATAAGCCTCTTAGTCAGGGTTTCAACTTACCCTTCCTGATTCAAATTTCCACATGCTGTTCACTCACTGGTCTATACAGATTTACTTATTTTTACAGAGGTAAGTAAACTTGAGTGTGAGAGAGAGCACTAAAATTAAGGGGGCAAAAAAAGGTTTTACATGGGAGATGGAACTTGAGTTGAGCCTTCAAGGAAGTTAAGCATTCTAAGACCTAGGAGGGAGTGTATTCAAGATATCGAAGCAGCAAAGGGCAAAGCCACAGAATTAGAAGACAGAATGTCAAGAATAGGGAACAACAGGTAGGATAGTTTATTTAGAAGACAGAGCATATGAAGAAAATCATATGAAGTAGAACTCAAGCCATAATGGGAAGGGCTTTGTAAATGCCAGTCTAAAGAGCCTATGTTGTATTTTAGAAACAAAAGGGAGTCATTTATTGAGCAGGGGAATGACACGTTTGGACTTGTAATTTCAAAGGATTGTTTGGCAGCAGCTATATGAAAGAATAGGAAAGAGACTCAAAGCAGGGAAGCCAAGAAAGTGCCTATTAGAAAAATATGAACAAGATGGATTTTTCTCCTAAGCTAGGGTGGTGATGTTCATATAAATGGAGAAGATGATGAGAGAGATGTGTGAGATATCATACAGATAGAGTCAACAAGCTTTGGGAACTGACCAGATGTGAGGGCTGAGGAAAATTTATCAGTCAAAGATTATTGTGAATTGTGAACCACAGGGCTAGAATGGTGATATGGATGCAAACTGGGTATGCATATAGAACTGGATATGAAAGTACTTGAAATGATGCAATAAGTAAATAAAGAAGTAATAAGTAAATAAAGTAATAAGTAAATAAGAAGTATATAAGCAATAAGGAAAAAAAGAAATAAATCTATAGGTGGATTATGATAGATCACTAGTTCCAATTAGAATAAACTTTCTTAAAGTCACAGAGTAATAATCTACATCCTCACGTCCTTGGTGTGGCGATAGAGTTCATCAAATACTTAGAATTTCAATAATTATTAATGGCATTGACTTATGTGATTCTCCTGGAACACCTACAACTGCAATGACGTGTCAAGGATGGACAGTTACTAAACTGTCATATAGTGCTTTGACCTCTACAAAATCCTTATTAAATCCAACATCCAGAGAGAATAATGAAGCCTATTTATTAGCCACTTCCTAGTTATGAGGATGATAGAAATCTAAGAACCTTTTATCCTTCTGAGCTGTTTGAAAGGCACAATTTTGAAGGCATTTGGAGAAAGAATTGTCTTTTTACAATAGTCTTCCAAATACATATTGTTAACATGTGGAGATAAATTGGGCATGAAAAGAGAAATGTGGTTCATTGTGTACAAACAATATTGCAAGATTTCTATTTTTAGTGCTCTGAGGAGTGAAAAGTGAAAACATTTTACTTTGCCTAGCAGGTAAAAGTGTCAAGGAAGAAGGAAAGACAAAAGTTCAGCTCATCAAACACACATGTATATTTTTACATGCCTTCAAAAGTGTGAAACTGATGCCATTGTTTGATAAGAACTTAGGGGTAGGGGATAGGAATCATGGCAGTGTCTTTAAGTATTTGAATATCTGTGGTAGAGAGGGTTACATCTGATCTGCTTGGTTCCAGGGAGCCAAACTAGGAGAAGTGGATTGAAACTGCAAAGAGGTAAAAATAACTAGGGAATTAGGAGGTGTCAAAAAAGAAACAAAGAGTGGCAACTGGTAGCACAGTGGATAGAACACTGGCCCTGGAGTCAGGAGGACCTGAATTCAAATCCTTCCTCAGACCGTTGACGTTTGGTAGCATGTGAACCTGGGCAAATCACTTAACTTCAATTGGCTCACAAAGACTAAACAAATAAAATAACCCCTCACAATGAGAACTATTTAATTTGAAACCTAGTTCTTCTTAGTTGGGAGGTTACAAGGTTTTTGAGATATGCTGTAGAAAGTATTCTTGTTGAGCCAAAGGCAGGTCTATGTGGCCTCTGAGGTTCCCTTCATCTCTGCAATTCAGAAATTCTGTGAATTAGATTATCTCGGTTACTGTCTGATATGAACAGACGAAAAAGTAAAACAACTTCTGGGATAGTAGAATAACAAGCCGAAGATAATGGAAGGCAATCGATTCAGTGTATAGATTATTATACTATACCTATGCAGAGAGGAGGATCCTGTTCATATGTTAATTAAAAAATTAGACTTTATTGAATACACATAGCTTACTTATATATTGTCCTTAAATCAAAGAACAGTGGGAGTTTTTAATTACAATAAGAATTTCTCCCCAGGGAAATTTTGAAAGAAATAAAGGATGCATTAAGTTGTAATACTTTCACGTTATGTATCATCAGACAGAAATTGATCATTCAGCCATATTTTTTCCCAGCCAGTTTTACTAAATTTGCAATACACAGAGAGGCAAGAGGAATACATCTACAAATTTTCATGACACTGAAGGTATATAAAAATAATATTTAATTGCTAGTTAGACACAATGATTCCTTTCCTGTGAAATATAACAAGCAATCTCACATGGAGAGTTGTGAATTAATTAAATGCTCTAAGTCACAATAAGTAAAGCCTAAAATTATTCTTGAAGTATTACAAGAGTCATTAGTAGGAAGACAGATATTATTAGTGGCACACATTATTTACTTTGTCTTAAGTTTCATGAAGACATTAATGGACAATACAATCAAATTAAAAAAAAAAACTTTCTTCCCTCTCACCCCCTTCCCAGAGAGCCTTGTGAATTGCAAATGGAAAATTACTGCTGCCAAGAAAAAAAAAAAAGCAATTTTCAGCAGCCTTCCTTATTTCCTCTGGGGCTATAAGAGCACAAAGCTGTGTGCAAGGCACTCAGCACTCTTCTATGTAAAAAATGAAATTCATATGGTGTTGCTTTGAGTGTGAGATATAAAGTCTTTGGTGAAGGGGGCCCTGTTCAATTGACAACAATTTGTACTGGAGATATCCAGGAAAAATCAGAATTACAAATGTATTAAATTATATTTATCTTGGTTCTTTTGGTAGCAGAAAAGTTGAGAAAAATAACGCCTCTTTTAAGGAGAATATTTATTTATCCTCACCCTACTCCCTTCCAAAAAATAATTATAACTCTTTTTTTTTTAGTGGATATATTTATCACTATATAAATATATTCATTTTTTACCTGCAATGATTAACTGTTTTTTAAAACTACTGATAAACTTAATACTAAATTCTTTGTGCTTTCTGGTTTGGTTTTGTCTGCCTTTTAGGCAGTGTTCATAGTAGATGGATGGTTAGTCTTAGAGGCCAAAAGATGTTTCCTATCTCTTGACATAACCTAGCTGAGTGTCCTTGGTACAGGAAAAATCCAACTTCAAAAAAGATTATATAAACTTTTTTAGGTGGGCAAGGGAGGAAGGCAATGGGTATTTTTGTGAAAAAGTTTAGAGAATTCCCAAGCATATACTTCGTTGTGGTAAAGCATTGAAAAAATATATCTAAACAACAAGGACATAACTCCTTGAGAACCTGAAGATGCCCATAGGCTTCCTGTTGTCATTGAAAGCTATCAATAACATCCCAGTGGCCCCAAGAAACTTTCTAGGATTGTAAATTTCAGATGAGGTGAGAGCTTTTTTTTTGTTCAGTCTTCTCCAATTCTGTTTGACAATTTGTGGCCCCATTTGGAGTTTTCTCCAATCGTTTGCCATTTCTTTTTCCAGGGCATTTTACAGATTCTCATCTTTGAATTCTATCTCATATCTCACCTATCATGAGTATGACAAACAGGGTTAAGTGACTTGCTCAAGTTCACACAACTAATAAGTTTCTGTGGCTGGATTTTAACTCAGGACTGAGTCTTGACTTCAGGGTCAGAACTCTCTCCACTGTACCACCTAGCTGCCTGCAGCCTACCTCGGTGGAGGGAACTTCAATTTTGCAAATCATCCCAATAAATTAACATATGGATCTCCCGGATTTTTTTTAAACATCATGTTGTGCACTCCTGGAATTAATAACTTCAATTAATTGTAATATTATAAAATTACAAATTAAACAAGTTTCTAGACTTCTTTCCCTCATCTGATATTTCAATACTAAAATAGAATGATGAGCACTGTACATAACATTAGCCTCTCCTTAACACTCCCCCCCCCAAAAAAAAACCCTACACAAACAGAATTCCCTAAAATGATAGGAAAACAATTACTAAAAGCCATATGGGAAATACTTGGAATGACTCAGGAGAAAAAAAAAAGAAATACACATTTAACTGTCCTTTGAAACTGTAAGTGATGACAACTGAAAAGGTAGATGACTGTGCAGGTGGCTTTAATTTATCTTAATAGATCTTAATCAAAAGTGCAAGCAAATATTTAAATAACATACTCACCAGCATGTCTTTGGAGGATGCAGATGACTGCCTTTAAACTGGCTACCTCCTCTATGTATTCATATTTAACATATTCCCAGTTTTAAAGAGATCTTTACTTCATGTTGTATGCATATATGTATGTATGTATGTAGACATGTATAGATATATGTGTGTATGTGTGTGCGTGTTTGTGTGTCCTTATCAATATTATATATGAAAATGAACAAAAATGAATATGATTTCATTTTACTTAGATTTTCAAACTTGTGAACTCAGCTATCCATAATATCATAGTCCACCAAAACTTATAAAATGAAAGCCAAATCCATTACAAAACCTCATTGTGAAGTAAAGATTGCCCCTAGTTTTCTAAGGCGTTTTCAGTGCCTCACATGGTGTGGCAATAGCTACCAAGCTTAAATATCTCTCACTATGGGCTTAATGGTATATTGGGTGCCTGTCCTTTGAAGAGCATCCTTGCTAAGTTTGGAGAATCTTGTTACTAGGTAAACTTCAGTACGATAATGTCTTTTAATCTCAAAAATTTCCAAAGATTTCCCTGTAATTAAGAGAGATGCTTGAAATTTGCTTGCATGCAGGGCATACTGGCAACAATTAAATTGTCATTGTTGAAATTGTATCTAACTCTTTGTGATACCAACCTTAAAGCAATATTATGGTTAATTTCTCCTTTTTTCTCATATATATTTGTGGTTAATCCATTCATTCAATCAACAAGCACTTACTATATGCAGAGCCAAGTCAACAAGAATTTATTAATGATCGTCATAAAGGACATAGCATTTGAGCTGGACTTTTAAGGATGTGTAAGCATTTGATAGTTCAGATTGTTCAGAGAGGGTTATGTAGATGAAGGTTATGTAGCAAAGAAAGGGCACAGAAGGAGGAAAGTAAAGGCACTTTAGAGGTGGGGAATATACCGATTTGCCTAGGGAAGAGAGTTGAGACAGGAAAGTATTTAGATATAAGGTTGGAATAGGCAGTAAGGGGCCACATTTGGAAGGGTATTCAATGAGTAGATCACAGAGTGTGTGGAAATAGAAGCAAAGGGATGAAAAGTGGGGCCACTCCAACACAGAACATTTGTGTAGCACCTGAGTCAGATGTATGATGTAGTGGATGGAGTCCTTGACTTGGAACAAAGACTTAATCCCACCTCGGATACAAAACATTTCCTCCAGAAATATGTAATTCCAAAACCACTTACTAAGCATTTGCTCTGTGTCAGACAACAGAATCCAAAAACCAACCAACAAACAAAAACTTGAAAAAGAGTCCCTGCCCTTAAGAAGCCTAAATTCTAATGGAGGGGAAGATGGGGAAGGCTGAGAATCGATAAGCACAATCATAATAAGGAAAGAGCAAAAATAAATAAATATTAATTCTATACAGAACACTCTAATACTGCAAAACAATTTCAAGAAAGAGAAAGAATTAATGACTTGAGTAATCAGGAAAATTTTAGTTTAGACGATGAAATCTGCACTTACTTCAGCAAGGAAATCCAAAAGTGGGTGTGAAGAAGTAGTGGTCCATATATGGTCTCTAGGATCTCTTTCCAAATTGCAGCTTCACTTGAAAGTCAAGTCCCCCACAGGCGGGTTATTGACCCATTTCCCTTCAGGGTTCTAAGGTATCCCATAGGGGGTTTGATTTTTTTCTTAGGTTACCAGCTTAAAACCCCATTCCAGTGCACTGCCTTCGGTACCAATTGTCATTTACCAGCACACCATTATGCTATCTACATGTGACTAGTTATGCAAAGCTGTAGAATGAAAAAAAAAATATATGCTAAATAACAAAGCACTATCAGGTCAGCTGGTCAAAAATGGAAAGGATGTAAAAGGAATATTAAGTCCGCAACCATAATAGAAAAACTCATTCTAGCATATTTTAAATATTAGAACTGAAATTTTCAATACATTCATTTCTGCTATTATTTATGGGTGTTATAGATTCAAGAAAAATCAGATTATTCTTGTCTGTAGGGGCTAGCATATACTGGATACTCACTATTTTTGTTGTTGCTGTTAAATTAAATTGAAAAAATGACCCATAAAGCATAATTGTGCTGCAGAATATCCGTCTCTTGAGCAGATTCTCCATCATCTCAGTGGCACTGTCAGTACTTGGTATAAGTCACAGTGAGAGAGATTTGCACAGATGGCTGAAGACCATGAAAGCAGTCTGATCCATTGTACAGTGGAGGTGATACTTTAGCATAAAATATACATCTCCCACTGGAGCACATCTGTATGGAGTCCTTAACCATATGGTAATCTTGAATATATCAGAAGTACTCAAGATAAGGTAATAAGTTCTTAGTTAATAATAAATATTTAAGGAAAAGCTCATTTTTTTCCTCCCCAACTGTCTGAATATGGTACATTAGTTCAGATAAAATGACCATTTTGGTGATATAAGCAGAACAACAATAATTCATGATAAAGATTGAGCACATCTGTATGCCTGGCTTTATGCTTTCTTTCCACTCAGGCCTCAACTGTCTGGGCCTTTCAGTAAAAATAAAGCCTTCTCATCATGGGAATGATTTAAGTGTCCTTTTTATTGTTCTCTGCTTTCTATATGTTCTTGTTAACTAACCATTCTCTTACTGTCTTCTCCTTCATTTAAATGTTGCTAGAGAAACAGCTTAAATAATATAACATTCTTATAAATAACCAAGTAAATTGGTATTCATTCATATGGCTCTCTACCATAATCTAGCTTATTCGTGGACTCTAAGCATGAATATATTTTATAATATTTACTTTTTTATTTAACAAGGAATAAGGATAGACCTGTCATCAGTAAAATGAGAGGGTTGAAAAAGATGATCTCTGACGCCCCTTCCAGTGCTCAATCATCCAGTGCTATGATTTACCTAATCTACTGTAAATAGGAACACGACTACAATCCATTTAAAGTTTCAATTTGGGAGTAAATTGTATTTTATTCATCAGGTAAATTGGCTATATCATTTTCAGGATAATGGCTTTTTAGGAATTATCTTTGCAATCACTATAGGGATATAGTAATTATAAATAAAACCAAACAAGTGTACCCTTAGGTAATCAAATGATGTCTATGTACTATACTCATCAAAGTTTAAAATAACTTTTCCATAAAGATAGCAAAAGGGAGAAAAGGATACCTATGAATCTCAACCAGAACACCAATTAATCTTGGAGCAAAATAAGTAACAAGAATTAAAAGAAATTGACTCTAATGGAACTCTAGCTCTGGATCTGGAGTTCCATTTATATATTTGGTCATCTCATATTGGAGCATCAATGATAGGTAACTGCAAAAGAACATATTGCAGATCTTATACCAGCATCTAAAGACCAGCTAGGTGTCTCAGTGGATAGAGTGCTACACCTAGAATCAAAAAGATTCATGTTCATGAGTTCAAACCCAGTCTCAGACACTATTTGTGTGACCTGGGCTAGCCCTTTTAACACGGTCTGCCTCAGTTTCCTCATCTGTAAAGTGAATTGGAGAAGGAAGCGGCAAACCACTCCAGTATGTTTGCCAACAAAATCCCTAAATTTAATCACAACTGAACAAAAATACCAGCATCTTTTGCAAAGGATGAAGCAAGAGAGAGAGAAATGTTCTACAAAGAATTATTGACTCTTTAAATTAAGTCAACACATGTTTTGATGACTTCAGTGTAAATGTGGGTATAGTTAAAGAGAGAAAATAAAGAGAATTGGAAAATATGGGTCAGATGTGAAGAATGAGAGAGATCAAACATTTGTAGACTTCACAAAAGAATCACAGCGAAACACCAGGAGTATTTTCTTTGAGAAAGAACCTAAAAAATCTAGCTATGTGTTTTCTTTTTTGTTTTTGTTTTTGTGTGTGTGTGTGTGTGTGTGTGTGTGTATGTGTGATGGTAGCCATCACTAGAGTGAGTAGTAAGGAGGGGAAAAAAGAAAGTTACATGATAACTTTATTAGACATTAAAAGGAAAAGCAAGTTGTACATAATAAGATTCGCAGTTTCACGTGAAATTCTCTTTTTCTACTACTTTCTTATGGAAACACATTTTATTTCCTATGTTTAAAATTTAAAAATATTAAATTTAAAAAATACTGAAAAGTAACTAACCCAAAAAGGAATTGACTACATTTTAACAGATAGACAATGTCTCATTAATGGTGTAGGAGCTGTTGAGTGAGTTTTCTGTGTACTGTCAGACCCGAGACTTTTACAGCAAATGAGAAAGATACAGATGTTGCCTGTCCTACTTAGAATATGAGTTTCTTGAGAGTAGGAACAGTTTGGATTTTTCTATATGTATCCCTGGCATTTAGCATAGTGTTTAGAATATGGTAAGTATGTAATAAAGGTTTTATTGCTTTTTCCTCCTTAATTCATGCATCTATCCTATTTAAATGGGATATTGATTTTTCAAATGGCAAATGAATGGAGAAAAAATAGGAATTAAGCATAAAAGTTCCATGAAGAAGCTAATCATAGGCACTTATATGTACATATACACACACACATATATATATATATATATAAATTTTAAAATATGTAGCAAATGAGAGAAAGAGATTTTGATCAATATTCATCTTTTCAGCTCATCCCTTTGCACAGACTGACCTCCATGCCTTAGAATAAAGTCCTTCCTCAACTCCACCTTATAGAATCCTTAACTTCCTTCATAGTTAAACTCATCTAATATCTCCTCAGAAGACCTTTCTGTTTCCCCTAATTTTTAGTGCCCCCACACATACATGTACATACACACCAATTGCCTTCTATGTATTTTGCATATGTTTTCTATATATTCAGTTTACTTATCTGGGCACATATTATTTTCCTCCAATAGAACATAAATTTATGAGGCCATTTTTTTCTTCACACCCTTAGTTTCAAAGTGACATTGTGCAAATATTAGGCACTTAATTTTTGATGATCTGTTTGAAGTAAATCATGAGATAATGAAGTGTAAATAATATAAACAAATGCATATATGACTTAAAAAAAACTACTGGGAACAGTTGACTGATACAAAAGCTGTTAGTTCCTTTGGGAGCTGAACAATGTTAGGAAAATATAAAAAAGTCCTGTAGTCTTTCGGCAGTCCCCCTGCAGCAATTTTGTGGGAAGGTATGATCAAAAGTAGGACAAGATAGACAGAACTTATAAATTATCATCTGTATCTTTAAGGGGAATATTGTGAAAGGACCAGCTTTTTTCCACAAGATGGGGAGGTTTTACCTAAAACAAGGACCTAGGATTTTGCTTAAAACAAGAATCTGACTTCTCCAGCGTCGCTGGTGTGGTTTCCTGATCATCTAAGGACATAGACTGTGCCAACTCCTCACATGTGATAGATTTCTAAAGACCTCATAAGTTACTATGTCATTCTCCTAATACTGCCTTGAGAACCAGACTCATTTCAGGAGATGAGAGGGATCAAGTCTAACCTTTTGTTATCTACTCAATGACTCTCAAGGGCATAATTATTTTCCCAACTGAACCCAAATATAGAAAATGCTGTCATTAAAATTACTTCCAACAAATATCCATCTCAGTTTGGTTATTGTTTTTTTAGTTACTACACTAAGAAATTCTATAAATAGCTCTCTATAAATGAGAATGTTCTATGTGTATTTCCATTAATGTTATTACCATGTCAAAAAGGGTGCAAAAGTTAGAAATATTTATTGATAATTTCCCCAAAAACATGCTGCACCAATTCACAGTTCCATCAACTGTGTTCATATTTTAGTACTTCCAAATTTTTCTATTTCTTTATTATCTTTTTTCCAATTTAGGTGACAGGAGGTGAAATATCAGTTATTTTAGTTTTAATTTCTCTTATTATTAGTGGTTTTAAGTAGAATTTTGTTATGTAATTATTGAGGGCTTTTCATTCTTCTTTTGAAAACTCTATGTACATCATGTCTTTGCAAAAGTCCTTCAGAAACCATTGTAATATCAGATTTCCTTTAGTTATTTTGCTATCTCAAAGAAATAAACAGATTTAAAAATGACATCTCAACAATTATTACACTCCAGTAAGTAAACAGCTAGGAGACTGAGCCTGTTGCTGTGTCAGATTTGGGCATAGGGACAAAAATAATTCTTTTGCAGAGTATCTGCACTTAGAAGTATAACCAAAAGATGTAATATGAGCAAATGGGAGAAGTAGAGTGAAGAAAGTTCATATTAATATATTTCCTACCTCTTTTCTGTCTCAACATTCTCCTGTCCAAGGTCATATTATCTTTTAGTAATAATCACTTCAGTAATTTTAGGTGTGGGACATGGCTGTTTTTTAGAATACTGGCTATTTTTTGTCTCATTTTTTCTTAAGCCATAATCACTGAATGGATGCTGCCTCCTTCAAAGTGAGACCTGTGAAAGACTTTAGCTTGAAAAGGCCAAGGTTCCCCACTGCATCCTGGGTCATCTCCAGTTGTTCTCATCTATATCTGGCTACTGCATCCAGATGGCTTGGAAGGAGAGTGAAGCTGGTGACTTTGCGCAGTCCACCCTCACTTAAATCCAATTCACTTACATGGTATCACATCATCTTCCTGATGTCATGGTCCTCTTTGAAAGTGAAGGACAAACAGCAACCTCTGTGAAACAATGTAGCAGATATGACTTTTGCTTGCTATTACTAAGGATTATTTGAACAAGTATATGGAACTAGAACAAGGGTATGGCTGTAACTAAGCAACTGGTTCCAATGTACCTGCTGGGGTCTCCCTTAATTACACAAAGATACATATAATGAAAGCCCTGAAACAGCAGCTTGGACAAGGAGGTGTCATTTCAATTCTGAAGACATTAGGGACTTCCTGAAAAGGATCTTTTACAATTACTTAAGCTAAGTTTAATTGCCTGAGTACAGCTGTCGTGGTCATCATGGGAAGCTAAATATTTTGTGATCTGAGCCTTTCTATCTTCCTTATGTATGTAAGTTTAATGACCAGAGGAAAAGATGATGACACAGAGTATGGTAGCAGACATTTTCTAAAGATACTACCTTCCTCCACAGGTACTCTGTGGCCAAATTTTGTTATTTCTACTTTGACAAACTTTTTTTCCTATATGCATTCTCTTCTCTCCATTTACATAGCCATCTCCTGGTCTAGAATGTCATCACCTCTTCTCTCAACAATTGCAATAACTGGTTAATTGATCTCTCTGCCTTAAGTCTCTCCTCAATCTAATGCACCCTTCACTCAAATTCCAAGCTGATTTCCTGAAGTGCAAACCTCCCCTGATGATGCCCTATTACCTCCAAGATCAGATGTAATCTCTACATTTTGTTTATAGTTCTTCACAATGTGGCCCCAACCTACCTTACTAGTTGTATTGCACATCCCTCTCCTCCATATAAAATGTGGTCCGGGTCAAATGGTCCTTTTTACTATTCCTCATACAATACAATCCCTTTCTCAGTGCCATGTCCTTTTACTGACTGTTCCCCATTCTTGAAAACATTTTCTACTCATCTGTCTCTCAGAATCCTTAGTTTTCTTCAGGATTCAGTTCAACTACCATCTCCTATACTAGACAGAGAGAGAGACAGATACAAAGAGAGAAAGAGAAGGGGAGGAGAAAGATTGAGTTGATATATGGAGAGATATCACTATAATTATATCCATACCTCTATAAATATTCATACAGATATGTCTATAGATACATCTATAGATAAATGTCATTTCTATCAGTATATCCACTACAAGTTATTATATGGATAGAGATGTTAGCTTAGTCAATATGTCTTTTTTATGGATTTGTGATTTTGTTGATGCAGGAATCCTCTCAATTTAGGTATATCCACTGACACAGTTCATAATACTTATAATTAAGCAGGTACATCTTAGGGTATCACCTGAGGCTTGGAGAGTTAAGGGACTCTAAGTAACCTATCAAAAAGGTGTTTGATGCAGAACTTGAACTCAACTCTTTTTGACTTAAGATCCAGTTTTTCTTTTCACTACATCATATTTTCTGCTTGCCCAAAATTGGCAGGATAGTTAACAGGTGGAGTTTTCCATATACACTGCTTGGGACAACAACTGAAATGTCTAACGATGTCATGTGAGAGGGCATGGACACAACAGGCATCAAACTTAGGTAAACATTTTACCCAGTAGTTTGTACCTGGCCCAGTGTCAGATCTTCTCAATATCTCGATGACATTTTAATAGGTTATAGTCAGTCACAAGACTTGAGGTAAGATGTGCCAACAGAGATGCTAGGATTTCAAAGAATTTTCTTTTAAAAAGGTGCAAATAACTTTGCAACCACTAGTCTGTCTTATAATGTCAGGTTGAGCATCTTGATGGTTAATCAGTAATATCTTATGAGTTACTGCAAAGATTTTTCCATAAGGCAGAGATACAATCTGAACTATCAGAACAGTGTATGAGACAGAGCAACAGATGTGTGAATGGAGACAGGAGAGAATCTGGCAACCAGGGAGATAAAACAATTAGAGAACAAGGTGTGGATCTGGATCATCAATAGCTTAGGGGTGATTTGATTTTCTTTGGGGTTTTCAGGGGATGAAGGTACCCAGGATAACTATTTTTCCTATTTGATAGACAACTATGATTTGATATGTGATATAAGAACCAATTTTTTTTCTATTATAGAAATCGTATTAATGTATAAAGTTAAGTCCACCCTTCTTTGTATCTAAAGAAAAATTGTGCTCCTTGGGTCCTAAATACATCATATTAAAAAAATTGTATGTTAAAATTTAAAATATAAAGTATATTTATGATTTAAAATACTGACTAAAAAATTACCTAAAAGAAAAAACGGGATTTTGATATGATTATTTACTGCTGTTTCCACTTCATTTTTTTTAATATAAGTCAATGATTTACAATAATCTGATTAAAACAGTCACTCCCTGTTTTTTTTTCCTAAGCCTTTCAATTTAGCTGATATATTTGAGTACTACCTTTAAAATGTTTAAATGTATAGTAATGAGGGTATGTAATTTAAAAGGAGGTTTCATTGGAGCTCAAATGTTGCATGGGATTTTTATAAAATTAAATGGGCCAAATTTGAACTATTATTCACATGGGGAAATGGCAAACTAAATGATTTCACTGTGGATCTGAGCCAATGATTTCAGAAGTGGAAAGAGAGTGCTTTAACCTACTTCTCCACTTAACTTCACTTGACATTAGTTTGCATTGTAAATCTTTGATTTTACACCCACACTTAAGATATTATTTTACTGCCTTCTTAAGATGTCTCAGCCATTGTACCAAACAATCCATGTAACAAAGGGAGGCAGGGGAATCTTAAAGGATGACATTAGAGAATTTGCTTATTTTCAGTTATATGATATATTACTAGTACTATTTCTTCTACTACTACTATCACCACTACTACTTGGTAGATAGGTAGGTAGGTAGCTAGGATGTATATAGCACTTTAATGTTTTCAAAGTTATTTACATATATTATCTCACGTATCTCATTTTATCCTTACAGTATAAAAAGTCTGAGAGGCAAGTGCTATTATTCTCATCCCTATTTTACAGATGAGGAAACTGAGTCAGATAGCTGTCAAGTGGCTTGCTCAGGGTCACACATCTAGTCTGAGGCTAGATTTCATCTCAGGTATTCCTGACTATAGGTCCATCTGTACATCCTTGGCCACCACTTGGATACTTCTCAAATCTATGGACAAACAATATTTTCTGAATAACCTGACTAGTCAGTGAATTTTAGTTGTAATTTAATTGAAATTACCTTTATACAGAAATTGCCCACAAAATGTTTATTGAAAAGACAAGTATTCTTTTTTTTCCCCTGGAAGCTTTGTTTAGCAATTGGCAGAAATGCATTGAGAAGGAGACATAAAAATGTCCTGGAGCAGCTCAGTACTGCTAAATAAGAGAGATAAATGAGTAAAGAGATAGCAGTTGTATCTCGTAGGGAAATGGAAGGTATAGCCAGGCTTGCATTTCTATGGTGATTACCTATTTAATCATAATTAAGATGATGAGCAGAGCCATAAACTTCACCACCTCTACTTGGAGGAGATTGCATTATAATGTTGATGTGTTATCATTACTACAGACCTTCTTGAGAATATCGCCGGGCATTGATAAAGAGCTTTTAAGAATATTGCTTATATGTACTACAGACCACCCCAAAAGATATAATTCAAAGAACAAGCTTGAGACTGTGGCAATATCAGTAGCAGGAGTTGGCGCACTTTCAGCACTAGGTTTCCAAGGTGTTGGTCTCTGTTTTTTTCTGACTGGCTAGCTTTAGTAATAACCCTATTCAAAAAAAGTCACCAAAACTCATTTGAACCAATGACAGATTTATTTAAGTTAAAAATGGCAGCACTTCTAGTGCAGTAATGCCTATCAGATACTGATACCTATGTATGCAATAGTTTAATAGCATCTAATTGCTCTCCTTCTAGCGAAGATCAACTCACTGGAAGAAATGAATGGGAGTTTTATATGGGGATTGGAAGTAGAGAGGGTGAGAAGTTGGGAGGCTGAGAAGAGGAAATAATTTGGTGACTTTGGGTAGCATAAGACAATTTAGCACTTCTGTTTAGGGGTGGAAGAGGGTTGCATAAAGTTAAACAGTTCCATGTCAAAGACAAATGTCACCTATTTTGCATTTTTCTTTAGAATGTTGATAGCTATTTAGGCAATTGAATATTGTCTTAGGATCATGGATCTGGAGCTAGAAGGGACCTCATTGCCTATCCTTCTCATTTTATAGATTAAGAAGCAGAGACTGAGTTATTAAATGACTTTCCCAAATTCAGATAGCTTGTAAAAATCTGAGGTAAAGATCAAACCTAGGATTTTTGATTACAGAGACCATATTTTTGTCTTTGTACCACAAGGACTATCTGAGATCAACACTAAAGAAAATTTCTTCCGATGTAATACAGAAAGCTGAGTGTATGAGTCAATGGCAAGAGGGTTGAGAACAGGATTGTAAACACGAACAGAATGAACATCATTCAGCAAAATCAGAAGTAAAATTGGAGCTGCTATGTGACATTAGAAATAAGGGAGCAGGAACATTCAGTTTCATAGCTGAAGTATTGCCATTATGCCTATAGAGGTCAGGTGTTAATTGTGCCTATAGAGGTCAGATATGTTTTCATCAGCCAGTACTGCTGCTCACCAAGATCTCTTTTTGACAGTGAAAATAGGCTACAAGAATGCAGTAGCACTAATGACATAATTTTGATCTGATCCCTGCTTTAGTGTTCTGGATAAGTTGAGTCAACACATAGTCCATGGAATACTGTTCTCAGATTGTCTAGTTGTTATTACCCTGTATGAATTTGTGTGTCCTCTCTAGGATCTAGAGCAGTTTGGAAAAAGGAAGGTGTGTCCTGCTCATGTGTTTCTAGTAGCATAGATAACCTGAGTAGAACACTCCACTGATCTGTCTGTGTGTCTCTGGGCAGTCAAAACAAAAAGAGAAGATGGTTTTATTTATTTAAGAAGACAGTAAAAAAGAAATAATTTTGATTTCAGTCTAAGCTAATTCAGCTTCTGTGCCCCTGAGGCTGCATAGGCTCTATTTGACCTAGACAAAGTGTTCATGCTGCCTTTGGTAAAGAAGTAGATTGTCAGTGCCTGATTTATATACTTAAAAGGATATACCAGATTTCTTAATTTCAGCTAGATTCACACTAGATTAGTGTAAATTAATACATCAGCATTTCAGCTATGCTGATTGCTACTCATTAAGACCAAAGTTAAATATTCAGATCACGATCAAGGCTTTACCAATAGACTTGAGGTGCATTAAAGAGCCCTCCACAAAATCTACTCCAAAACT
Source organism: Notamacropus eugenii (assembly GCF_028372415.1). NCBI lineage: Eukaryota > Metazoa > Chordata > Mammalia > Diprotodontia > Macropodidae > Notamacropus > Notamacropus eugenii. Next base: position 132,171,803 of record NC_092877.1, read on the forward strand.
TCTCTGTGACAAGGAGGTGATTTTAGCTTCTCTAAGGCTATGCCAGTAGAACCCTGGAGGTTTCTTACAGGTTCTGTCATGCTGGGAAAGTTTTGAATGCAATCCTGATAACTGCTTGTGCCTATTTTCTGAGTGCCAGAAATGAGGGCCAGCTATATATGTATTAACTCCTCACCAGTACTGGCTGGCCAAGTGGTGATAAATTCTTTGGCCATGGCAACTCATGAAACAAAAGAAAAATGCAAAATGAACTTCATTCGCTGCAGTGTGAATTCTAAGCATTTCACTTTCAGCGTAATTTTTATTAAGTTAATATTTATATACCATCAAAATGCAACTTGATAATCAATCAATAAACATTTACTACATGCTTACTATGTGACAAGCATGCTAATAGGTATTGGAGATATAAAGTAAAAAAAAAAATCCATTCCCTCAGAGAACTAATGAGAGAGACAATATTTTCTTATATACAATATTGTTTCATATACAAATCAGTACATGTAAGATAAATAGCATGCTGCTGTGGTGCACCTTCTCAGAAGGAGACAGAAGGGAAAACAAAATTCTTGTCACTCCCCCCATTGACCTACCTAGTTTTTCTCTCCATTGATCCATAAGGACATTGGAGTCATTAACAGACCTTCAAAATAATCTGGATGTTCAAATAGTGGTAGAGCCTTTTTACTTAGCAGTGTCAACAATATTCTTAATAATTTTTTTCCCATGAACTAAATATTTTAATGAATTCAATCTATTTTCTAAAGTTCCTTTGTACTCAATGAGAATTTTTAAAAAAATTCTATCTCTATTTAGGAATTATTCTCATTATTTAAAAAAGGAGGGTGCTAAAATATATTTTTAAAAACAATTATCAATTCAACTACCTTTAGATTTAAGCCTCCAGGGAAAACGATCTGTAGCAAGACATCAGATTTGTTTCAGGGGAAAACCAGGCAAGACATCCACGCCAGAGAATGCTCCTGCTGCATTGTGTTTATACTCATGTGATGGAATTTGCATAACTCAACATGACGTGATGTTGGCCAAGAAACAAATCTAGTCTTTAATACAACGTGACGCAAAGCACTTGCTACATTGTGTCAGCAGGGCCTCTCCGCCAGTCTTTGGATTTTTGATTCACCAAATAAAATCTCCATGAATATGTATTATTTTTTTTTCCTATTCACCTAGAGCCTAAATTTAAAGTCATATAGAGTAGGAATAAGGAGAAATGATAAATGAGGTTACCATATTTCAATCCAAGGATTTCTAATCTCTCATCTGTTAAATGATTTGAAGTAGCTTTTTATTTTATTTACTTATTTTTTATAAAATTTTTATTTTTTTATTTATCAAAGCTATATTCAAACATGTGTGTCCCTTCCTTGAGCCTTCCAGGAAAGAAGAAAAATTAACAAAATTCAACCAGCACAGAAATAATAATTGACTATATGCAATTTTTCACTCATACTCCTTTTTCCTCTTCAACAAAAGGAAAGGGATCTGGCCTGTGAGATCAGAACTGGTCTTCCTGATTTATTTTACTCTTCCTTTAATTTTGTTTCCTGAAGTTGTTGTATATTTAATTTTCCTTGTTCAACTTACTTCATGGTGCATCAATTCCTAAATCTTCCAACATTTCTATGAATTTATCATATTTCTTTAGTCATTCTCCAATCAGAGGGAACCCATTTTTTCCCCCAGTAGCTTGCTAGAGAGTTAATTTTTATTAACATCACTCGGGGAATCTTCCCTGGTGAAATTCTTACCTACTTTCACTGGCTATGTTTTCACGTCCTCTGCCACCGCAAGGCCATAGCTCTTATTGCCTTCTAGAGGAGAGAACTACCATCGTACTCTAGTTATACTATCCTGTATTCCTAGCTTCATCCAGGTGAGAAGTATAAAGGGGGGCAGAATAGGGATAAACAAGAAAGGCACAAGTTAACCCTTTCTTGCCCTGACCCTTGCAACCTATTAAAAGAGAAATAGCATGTGTTTCTCGTACATCTTGAACCAACTAAAAAGCATTAGAATTGCTATTTCTCAAAGGTTAAATAAAAGGGATGGAGCATTTCTTTGACAAAATTTCACATCCAGGGTAGTCATTTTCATTCTCACATTAGCTCTTTTTTATTTGGTGGTTTCAAAGCTTACCTCCCAAATTTCCTGTGGCAATGCACAAGGCAATTAACTTCTCTGAGCATCAGTTTTCTCCTCTGTAAAATGAGCCTTTAAATGCCTGTATAATCTCCTAAGATCATTTGTAAGGTATAAATAAGATAATGTGTGCAACAAAAGTCCTTTGCAAACCTTGAAACACAATATGTCAGCTGTAATTACCTTATCCCTCCCTAATTATCCGTTGAAATATAGCATGCATAAACAGTTTGGTGCACAACTAAAATGTACCATACTGCGAAGGAGCTTAGGGATGCAGGTACAATTGAAGTATCTTATGTTACAGTGTCATGTTGTTTTATCTACTTAAAAACACTCATGGTTGATATTACAGGCAGCTGAGATTTAAAAATATCAGAGTCCCTTCTAGGCATAATTTCTCATTATTTCCAATTACTCCTGAACGTCCACTCCTATCTGGACCTCAAGTCCACCCTTTGGCTTCTGGTCAAATGCATGTATATTCATGACTACCTCTCACACTTGCTTGGTGAACCTGGCTCTGGGGCTAGGGAAATCCTGTCTTCCCTTTATAATCTGTGACTGACCAGGAGCACAGGCTCTGCTGTTCCTAGCCTTTGCACCATGGTGTCTTGGATTCACCAGCCTTCTCTCTTCTCCTTTTTTTTCTTTTCCTCTCCCCTTTGACAATATATTTTTAGATCTCTATCCTCTTGTAATGTACAACCCTCACCATCTGTTCTTACCTTTCTGAGTTGACTCTGGTTTACTTTTTGTCATATCACCTTCATGACTTCACATTCTGCAAATGCACATCAAGGAAAGAAAAAAAAACCAACAACAACTCTGCTTTAGATTTAATCCCTCTTAAAATAAATCTGTTAAGATGTAGCATTTCTACTGAGTTTTAAGGTTTATAAAGTGATTTATAAATATTATCTCATTTTATCTTTTATCCTCACAACAACCCTGAGAGGTTTGTTTGTTTGTTTGTTTGTTTGTTTGTTTGTTTGCTATTATTGGAGTAAAAATTCCTTCTCCTGCTACTTCTCCCCTATTATAAACATTTACTATTGTTCCCTTGGAGGAAGGAGTCAATATCATGGGACCTTGGAACTAGAACTCTTAGAGGCCATGGAATCTAAAACATTCATTTTATACTGAAGTAACTTAGACCTAGAATGTTTAGGTAGCTTTCCAAGGTCACAGTGATAACAAGTGACAGACATGATATTTGAATGCAGACTCCTTTATTTCCATAGCCAGTGTTCTGTTTCCTGAACCACACTTCCTCTCATTCAGCCTCTTTATTCAGAGCACTGGTAGAAAGTGGGGACCTACACCAGTAAAAGGGAACATGACCTTAGGAAGGGCACAGTATTTTGAGAAGATCACTTTGCAAAGTTTAAATGCTATGTAAATGGTGGTGCATGTGAGGATGGTGGTTGTCGCCATTGGAATATGAGTCAAGTTATAGTAAAGAGGAATTACAGTTGTTTAATAGTACTCTTGTAGTTTACTGTCCTGCTCTCAACTCACAACAGAGATGTATAGAGGAGCTCCTATATCTTAGACCTAGAGAAGGCATTCTCCCTGGAATTCCTGCGGGCAGAGATCTAGCCTCTCCCCTGGAATCAAATGTAAGAACTTGGGGCTTTGCTTCTTAATAAAGAGTTCATGTGTAAGAATTCTTTGAAACCATTTCTTTATTCAATGGCTAAAATCGTGCCCTTTATGAAGAAATCTCTTCAGGGAGTAAGAAAAAAAATCAGCAAAAATACAAGACATTGGACAGCAGCAGTTAATGGCACACGTTAAAATGCCAAATATACAATGCCCATTTAAAGTACTTCCCTACTTAATCATTCTAATAGGCAGACCTATTCCTGACTTTGTTCTTCATCAAGATAGTTAGTCCGCTTAGGCCATGTGCCAACTCCCTGTCACTCCTTACCCTGTTTCTCATTTGGGAAGTCATGTTTGGAAAACTCACCTAGGGAGCTTAGGGGAAACAAAGACCTCCCTTGACCTGGTAGTAGTAGTTGATAACCGTAACTCCAAAGCTGATGAGTAGAAATGAGGAGAAACATTTTTTTTTGTAAAAAGAATCTCTATTTAGATAGGTGTATGGACCATGAAAGCATTGAATTCTTGTGAACCAAACACTATATGTCTTGAGACATACATACATACATACACATATGCATATGTATACACATGCATACACACATATATAGTCTTAGATTTAAAAACAGACAACAAAATGTTCATAATATTACCTGTATTTTAGAGATACATTAATCTTTTTCAGCTGGGTGAAGTGATACTTTATTTTTGCTTGGCATAAGAAACCATGATCAAGCTATATTGATAATGGTAATGATAATATTGGATCATATATACACACATGCATGCACACATATGTACATACACAGGCACATATGTATGGTAATTTTGATAATAGTAATGAGAATAACAATGGATCTTATACATCTACACATATATGTGTATGCCCTCCCCACTGTTCTAACATAATGTTATTCTGTTTGATTTGCCTTATAACCAATTAGGATTAATCAAGAGAATTGAGGAATAACGACTGAAAATGGAAAAAAAAAATTCTAATTTTATTTTCAGATTTCAACTGGGTTAAGGTTAAGGTATGTATGTTGATTTCAACTTGAAATGTACATTATTTAAAAGGTTGTACAGAACAAATTGGGAGAAAAAAACACAATTCTAATCTGTCATTAACATCTGTCACTACACTCTTACAAAAGTAACTACTTTGTTTTAATAGTAATTTAACTTATCCTCACTTTTAATCACCATCTGCTCTGGTCTATAAAACTGAATTTGTAGGATTTAGGCTTTTAGAAAAAATCAGTTCATAGGTTTTTGAATAATTCCAATGTTAATGATAAATCAAATTGTAGGTTCAATGATTTTTAATCTCTCAGTTGTATAAAACGAGTATAATGCCCAAATGAATGCATGTGTGCCTGTGATGCCGCTTCAGGTATTCATGTGTTATGGAATGTTTTGTGATTCTAATGCTTTTCAACAGTACACATCTTTCTACATTACTCCCTTTGTTTCAATAAAAATAAAATAAGCATCATTTTAATTCTTAAACTTGCTTGCTGACTTATTATAGATTTAGTAAGGTTCAAGCTATCAAAGTCCAGAACAAAGAAACAGAGCACAGAGGAAAACACACACACAAAAATTAAGCAAGGCAGCATTTTTGAAGGAACATATTCATAATAAAGAAGGGCTGTCAAGTACTACGGAAAAAGGGCATTTCTGTAGTGACTCCAGATGATATTGGGCACAAATTGTTGATTTTTATTGGGTTTTTGTTTGGATTGAGCAGGATCAAACATTAAAGGGAGGGAGTGTGGAGCCTGAACCTGGAGAGTATTACTGAAGATTCCTGGGGTAATGGTGGCTAACCTCAGGAACGCCCATCCAAGGTAAGAGAACAGGAAAAAGAGGGGACATTAACGAGAGGAAAAAAATGATTAGAATAGTTCAGGGGTGAGGAACTTGAAACCTCTAGGCAACATATGGCCTTCTACATCCTTGGGCATAGTCCTTTGACAGAGTCCAGGTTTTATAGGACAAATATTTTATTAAGGGGATATGCTCTGTGAAGTTTGGATTCAGTCAAAGGGTCATAACTGAGTAACTAGAGAGTCACATGTGGCCTAGAGGTTGCAGGATTCCTCCCCCTGGAATAGCTGGAGGAAAATCAATCTAATATGTTGTCATGGGAGCCAGAGGAAAATACACTAAGAAGGACATAATAATTAGTATTGTCAAAAGTTACACTCTGGTCAAAAAAAACGACGAGGATTTTGAAAAAGCCATTGAATTTAGAGATAACAGGATCATTAGTAACCCTGAGTTGAGTGATTTCAATAGAAGAGTGGAAGTGGAAGCTAAATTGTAACTGAAGAAAAACAGGCTGAGAGTTGACATTAATTTAGAAAAAGGTTATAAGGGAAGAGACTAAGAGAGTAGTATTTCATCAGGGCAATAGTGCTATTAAGGTAGGGAATACCTGAGCATATTTGAAGGGAAAGGATGAGAATAAATAAATAACAAATAATGAGAACTTGAAAAGGAAAAACAAATTAAAGACACCAAAAAAAGTAAAAGTACAAACACAATGGAAAACACAGATTGGTTCCTAAGGTTCAAATAATACTTCCTTTCTCAATTGTTTCTCTGCACTTTCTCTGTTCCATCAACACGGTCTTTCTCTTTAAAGTACTGACGAGTCAAAATGCATGATGGGAGCTAAAAATTTTCAATGCTTGTTGATTTCTTGTTCTGTCCTTTCTATACCTACAACAGAGGTCTGAGGTATGGTTCATTGACTTTAAGCCTCTGTCTACTGTCAACAGTGGGAAACTGTCAAACAAACACATTGTCTGACTTCTTTAAGGAAAGAATAATGTCTGTAGAAAAATCCTTCTCTGAAAAAAAAAAATAAAAACAGCAGCAGCATGTAAGAAAAAGTCAGAAATTTTGTGGATCAAACCTTAGCTTTGCTTACTTTTTCTGGGATATACAAAGAGTTATTGTATGTGTTCTTTTCTCAATGTTCATAATTTAGGTCAACTCATCTTGATTTATACAATGTCCCCAGTTTATCCCAGTTACTGGCTAGCATCACACTAATGTCCAGATCTCTGAATAATACTTAGAATTTTCCAGATGGAATCATTTTAGTATTTTCTTTGTTTTTATTATCTTGTATTTGCTCTTCAATATTTGTCATTCTAACCTAACAGTCAGTTTTAACAAGCTCGTAGTTTCCGTGAATTATGAAGAAAAAATAGGTGGCTATCTAAGATGGAAAATACATTTTAATATTGTCCTATTCCCAATTTGGAAACTGTTAAAGACACAAATTAAACCTTTTTGAAAGCAAGTTTCTATTTTTTAGCTGACTACTCCCATATATATGCAATTGGAGGAAAATTATAATTTCATGATATAAATGGTCCCAAAAGTTCAGAGCACCCGTTAATTAAACCAATTATGTTCATTATCTGTGTCCCTGAAGGCTATTTTTCATATGATACTTTCTTCTCATTTATGAATGAGTCCAAACCCACTGTAATGGGGCATGTTCCTAGTGTATTCTTCTCTCACTCTTTCCTCCTTCCACAACGCTACTCCTAAAATAAATTTTACCTCATGCATTAAATAAATTCAGCTATTTCAGTTGTGTCTGACTCTTTGTGATCCTATTTGGGATTTTCTTGGCAAAAACACCAACATGGTTTGCCATTTCCTTCTCTATCTCATCTCAGATGAGAAAACTGAGACAAAGAGGTTTAACGACTTACTCAGGGCCACATGGCTATTGTCTGGTGCCAGATTTGAACTTGGGTTTTCTGGACACTAGACATGACACCACCTAGGGACCCCTATACATTAAATAAGATAATTCATCTCACATAAGGAGGGTCAGTTAAACATTAACAAAAACAATAAAACCTAGTTCATCATCTAAAAATAGCTTCATCTATGGAGTCAGGTAAAGACCTTGGCTTATCTCTGTCACCCAATAGTTATATGAACGTGGGTAAATCATTCAATATGTCTCAGCCTCAGTTTCTTTATCAGTAAAATGGGGATAAGAGCTACTTTACTACCTCAGAGAGTGGTTGCAAAGGTCAATTGCAATAATGTATATGAAGTGCTCTACCTACCACTAAGGGGTTAGAGATAAGAGATGGACCTCTCATCAGTTACTCCTTGAAATTTGCTCAACCAAAACAATAGAGCACTTCATTTGACATTTATATTCTTTATAGCATTTCTTAGAGTACTGAGAAGTGAAGTGACTTATCCATGTGTCAGAGTCAGGACTTGAATAAAGACCTTCCTAGCTTAGAGGCCAACACTTTTTTTTTTTTTTACCACATTGTGTTGTCATAAAGTATTTGATAAATGTCACTTGCTATTGAGTATTGGATATTATTATTTTCTAGAAACCCAACTCTATCAGACAAGATAACAACATTTAACCACTGTTTCACCAGTAAAAAATAAGACAAAACATCTCAACCATCATTGACGAAAGAGTTACATTTGGGTACATAGAACTATCCTAGTTTGATAGTTTATGACTCCTGACCTAGACTGCTATTTCCTAATTGGTCTCCACAATTTCAGTCCTTCCTTTTTCAACTCAAAGTTGCCAAAAGAATCTTCCTAAAGCACTAGTCTGACTCCATCTCAAGTTGCTTCATTGGCTCACCTAATTGTCCTTCCATAGACAATTAAGATCTCACCTAATTTATTTCTGGTTTCGCATTATTCCCTTTCTCATATTCTTTTTTCCAGGTAGACCAGATCACTTATTGGATCTAGTGATAGGAAGTAAAACACATTCCACTTCTCCTACCTGGCCTTTGCATAGGCTAAATCTTTCAAGCTTGGAATGAATTTTCTCCTTGGTTCCACTTTTTAGATTCCCTAGATTTACTCACAGTTCAGCCTACACAATTAGTCTCCCATTCCCTCTAGTTGTGGCTTTTTTCCTATTCCTGAAATTACTTGTATTTACTTTGTATATGCTTTTCTATTCACGTGTGTGTGTGTTACATCTTCATAAAGAAAATAAGTTATTTGAAAGAAATGATTGTTCAGGTTTTATCTTTATATTCCCAGAGCCTACTACAATTCCTTGAATGTATTAGATGGTTAAGATATGTTTGTCAAATTAAAATTGAATGAAACATTAGGAACTAAGCAGAGACCAAGCTGCTTTGAGTGATTCTTCAGTAGGTTTAGCAGCTAATATATCACCAACACAACCTCTTTAGCTATGTTTGTGCCATGTTAGGAGCTTGCCTGCTTAGCCATGATGTAATCAATTTGATTTGTGCCCTTCAGGGGGTCGCTACCACTCTCTGTGGGCTCGCTCCTACATCCTAGACTTGAAGGCAGGCTGGATCATAAGAGGACTAATTCTTCAGGATTCTAGAGGTAATCTTGAAGGCATGAGGTTTTCTTTTTTTAAATTTTTTTTCATTTATTTTTAACACAGTTTATAACAGAAAAAGCAGTTCAAACTTTTGGTCAGGTGATACTTCTTTTTAAAGCATTTACAATATGGAGCACAAAAGAATTTTTTTTTTTAAACATTAACCAACTGAGACAAATAATATTAACGTTGCTAACTTCACAAGCTCTTGACATAATTGTCTCCACAGTATTACTAAGAATTAAAGGACCCTAAGTTATTGTTGTTGGTGTAAAGTTCTATGCCTAATAGCTTAATTTTAGACAACCTCGGATGTTCCCCTACCCATAATCTATAATTGAATAGATCTGATATTAAGCTTACAAATATTTTGACTATAGGAAATTGCCACCAATAGTAAGGACATTGCAGGGATACAATATCACTCCAATTTCATGTCAATTCCAATCAGGATTGGATTGACCACTTGCATTTAGTCAGGCTTAAAGTCTTCCAGGTGTCAGTGGGGAAACTGTCAGGAGAATCCCACCTCAGCCCATGCTGAACAGCCACTCTCCCACCCTTCCCTTGAGATCACCTTATGCAGTTCATACTAGCGTCTCATCAGCTTACTGGCATCATGGATTGGAGGCTCAGATCACTTTTCTTGCTACCCATACCTGGAGTTAGACTCAGAAGAACAGTCACTTAATAGTCCCATAGCAACTAAAAATGGCAAGTTCCAATAACCATGTTTCAAATATGATTATAGTTTCACTTTGGCTAAGGAACATCTTTTGAGGCAAGTCTTAAGTGGCTTACATGTCTTTCTATACATGTTCTAGTTCCTGATTAAGTGGCAATCATAAAATCTAATTTACTATTAAAATCTTGACTTTTCCCTCAATGCCAAATTTTACCCGAGGTTACCTTCCTCTAGGAAATTTAGACTGAAATTCTTTTTTCCAGACTAACGATGTCATTGATTTATTCTCAGTAATTAATTCAGTCTATCGTTTTAATACTAATTGCTTTTACCTCACTTTGTAATATGTCCAATTTTTCTCCTGATCACTCCCCTCTGCCCGCTTCATAATACCTTGCGTTCTGATTACTCCTTCCCTCAAAGTACCCTCCCTTCCATCACATCCCACCCCTCTCCTATCCCCATCTTCTCTCTTTTCTTGTAGAGCAAGATAGATTTCTATACCCCATTCCCTGTAGTTCTTCTTTCCCAATTATATGCAATAAAAATCCTCAACATTCATTTCTAATACTTTGAATTCCAACTTCTCTCCCTTCTCCCCTCCCTCCCCAGCCCTACTGAGAAGGGAAGGAATTCAATACAGACTAAATATATGTTCTTTTGTAAAAGACTTCCATAATAATTATGTTGTGTAATACTGATTTTATTGCCCTCTGTCCTACCCTATCCCCTCTTATTTTTCCCCCTGAAATTGACCTCGTCCCTTCTCAAAAGTGTTTATTTCTAGTGACTCCCTTCTCCCATTTGCACTCCCTTCTAACATTCCCCTCACTCCACTTGTCACCTCCTTTCCTACTTCCTATGGTGTGATATAAATTTTCATATCAAATTTAGTGAGCATATTATTCCCTCCTTCAGCCACATGTGAGGAGACTAGCTTTATTCTTCCCCCTCTCTCCTTCTCCCTTGTCTCCTCCATTGAATAAGATTTTTCTTATCTCTTTTATGAGTTATACCCTGCCTCATTCCATTATTCCCTTTCCCTTCTTGGAATTTTCCTCCTTCATCCCTTCATTTTTATTTTGTTTCATTTATGTGTGTGTGTGTGTGTGTGTGTGTGTGTGTGTGTGTGTGGATATCATCTCTTCTGATACAATACACCCTGTACTCTCTATCTCTGTACGTGTGTGTGTGTATGTACAATCTCTCCAACTACTCAAGTTTTGAGAAAAGATTCGAGTTAAAAATATTTTCTTTTCAAGTAGTAATGTAAACAGTTCAGCTTTAGAGAGTCTGTTATGATTTGTTTTTCTATTTACCTTTTCATGCTTCTCTTGATTCTTGTCTTGGGAAGTCAAATTTTTAAATACAGATCTGGTCTTTTCCTCGACATGAATTCTTGATAGTCGTCTATATCACTGAATGACCATTTTTTCCCTTGAAGTATTATATTCAGATTTGCTGGGTAGATGATTCTTAGTTTCAACCCCAGTTCCTTTGACTTCTGAAATATCCCACTCCAAGCTCTTTGATCCTTTAATGTTGAAGCTGCCAGATCCTGTGTTATCCTGACTGTATTTCCACAGTACTCAAATCGTGTCTTTCTAGCAGCTTGCAGTATTTTCTCCTTGATCTGGGAACTCTGAAATTTGACCACAATATTCCTGGGAGTTTCTCTGTTCGAGTTTCTTTCAGGAGGTGAATGATGAATTCTTTCAATATCCATTTTGCCCTCTGATTCTATAACATCAGGGCAGTTTTCCTTGATAATTTCATGGAAGATAATATCTAGGCTCTTTTTTTGATCATGGCTTTCAGGTAGTCCAATAATTTTTAAATTATTTCTCCTGGATCTATTTTCCAGGTCAGATGTTTTTTCAATGAGTTGTTGCACCTTATCTTCTATTTTTTCAAATTTTTGGTTTTGTTTACTAACTGCTTGGTTTATCTCATAGTCATTCTTTTCCCTGGACTCAATTCTCTCTTTCAATGAATTATTTTGTTCAATGAGCTTTTGAACCTTCTCCTCCATTTGACTAATTCTGCTTTTCAAAACCTCCTTTTCCTCCTTGGCTTTTTGGACCTCTTTTTCCGATTGAGTTAACCTCTTTTTAAAGCTGTTATTTTTCTCAGTATTTTTTTGGTTCTCTTTTAGTAAGCTGCTAACTTGTTTTTTAAGGTCTTCTATTGCCTGAGCCCAGTTTAAATTCCCTTTAGAGGCAGAGGCCTTGACTTCCCCTGACAGTATACCTTGTTCTTCCTCATCTGAAAGGATGAGGGGAGATACCTGTTCCGCAAGAAAGTAACCTTCTATGGTCTCATTTTTTTCCCTTTTTTGGGCATTTTCCCAACCAGTTACTTGACTTCTGAGTTTCCTCTCCACAACCTCCTGGCCTCCAGCTTCTTCAAGCCAGCACTGGGGGTTGAGATTCAAATGAGCTGCTCCCAAGCCTCAGGGGTTTTGGTGGGTGCAGGGCTGCTATTCAGTGTGAGATTAAGATCAGCTGCTCAGAAGGGGTCAAGGCTGCCACACAGGGCTCAGTTCCCTCAGGAGACCTTCAACAACAGATGCGGGCTACTACCTACTTTGGGAGTCCTGTCTACTGCTGCCTCTACTGTTGCCACCTGAGTTATGGGGACACCCTGCTCCCCTTTTGGCCAGCCGAAAAGACTGACCTTTGGTGCCTACAGGTTGAGGGATCTGCTCTGCTGCTGGAGATATTTTTCCTGAAGCCTGCTCGGATTTGCTCCTTTCGTTGCTGCATGGCCAAGGCAGGGCTAGGCTCTGCTCCACATCCTGGTCGGGGACAGATCTTTCCTATTGGTCTTTCAGGTCTCTCTGGGATAGAAATCTCCTCCATTCTGTTGTTCTGTGGCTTCTGCTGATCTAGAATTTGTTGAGAGTTCTTCTTTACAGGTATTTTGTGGACTGTGGGTTATATTTCTACTCTGCCATCTTGACTCCCATGAGTTTTTCTTGTAGTGTTACACAAAGACCCCCATCAGGTTTGCTGCCTATTGATTATAAGTAGTTAATTGGCTTTTTAGAAAAAGTGTTTTTGGCTAAGGTGGAATCAGAAGATCAGCCATATAAAACATTTTCCTTCAAACCAAAACCTGAATTCACTCTTCTCTACATGTACAAGATCCCTTGGGAAAGTGGGATCTGACTGAAAATATAAGGGGAGTGAAGCATAAATGTAGGGAACACATATGACAAAGAGGTGGGTCAAATATCCTGGCACTGAAAGTTCCTTAATGCATTGTGGAGTCCTCATGAAGTTCCCTGGTGATCAGTCCCTTTCTAGAGTCCACAGGTGGTGTTCTCTTAGCCATGTTGGGAAGAAGAAAATGGTGTCATAGTTTGAAGTTGCTTCCTTGCTTGGGTAGCTACCCTCCTCTAGCCATCTATGTTTTTGTTTAGCCTTGTTTGTTCTTAGTGTTTCTCTCTCTCCTCCGGGATAGATACATTACCTCCTGTTTGTCCCTTCTCATCAATAATATGATCAATAGGGGAGAGCATTTAAGCGCTTTCCCTAAGAGTATTTACTTCCCAAAGGCTTGGTCAAGACTGGAATTCTGACTTTTGAACTTAAATCTTACATCTCTGAGCCAGGACACTCTGGGCTGTGTTTGTCAACAGCTTAACTTTTGTTTATAGGTTCAATGGGTATGCTGTCTTTTCAAAAAATTAGATATTTTTCTTAAGCCAAAGAAATTCATACCTAGAAAAGAGGATAAAAGTCATCTTTTTTACATATTGGGCATTTAAAACTCCTTACAATCTGGTTTCATCTTTAAATCTCAAGGAAAGCATTTATATTGCACCTGAAGGTTTGCAAATAACTTAACAAAATAGATCTCCTTTTTATCCTCACAACAACCATAGGGGGTAGGTACTATTACTATTCCCATTTTCCATTCTCAGAAAACTCAGTCGGAGTTTAAATAACTTGCCCAGGGTCACGGAGAGAGTAAGTGTCTGAATCCAGATTTGAACACAGAAATCATAATCTCAGGCTTATGATCTATCCACTCTACCACATTGTTACCAAACATAAATTCTATAATACAAATAAATCATACAAATGCCAATAATTTTTAGTGTACTCCTTTTTACCTATCTCTACACTACCAGATAAGCTGCACAGCTGTTTTAGGCTCAGAGAGGAAAAAAAATGATATGCACATGGTTAAACAACTAGTAAATATAAGAGATAAGAATTGAACCCAGGTCTTCCTGGCTCCAAATAAATCACCCTCTCCACTATAACAAGCTGCCTTCCAATCTACTGATAACTGGGAAATTATTTTCTTTCCAATTTTTAGGCAGAATAGTATAAGAAATGACTGAGATGCAATACATAGATAGTACATGCTATCTTGGGGAGTGTGGTAGAGCAATATCAAACAGGAAAATTGAAGTGAATTCCTTCAGATTCCAATAGATTCTAGTTATTAACTTCTGGAAATCCAAGTTAGTCTTTCAAATGTTTGTAATCAGTGAAACACCAGAATTAACCAAAAAGAAAAAGTCTCATTTCCTCAAGTATTTTCATCAGGGAGAGGCAATGTATTTAATTTCTAGTAACATTTCTTTGTTCTAAATGGTCACAACAAAGCACACTCATGAGCAGCTGCTAGAGAATAGTTTGGTGGTGTTATTTTGGAATAGAATACAAGTTTCACAGTCTGGGCAGTGACAAAATTCAATAAGTATAAGGTATTTTATTTTAGATGACATATTCATCTTTCAAAACATATATTTCTTTTGCAATATTTATTCACAAATCCTTTGTTCGCCATTACTTTGAAAAACTGACTTTAAACCAGAACTGAGATTTTGAAATCAAAAGGAATTTTTTTTTTTTTGCAATCTCTTAAGAATAGATACTTCTTAAAAGTAGATAGGACCTTTATGTAGACCTATTAAGTTTTTTGAGCTAATTAATGTAGCATTGTTGTACCAGGTGGTCTTCAGGCTGAATGGTTTGGGGATTAAAAATATTTCTCTGATCACCTTAAGGTACCAATGCTTCATGACTGAAAACTTTTTCTAATCACATTGTATTGATGCATGACCTAGGGAAATACCTTGACATTACACCTGCTGGGTCTGGAGATATCTAGGTGGTATAGAGGATAGAGTGTGGCATTTAGCAACAGGACTACAAGAGTTTGAATCCTGCCAAAGGCACTTAGTGGCTGTGTGGCACTGGGCAAGTCATTTAATCTCTTGGTCTCAATTTCTTGATCTGTAAAATGAGGATAGCAATAACAGTACCTTTATATGACTGTCGTTGTGAAGACTAAATGAGGTAATAGATGTGAAGTATTTTGCAAACTTAGAGAATTAGATAAATATTAGCTATTACTATCTCTAATTCATAGGATCATAGCTATAGAGGTAGAAGAGACCTCATGTCAGTCTAAATACTTCACTTTACAGATGAGAAGACAGATGCATGGAGAATTTAAGTGCCTTTCTCAGTGTCATACAGGGAGCAAACACTAGAAAAGAGAATTAAACTCAGGTTCTCTGGCTCCTCTGAACCCAGAACTTCGCTAACCGGAATTTTTGTGTTTCCTTTATCCATAATATTCATAAGTGATAATATAAAACTAAATACAGTTAGTCCTTTTTTTTTTTTAACATTATATGTTAGAGAATCAGACCAACTTAAATACAATGTATGAGGTAATATGATAATGCAGAGACTGCAAGCTGGGCTCAAAGCTAGGTTCATGCCTTGCCTCTATCCTAGTTGTGTAACTCAGATAAGTCACTTAACCTTCTAGTACTATATATAGGCAACATTTGAATACTATAAGTTGCATGAAAGGTACCTCTCTGAATTTGTAGAGAAAATTTCTCATTGGAGATTATCTATTATTCAGTCATTAGCCCTATGCTTGTAATAATGCCATCATATATACTGGATCCATCATGAACCTTAGAGAACATAAAAGGTAAAAAATCCATTCAATTCAATTTAACAAGCATTTGTTAACCATCCATGGTACTGAAGGTGATGTGGTAGACACTGGAAAGATAAGGAAAGTATCCTTAAACCTAATATCAGGAAACTTTAAATTCTGTAAGGGAAGTTGGAGTTTTAAATTCTGCAAAGGAGATATGGCACTTAGACAAGTACATATACTACAAGTCAGCATATAAAAATGGCAAAAGAAACTGAAAAATGCTAGCAGTGACTGATTGAAGTGTTCCCAAGCTTTCTGATCAAGTGATGCCGCTGAGGAGTTGTGGATACTCAAAGACAAGGAGAATCCTGGCCAGCAGAACACCCAGTAACATACATCACTAGAGAAGCTATACGATTTGATGGCTTGAAGAGATTATTGTAGTCTGTTTTGTGGACTGAAGACTTCCTAGTTGTGAGCTAGCCAGATGGTCACTGATGGATGGCTATTATCTAATGTGGTACTATTGAGATTTGCCTCTCTGTGTTATCCTATTGCTTATTGTAGCTTTTCATTTCTTTTTATAAAATTGTTGGGCTTGAGTTGCCATACTTCAAATGAATAACTTGATTTTTTATGGGTTTGTCCAGTACAGAGGGTTTTCAAGGAATTTGAGTGAGGACACAAGCCAGTAGAAGCTGAAAAAGGAAACCCAGGTCCTTTTTTTACCATGGCAGGTAGACACTGTCCTATAACCAAGGCCAGCATAGACAAAGCTAATAGGAAAGTTAACTTTCATCAATATATATTTACAGTCCAGTCATCATAACTATTCACATCCTGAAGAACTTCCCTTATGGCAGTTTTGTTGACATTTTATTTCAGGATTATTGAACTTATCCTTTTCAAATACTCTCTTGCCTGACTCCTGGATTTCCTATCAATACTACTGTCTTAATGACTTTTTTGAAGTCATTACCTTTTTACCTCTAAAGTGGAAGAAAATGGATTGCTAATATCTTCCTGCAATTAAAAATAGGGTAGCTAATACTTATTTTATTACTTTTATAACAAATATTTTCAAAAAGTCTAATTGGGTATGTCTGTGGTCCCTGGATATGGGTATCTGCAGTATGATATTAGACTATGTATGCTTAAATTAACTTTTATTCAATTAACTGTATAGGTGTCCATTTTTGAAATTATGCATGGTCCTTTTATATCACATGAAGTTTGATTTGCAAACATTTCCATAGATTAACTTGTATATGTGATTGTCTCCTGAATAAACAACCTGACCATAATGTCTACTGTTAAATTTTTTAAAATAGTGTAGGTAGGTGGCACAATGGATAGAGAGCCAGGTCTGGAGTCAAGAAGACTACTCTTTATGAGTTCAAATCTGATCTCCGATGTTTACTAGCTGTGTGACTGGGCAAGTCACTTAACCCCATTTGCCTCAGTTTCTTCATCTACAAAATGAACTAGAGAATAAAATGGCTAACTGCTTCAGTATCCTTGCAAAGAAAACTCCAAAAGGGGTCATGAAGAGTTGGACATGACTGAAAAAATAATAAACAACAAGTTAAAAATAGGGAATGGATCCCAATTCTTTATGGAGTCTAGTAGAACACATGTCAGATTTTGAGTGAGAAGCCTTGAATTCAATTACTTTCTCTGTCACTCATGCATGTGACTTAATTAATAAATTTATCTATCAATCTCAATTTATTACCAATAAAATTATGAAGTAACTAAAATCAGATTGTAAGGACTCTTCCAACTTAAAGCTTTGACCTTAAATGTCAATTTGATAGCTTTATTCAAAACATATACATATGTTATGTAGGTAAACACAATATATGCACAATATCTGTACATAATGCAGATTTATACTTATTTATTACAAGTATACTCACTGTAAGTGTATATGACATGCTATTGTACCATATATATATATATATATATATGTATTTGAAATACACTTGCTCACTCTATACCAATTCATCCTCCTATTACTATCATTGATCTCCATTTCATCTTCCATTTTCTGAGGTGATTAGGTAAATCTAGATGTCTTTAAATTATTCATGATTTCTCCCATTTTTCTAAGGGTTTTTATTTTTAACTTGTTCATTGCCATAAAGTTGACACCATGAGGCATATATCCAAAGAAATGCAGACCTATAGTTGAATATTTCCCATTAAATTCAACAGGAATTACATAGAAAACACACTGCACACCACTGACATTTATCCAATCAGTGTGTGGCGTTTAATGCTTGTGAATGAATTATATACCTAGGGCATAATCTGCAATGCTGGACAATGCTTCCACCTGGGAGCTATTCCATTGAAAATGCTATACAAATTCATTGCGACTTTCATTGACTTTTGCTATTGTATTAATTAGAAAACAAATAAGGATTTTTTTTTCATGTTCATCTGCTACTATTTTTTAAAATTAAGTCATATTCAATTTCGTATTTGAGACATATATCTAATCCATAGCTGGTGAGAAATGATAAACATATGTCAAGAAATGCTCATGCTCTCCCCTCAGCATTGTTGTCCAGAGGTAATAATGCTCTACTTCTCTGCTTTCTTTCTTTTCATCCTCAATGTTTTTCTAACTACACCATTGAACTAATTTCATTTATTAAAACCATATAAATATGCATTTAGGGGACAAGTGTGTTAAATTTTAAAATGAAAGAACTAAGTTTGAATTCAGAGTATGCCACTTAGCTTTGAGATGTTGGACATATCATGTGACATCACTAGACTTCAGTTTGCCTCCATGAAAATGGGAGACTTGAACTATATTAACTTTGTATTCTTCTCTAACCCTAAATCTAAGATTCTATGAATGCAATACAAAAATAAAAACACCAAAATGAAAGTGTACTGAATCATAGATGAAATGGTTTTTACATCATATTATGAGGGCAATATTTTAGTCGTACCTCACAACATGAAAAAATATTTGAACGAAATATAAAAACCCAATAAAAATTAAGCTGGTCTCACTACCAGATAGATAAGGAGAAAGTTGTCTCACTAAATTGACACTTTGTGTGAGATATCATGAAACCAGTTAAAATCTCTGTTTAGAAAATCGTTAAATTTCATTTGAAATATTCTATTCTGTGAAAAGGAGGCAAAGTATGTAAAGAAGTCATTGCCAAAGTATTTTCTTTCTGGGATAGCTTTGCAGTTGTTAAGCCACTATTAATCAGAACATTTACAGCAGAAGAATTATGACATATGATATAAAACCAAAAGAAATTAGGAGAAGCATGGTGGACATGAGCAGGCTTCAACACATTACCAGTTAAGGAAAAGATACATAAAAATGTTATCAGAAAGATATATGACCACCAAAGGTGGAACACTCACATGGTGAGAGGAGAGGGACTAATGAACAGTCCCTGTTTTCCATTGATATAATTGAAAGGCTAAGATAATTTAAAGAATCCTTCCAGAATTTAGCATGAGTCCTACATGATAGACTTATGAGAAGCCACAGAAAATAATCACATGGGATACAAGGACAAGGATGGAAGTTGTTTTGCCTCACTTGGGGAAATACACACGTCAGTGAGATCATATATTCATTAAAGTATCCAAGTATTTTAAAAATTTGTTATTGTCATTTTTTCATAGAAAATGTAGAGAAGAAATATACAATCTCCCCCCTTTTGTTGAAGATAAGCTTAAAACGTCTTTCAAAAGAACTTAGTCACAGAAAGAGACCTTCTATCCATGTGAAAATGCCCTAACTTGTTTCCTCCATATTTTTCTGTTTCTACTACATATGTCATGTTCTATATGGTTCTGTACGGATATAGATATGGGGGAGAAAATAATAGCTCTGTAGAAGACAAAGTTGGAGCCAGTTAAAAAATGACAACATGGAAGTTCAGTCAGGAAAGTAAGTAGCTTCCCTTCCCCCATCACAGGACAGAAAAATATAAAAAAGACAAAACAAACAAAGCAAAATAAAACAAAACAAAACAAAACTCCAGGTTCATTTTTTTCTATCTTAGCATCAGGTTAACTTCAATGCCTTTATTATACCCATGTTTCTGTAATTGGTTTCTTGTCTTATTCCTTGCTTCACACCCCAATTCTAGTGACTGCAATGGATATTTTCTTTGTTTCCATGTTCTTGAGCACACGTTTTGATTATCTGCCAACAATTCCAGTAATTCTCCAACATGGGATTTGTATTATTCTTCCTAGTGTTCACGATTAATCTTGCCTTTCTCCTAGACCCCTATATTTATTTATAGATTTTCTCCTGCCTCCTTCTCCTGCCTATCAATTTATCTACCCATTATTTATTGCTGGATCATTCTGATGGTCTAGCTTGCCTTTCTGGGCTTCCTTGTATTCTGTGCTGCTGTGATCTACCCTATCCTGTTTGGTTGAGCAAAATTTTGGCCATTGCTATAACAAATCTTGTCTTCTTCCTTCTTTCTTATCATGAACTCTGACATTGTAGATTAGAGAAATTTACTTCAGAGAAGCATGAGAAATATGAAGAATTATTATATCAGTTGACTGAACAAGGGTATGCATAGGAATTATTACTTAAACTAAGACTCATAGCCAGAAGTGAGAATAGCTGTAAGGTCTTTTGATGCCAAGTTGGCCTGAATTCCTAGAGCCATCTGCCAACCCTGTGATGATTTTTTTGACTAA
This sequence comes from Notamacropus eugenii, assembly GCF_028372415.1. Classification (NCBI taxonomy): domain Eukaryota; kingdom Metazoa; phylum Chordata; class Mammalia; order Diprotodontia; family Macropodidae; genus Notamacropus; species Notamacropus eugenii. The sequence continues at coordinate 132,192,271 of NC_092877.1, forward strand.
AATATTAGATTCAGAATGTTATAAAGGAACATTTTATCAGCGTTTATGGGAAAGGACAGAGTTTGATTTAACTGAGAGTGAAAACCGCTAAATGAGAGAAAAAGAAAAGTAGACTTTCCTTCATTGATTAATTTTATTAGTTTGTTCTATCAATAAAAATCCACTTCACTAGGTAAAATTAAGTGACAAAATTATAATGGGCATTTTTTAAGGCAGGAAAATGATGGTAACAAATATGTAAAACCCAAAACTACATTTGACTCTTAGAAGAAATCTTGTACTTTCACCTACCTGATTAACTATTACTCTCTGAAGACAACAATAGCAATCTAAAGAAAAATAGAAACCATAATAGCCACTGAGCTTTCTAGTACTTTGAGGTTTCTAAAACAATCTATTTACATGTGACAAGTCTGTCCCCTACATGTAGCATGGAGATGTCACTGTGTGGTGTGCAGCAAGGTCAAAAAAATACATTTCTTTTGTATCCTTCCTCTTCCCCTCTTCTCCAAAGTAAAGTTGAATTCCTGGAGGAGGAGAAAGGAAGTTTGAGGCTAGATATTAGCCCTCTACTTTCCTTAGAGAGAGAAGGCACAGTCTAGAATTATAGCTATTAGTTTCTTTACATATTGTTAGTCTAGAGGTGGGTTTTTCAGATTCAAGTTAAATTCATGATTACTGTTCCTTACTAGGAAAAGAGTAATAAGTTTTAGATCCAAGATTTGACTCTTTTTGCACAAAATTTCAGTTCCATAATGAACTCTCATATAAAATACAAAGAAATCTTTCTAACTACCTGTCTCTCTATCTATCATCTAATACAGCAATTATTAAGTACCTACTATGTACCAAGTTCTGTGCTAAACACTGGAAATACAATTAATAAAAACAAAGCATGCCTCTATCCCCAAGCAGCTAACAGTCCATCTACATGGATATTTAGAAGAATTTATCCCAGAGAATATAGAATGAATGAGCTCTCCCACTGGGGGTGAGGTAACTTAGGAAAGAGATTCCCAAATCTCACATAAAGGAAAATTTCCCTAAAGTCTGTAGGGTAACAACCAACCTAAATTAAGGTGTACATCATTTATCTTGTCTCTTGAGGATGGAAGTCAGAAAAGCACAACATAACCGATGAAACTAGACCACCCCTCTCTTCTCTACACCACCCTTTACAGCAGTACAAGTCATTGACCACAACCATTGAAGAAACAGTCTCATACCAATGAACTTCAGGGCTCAGGTTACAGACATTATCATACTCTGTCCTCATAAACCTGTGAGGCAAATGGGACAGGTGTTGTGATACCTACCTAATGGATGAGAAAACCAAAGAACTTTAAGCAATTTTCAAAGTAATGGAGATAACAAAATATGTTAAGAGGTATTTGAACCCAGTTCTATGCTGAGTGCCAGTGCAGCATTCACTCTATTTTACCACGTTCCACTTAACTGTTTTAAGATAAAACTAAAGACTCAAAAGTCTTAGGTGATGGCCAATGCTACATATCCATTTTAAAAGACTTAAATCAAACCTATTGTCAAAGGTAATCAGATTCATGGGCAGAGGCAAGACAGCAGAGTAAAAGTAGGGATTTCCCAGAGCTCTCCCCCAAAGCCCTCCCAATACCTGCAAAAAAATGACTGTAAGCAAATTATAGAGATACAGAACCCACACAATGGGAGTGAAACAAATTCCCAACCTAAGTCAACTTGGAAAGTCAACAGGCAGGGTCTGTTGCATTAGTGGAGCACAGTGGGTCATATCAGCACAGATGGGTCAGAGCAGGAATCAGAGGTTTGAATCATTAGTAGCTGTGGCAGTTTACAGACTTTTCAACCAACAAACACCAAAAAGGTCAGTGAGAAAACTGTGCGGGACCTGGTGAAAGAAGAGCATGATCTGGTCTGGTCTGGTTCAAGTCTCAGGGCAGTGGGGATGGTAGTGGGGATGGTGGCAGCAGCAGCAGCAGAGGATGCTTCTGGAGTTCTGGGCCCATAGATTGTGGGGGATCAAAGGGATGATTCAAAATCCCTGAATCCTGGGACAGTAAACCCTCCCCCACATCCATCCCCATACCCACTGGAGGCAGAATCCTAGCTTGAAAAAGAGTTAGAAAAGCAGGTATTTGGCTGAGAAGATGAGTAAATAGCATAAAAAACTTAGACTATAGAATCTTGCTTTGATGACAAAGAAGATCAAAACATAAAACCAGAAGACGTCAACAAAGTCAAATCTCCTGAATCAAAAGTTTCCAAGAAAAATATGAATTGCTCACAGACCATGGAAGAGTTCAAGAAGGATTTTGAAAATCAAATAAAAGATGTAGAGGGAAAATTGGGAAGAAAAATCAGAGTAATGCAAGAAAATCATGGACATTGAGTCAAGAGCTTGCTAAAGAAGATACCCCCAAAATACTAAAGAAAATAACACCTTAAAATAACCCTAATGGGAAAAGAAGTCCAAAAAGCCAATGAGAAGAAGAATGCCTTAAAAAGCAGAATTGGCCAGATGGAAAAAGAGATCCAAAAGCTCACTGAAGAAAATAATTCCTTCAAAGTCAGAAGGGAGCAAATGGAAGCTAATGACTTTATGAGAAATCAAGAATTATAAAGAAGAACCAAAAGAATGAAAAAATAGAAGACTGTAAAATATCTCGTTGGAAAAGCCAGTGATGTGAAAAATAGAATCAGGAGAGATAATTTTAAAAATTATTGGACTACCTGATAGCTATGATCCAAATAAAAAAACCATAGACATCATCTTTCAAGAAATTATCAAGGAAAGCAGTCCGTGTATTCTCAAATCAGAGGGTAAAATACAAGTCTAAAGAATTCACTGATAGTCTCTGAAAAGAGATCCTAAAAGGAAAACTCCTAGGAACACTGTAGCCAAATTCCAGAGTTCCCAAGTCAAAGAGAAAATATTATGAGCAGCCAAAAAAAAAAAATTTGAGTGTTATGGAAATACAATGAGGATAGCACAAGATCTAGAGACTTTTACATTAAGGGATCGAAGGACTTGGAATATGATAACTCTGGAGGTCAAAGGAGATAGAATTAAAACCAAGAATCACCTACCAAGCAAAACTGAATGTAATCCTTCAGGGGAAAAAACTGATATTCAGTGAAATAGAGGGATTTCAAGCATTCTGGATGAAAAGATCAGAGCTGAATATAAAATCTGACTTTCAAACAGGGTTAGGGTAGTTGGAGGAAATAGACAGACAGACAGACAGACAGACAGACAGACAGACAGACAGACAGATAGATAGACAGATAGATAGATAGATAGATAGATAGATAGATAGATAGATAGATAGATAGATAGATAGATAGATAGATAGAGGGTACAGAGTGAAATGAATCTGAAAGGATCATATCTAAAAAATAAAATTAAGGGCTGAGAAAGGAATAAATTGGGAGAAGGAAAAAGAGACAGATAGAATGGGGTAAATTTTCTCACATAAAAGGGGCAAGAAAAAAGCTTCACAATGGAAAGGGGGGAGGAAGGTGAGAAGAAATGAGTGAACCTTACCAGCATAGGATTTGGCTTAAGGAGGGAATAATATACACACTCAATTGGGTGTCTTACCCTACAGGAAAGTAGGAGGGAAGGGGGTAAGAGAGGGGATGATAGAAGTGCAGGCAGATTGGGGGGAGGGTGCAGTCAAAAGCAGACACTTTAGAAAAGGGAAAAGTTTAAAGGAGAAAATAGAATAATTGAAGGGGATAGGATGGAGGGAACTATAGTTTTTCACAACATGGTTAGTATCGAAGTGTTTTGCATAACTACACATACATAACCTATGTTAAATTGCTTGCTTCTCAATGAGAGTGGGTAGGGAGAGAAGAAAAGAGAGAATTTTGCACTCAAAGTTTTAAAAACAAATGTTAAAAAATTGTTTTTACATGCAACTGGGTAATAAGATATACATTCAACGGGATTTAGAAATCTTTCTTGCCCTTTGAAAAAGTAAAGAGGAAGGGGATAAGAGGGGAGGATTATAAAAGGGAGGGCAGACTAGATATATGAGTAATCAGAATGAATGCCATCTTGGGATGGGGAAAAGGGAAGAGATGGGGAGAAAATTTGGAACTCAAAATCTTGTGGAAATGAATATTGAAAACTAAAAGTGAATAAATAAATTCAAAAACCAAAATGGCAATCAGGTTCCATGTTCAGTTAAGCTGAGATCTTTCAGTCTTTAAGAGTACAAATTTCTGTCTTCAAATCCATGAAATTGAAAACCTTCTTTCTTATTCCTCCCCTTTCCCTTTAAGTTTTAAGTTGAGGTTTCTTTTTCCTGCCTCCTAACTTTCTTCAAATAAAGAGGTAAAATTCCACCTACTATAGGAAGCCTTTCCCAATGGTTCTTAATCTAATGCTTTCCCTCTGTTAAGTATTTCCTATTTACCTTGTAAACAACTTGTCTGTACATATTGGTTTGCTTAATTCCTCTCCCCAGCATCATTAGATTGTGAGTTCCTCAAAGGGAGGATTGTCGTTGGGCTTTTCTTTGTATTTCTATCACTTAGAATAGGGCCCAAAACAAAGTAAATGCTTAATAAATGTGGATTGATTGACTTAGACTACCTGTTCATTTTGACAATGCAGTGGTTAGATGAACTATAACAAGAAAAGTGGTAAAGACAAGGGACACTGACACATTTTAATAAATACAATAACAACAGCTAAAACAAAACCACGAAATAATAACAATTGGTATTTACTTAGATTTTTTAAGATTTTCAAGGTGCTTGAGATACATCATAACATTTGACCTCCATAGAAATCTTGTGAAGGTGGTCATTAACAATAATAATAATAACATTATTATTATGATATTTATTTTTGAAAATACTTCAAGCATTTAAATATCAGTATTCATTATTACCTTTGAAAACTGTATGAAGTGTTGAAGTTATTAAAATTCTCATTTTACAGATGAGGAAGCTGTGGTAGGGAGAAGCTAAGTGATTTGCCCAGGATTACTATAGTAACAGCCTATGCCAGACCTCTTGACTGACATTCTGCCTCATGAATACAATACCCCTGTTTATGAAGTAGGGAACACAAACCATATGCGAATGATAGCCTATTTTACTATACCTGTATATCATGTTTGGTGATTGCTTCAGAAAAGTTGACACTTAAATCAGACTTTCAGGCCATGAACAAACTTAATAGTGCCTTTGTTTTATCATTTGCTAACCTTGTATATTCCCTGAGCCATGAACTCCAAACTCTCAATGAGCTATAGCTCTATAGATAGATAATGGCGATAGGCAGAAGGGTAAGCTTCTGGAATCTAGGTAATTTACAGATAACATTTCATAAACTGAAGCCAAGGCCATGACAGCAGGCCCAGCAGGCCCAATAAATTTTCAAAGTCAGTCATGGGTGAACAAGACTCTCTCACCACCTTCATTATCTCCTCTCTTCACTTCATCAAACAATTATGCCCAAAGAACCTATAAGAATAGATTTAGAAGTGGAGGTAATGGATATCGGCCTATCTTCACACTAATCATTTTTCAGAAAAAATGGTAAAAGTGGTGAATCATCAGAGTTACATGTCATTGATAGGACCTCTCTTATATAGAAAGGAAAAATGATGAAGCCATTTTTGGGCTGCTATATCAACGTGAAGAAAAGAGATTGATCTATAGACCAAAAGCTAGACAAATATTTTTTCCTGGAACAAACCTGGAATATAAGGGTTGAAGGAAGAGTCCACGTGTTTAGTCTGATTCTTTACTGAAGATTTTTGCTACCTTTTAAAAAATAACTTTTAGATGGACAGAGTCAAGATAGCAGATTAGAGGCAGACAAACTCTCCGAATATACTCCTCCAAACAAATTTAAAATAACAATTTTATTTAAATTAAATTTAAATCAAATTTTGTAGCCGCAAAGTCAACAAAAGGTCAGAGACATTTTTCCAGCTTAAGACAACTCTGCAGATGACAGGGGAGGTCTATGATACTGGGGTAGGAGCCCACCCAAAGAAATATTAGCACCAGTGCTGGGCCTTGGAGACAGTGGCAGCATCAAAAGAAGTTTCAGGAGATTTCAGCCTACAAAAAGTAAGAGGGTCAGACAACTGGTCAGAAAGAGATTACAAGGGACCCTTTTAGTGACACTGGGTACAGTTAATGCTGTTTGGCTGTTCTCTTGCCCATGCTCAGTAGAGCTTTTGTGAGCGGTCACATGGAGGAGGAGGTCTGGTCACAGTTCCAATGCAGAGAGGAGTACTAGTGCTTGTGGCTTCAGGGGAGCAGGGGCCCTTCCTACAAAAGGAATGGGGCATAGAGCAGGAGAACAGAGACCTCACCTCACATCAGATCATGCCACCTCAGAAGCACCAAAAGCTTGTAGACTCCTAGAACTAGCTCTGGAAAAAAGCAGCACAAAAAAAAGCCTCAATCTTGGAATGCTGCATCCCCAACTCAAGGTGAGCAAAGTCTGGCTATAATATTCCTGACAGCAAAAGAACTAGTAGTACCACCAAGTATAATATATCAGGGGGAAAAATGGACATTTAAGGAAATGGAGGACTTTCAGGAATAACTGATTAAAAGGCTAGAGTTGAATGGCAAATAAGACTTTCAAATATAAGAATCAAGAAAAGAATGAAAAAAGAAAAACAAAACAGAAATCATCAGGCATACAATAAGGTGACAGTTTACATTCCTATTATTATATGGGATGATGATACATGCAAGTCCTAAGTTGGAAGATTACATAGAAAGAAGGCACAGGTGTCAGTCAATTATATTGGAATGATCTTAAAAAGTGAAGGTATGATAGATGCATTGGGAGTAGAGAGAGAGGAGAGGTTGAATGGGAAAAGTATCACATAAAAGAGCTATGGAAAGTAAAAGTTTTGCAGTGAAAGATAAAACATGTGTGTATGGGGGGATTAGAAAGGCTTGAACCTCACTTGCATTGGAATTGTTTCAAATGCACACACATATACACATACATACATATACATATACATGCAATGTTGTGTATAGAAATCTGTATTACTCAAAAGTAAGGGAAGAAGATAAGTGCCATATAATTAGACAAAGTAACTCCTAATAATTGCATCTTCAATGGTGATGAATTCACCCTTCTCATTTTTTTGATACTAGTAAATTATTTTTTCTTTATTTTTAGGTCAAATAAACCAATGACTTATGCATTTTGTTGTTCTTCATTTTAACTAGCTCCAGTTTTTTGCTCTTAGCTCATTTTTTTAACTTTCCATCTTTTCTTTGATTTTGAAAATTTCCATTTTGGTGTTCCACTGGGAATTTTTAACTTTTTCTTTTTCCAGTTTGTTTTTCCCTTAGGTGCTTGCCAAATTAATTGATCTGCTCTTTCTCTCTATTATTGATATACACATTTACAGATATAAATTCTCCCCTAAGTCCTGCTTTAGCTGCACCCCCTAAATTTTGAGATGTTGTCTCATCATTCTGTCTAATGAAATTATTGACTGTTCCTATGATTTGTTCTTTGACCCATTCATTCTTTAGTATTAGATTATTTAGTTTCCAATTAACTTTGCATCTGTTCTTCAATGACTTTTTATTAAATGATTTTTAATGCATTATTGTCTGGAAAGAGTGTTTTTATTATTTCTGCTTTTTAATTTGATTACATGGATTTTATGCCCACAAATGGTCAATTTTTATGAAGGTACAATATGCAGGTGTATTGATAATGCATTTTTGCTTATTGCGAATGTAAATTTTGCTTAATTTGAAGATCTTTCCCCATCCATTAATAGGCCCATGTGACCTGCTTAAAGCATATGGAAGTCTAAGACCTTAGACGTAATTATGCATGGTGTGCTTTAGCAAGATGTAGTTTCCCTGATCATCCATTTTAATTAAGTCTATTTTTACTTTTGCTTTGATTTCTAACCCCTACCTTTTTCACTTCTGCTGAAGTCTAATAGATTCTGCTCCAGCCCTTTATATTAGCTCTGTATTTCCCTGTTTCAATTGTGTTTCTTTTAAACAATATATTGTTGGATTTTGGTGTCTAATCTGTTCTTCTATATCCTTTCATTTTACAGGTGAATTAATCCTATTCTCACTTAACAGTGCATTTTCTTCTATCTTATTGTCCTCTTCTTTCTCTTTTTATCCTGTCCCTGCTCTAAAAACAGTTTTGCTTCTGAACAGAGTCTTCTTTTACCTTCCCTCCCTTTCGTCACACACATTGCTTAGCCTTTTGCCCTTCTCCTCTTACTTCCCTATTGGAAAAAAATAGATTTTTTATTACCAATTGAGTATGTGTATATAATTTCCTTCTTTGAACCAATTTAGATGTAAGTGAAGTTTAAGTGTTGCTTACTCCCCGATTTTCCCCATTACTGTAAAAACTCTTCTTTCTATACTCTTTCATGTGATATAATTTCCCCCATTATTCCTTACCATTTCCCCTTTGCCCAGGGTATGCCTCTTTCTCACCTATAAATATTTTTAGCATCCAACATAATCAGCTCATTCCTGCACCTTCTTTCTATGTAGCCCTAATAATAAAGTTCTTATAAGATACATGTATTATTTTCTCATAAAGATAAACTGTTTAACCTTATTGAGATCCTCATTTTTTTCTCTTCATGTTTACCGTTTTATACTTCTCTTGATTCTTGCATCAAAAGTCAAATTTTCTATTCAGCTTTGATCTTTTCATCAGGAATGCTTTAAAGTCTTCAATTTCTTTAAATGTTCTTTTTCCTTCCTCTGAAAGATATCACTCGATTTTTCTGGATAGGTTATTTTTAGTTGTAATACCAACTCCTTTGATTTCTGGGATATCATATTCTAAGGCCTATGATAATCTAAGGTAGAAACTGCTAAATCTTGTGTGATTCTGACTGTGGCTTCCCTATATTTGAATGGTTTCATTCTGACTGCTTCCAGTATATTCTCCTTGACATGGGAGGTCTGGAATTTAGCTATAATATTCCTGGGAGTTTTCATTTTGGGTTATCCTTCTGGAAGTGATCAATGGATTCTTTTCATTCCAATTCTATTTTCTGATTCTAGGATATCAGTTATTTTCCTTGATAATTTCTTCAAATTTGATGTGTATACTTTTTTCTTTGATAATGGTTTTCTGGTAAAACAATAATTCTTAAATGATCACTCCTCAATCTAATTTCCAGGCCAGTTGATTTTCCTATTTGATATTTCCTATTTTTTTCATTCTTTCAGTTTTATTTTATTTTTTCTTCATGTCTCATGGAGTCATTAGCTTGCATTTGTCCTATTCTAATTTTTAAGGAACTATTTTCTTTAGTGGACACCTAGGTGGCAGATTGAATAAAATGCTGGGTCCAAGACTCATTTTCCTGAATCTGACTTCAGACATTTACTTGCTACGTGAACCTAAGCAAGTCACTTAACATGGTATTTCTCAGTTTCTTCATCTGTAAAATTAGCTAGAGAAGTAAATGGTAAACCACTAGTATCTTCATTGAGAAAACTCCAAATGCAGCAATAAAGAGCCATGGATAACTAAAAACAACTGAAATTCTTTTTCCACTTGACTAAATTCTGCTTTTTTAAGACTTCTTTTCTTGAGTGCATTTTTGTACCTCTTCTTTCTTTTCCATTTGGTCAATTCTGTTTTTTAAGGTGCTATTTTCTTCAGGATTTTTTGTGCCTCTTTTACTAACCCGTTCCTTGTCTTTTCATAATTTTCTTCCTTTGCATAAATTTACTTACCTAATTTTCTTCTACTGTCCTTATTTGATTTTGAAAATAAATGTGCAGTTCTTTCAAGAATTCTTTCTGGGACACTGCCCAATTCAAAATTTTCTTTGAGGTTTTGTTTGTAGCTCTTTGGTCTTCACTGTCTACTTCTGAAACTGTGACTTTATCTTCCATGTCACGATAGTAGATTTTTCTTGTCAGTTTCTTTTCTTCTTCTTCTTGTTTGTTAATCTTTCTACCCTATTTCCTTATTTCAAACTTTATGTTAATGTTAATGTTGGTATGGGGTGAAGTTGGAGGGCACTACCTCATCCTAGCTTCAGGAATTTTTAACTGCTGTTTTCAAAGCTAGTTATAGGCATTTGGAAGTTCAAAGCTTTCAAAATGTTGTGATCTGTGGAGAGATTCAGTCTTTGCTCTCTTGTTCTGCACTATGGTCCTTACTAAGAAAGTGGACGTGGTACTTTGGCATCAGAAGTGATATTGCCTCTCAGGGCTTCCACTCCTTTGACTGAAAGTGCTCCTGTCTGCCCTTGAACTATAAACCAGAAGTAGGTCAACGTAGTGGAACCACCCAATAGCTTCTGGTACTGTGTCCAGTGACAGCACAGAGGTGCCTTATAATCTCTTTCTGACCAGGTCCCTTAATGTCTCTGGCTTGAGATCTCCTGAAGCTGCTGGTATATTTGTCAATACCACCTAGTCCTCCCACTGGTTTTAATCCACATAGACTCAGGCCAGATGCCCTCCCCCACATCACAGATTTCTTTATTACCTTATCTTGACTTGGGGTGAAATAATTTCTCACTCTGAACTTTTTATTGGCTATGTCAATAATTAAATTTGAGGTACCTTTTTTAAAGTTTTTTGGAGGGGAATATTATGAGATCCCAGCTGAATACTTTTTTTCTATCCCACCATCTTGGTTCTACTCCAGGCCAAAGAACTCATAATAAAAAATGTTATTTACCTCCAGAGAAAGAGCTGCTGAACTCTGTGTGTAAATTAAAGTATGATTTCCTGACTTTATTTTTCTTGCTTTTTCTGTGATATGGCTAATATAGAATTATGTTTTGTAGGAATTCACATGTATGATTGATATCATATAGCTGACTTTCTCAGTGATTATGGGAGGAGCTTGTAGGGAGAGAGAGAATTTGAAATTCAGTTTTTAGAAGAATGCTAAAAATGAATAAATTATAAATGAATATTTTTGGAAGAATAATTTTAAATGGCTTTTCTAATCAAACTTTGCTGAGATAAATATATTTTATGTGTGGACTCTCATTTTTTCTGGTATGGCTACTGGATTACCACAAAGTCCTCAATGTTAAGGGCATTTTCTGCTTAAACAGGAAAGTATGCAGGAAAATCTCATCACATCTTTTAACCCTCTACAAACTCTAACATTAATTCATGCAGTAATTAAGAATCTGAGGCAGGATTGGTTCCCAGGCTTTCCTGATTCTAAGAACAACATTCTGTTTACCCATCAGAAGCCCCATCAGAAGACAGAATAACCATGTTTAGTTTTCAGAGATGAATTTTTGTCCAAGGTCTTTCTTAATTTCATATTCAGTGTTCTTTACACTATACCATGTGACTGTTCAGAGTAGGGTGCATGATCTGCATTGTAGTGATCATCTTTGTGACTAACAAAAAGTCCCTTTATGGTTCACAGGTACTGATTAGCCTTTATTTGCTGGATCACATGGCTGCCTTGGATCAAGTGTCTGCGCAGTGCACAGATGAACTAAAAGCGATAGGTACTGTTGTTTCCATTTGATGAGTGATCTCACTGAGAAGAGACCTTCCATTTTAAGAAGGATAGTAAGAACCTGTGTCTTTCCAGAGAAAAACAACCAGGACAATGAAAGGCTTGGGGATCATACCACACGAGACTCATTTGAAAGAAATAGGGATGTTTAACCTTGAAAAATTTTGGTAGTTAAGCTGTGCCATGAGAGAGAGTTATTAGACTTGTTTTGCTTGGTCTAGAAGACTGAACTTGGAACAATGAAAAGACACTGCAGAAAGTCAGGTTGTAGTTCAATGAAAAGAGTAACCTACCTAAACCTAGAATTGTCCTAAAGTTTTAAGGACTTCCTCCAAAAGGGACGATCTAACAGTCACTGGAGATCTTTATAAGGATAATTGACAAGCATTTATTTATCCCAGTTATTGTAGAGAGGGTTCATGTTCATGTTTGACTCAGAATAGATGATCTATATGGTCTCTTCCAATTCTCAGATTGTGATTCTCAATACAAAACTTGGAACAAATCACATCATAACTTTCTTAACAATATAAATAGGCATAACAGAACTCTTTTTCTCTTTGGATCCTATCACTTTTCTAACCCAAATTCTCCCTAGAAATACTCTACAAGTGAATTAAGGTAATGAATATGCAATGACATGGGTCCATTCTATTGTCAAAGAAAAACACTCAAATATTAGAAAGCTCTGACAAATGGAAGATTTCACAAGTAACAAAAGGATAGAAAAATCTTGGGGTTTATCAGTATTGGAAAAGTTATTGAACTATCCAAACAAATCACTGAGTTTAAAAAAAATGACTAAATTCCATGAAGTTGCAAATATAATCTATGATGAGATATGCTGTAAACTTTATTTTACTTTATAAAGTAAAAGAAATAAAAGAAAATGGAAAGTGGTACAATGAGTTATATGGAAGGAATAACCAAATAGATGAGATTGTAGACTCCTTCCATCTCTGAAACCCAGAAAGAGGCACATGATTGTAATGACAGGGAATTGTTAGGAGTGAGAAAAACTGATAGCTCTTAGTTTTCTATGCATGAATTCATTAAAATATTCCATGCATAAATAGAAATATAAGGAAGAATTGGGAGAAAATTTTATATGTTAATTATAGTGTTTATTTGGCACAAGCCTATTACTCATGATAAATACACTAGTGTGCTGGCATGTATGAATGTATAAGTGTTTTGACAAATATTTCACAGTATCATGTTTATTTGCAGTTTATTAAACTATTGGACTAATGAGATAAAATTCGTGAGTTGATTTATACTTGGGGCCACTGCCTGGGTTGAGTTCTAAGTCAAAGAGCACACATGAAAGGAATGATTTCTATCTCAGAATTTAGAATGACAGAGTAATACTGGAGCTGGGGCAAAGAGATGGGGAGCAAAGGTGGGAAATGTATATTTTTTTGTATGAAATTGGTTTAGGAAAAAAAGAAAATGCATAAAGTGCAAGACACAGACCATTATTGCAACACTCTCATTTCCAGTGAAACAAAGTAGCTATTCTGAATAATTATTTGGCATTCTCCCCTGTTGAGATCACTATCAATCATATCTCAGGGGCTTTCTTGTCAAAAATCTGTACCTTAGGGGCAATAATTTTTACCCTCTTATTCCCCGTGGAATTTCTACTCTGTAGTATCTTTAGGAACACACACACAAAAAAACCCAAGTGGTTTTGTGGGAGAAATATTTTATAATGATTGTTAGAGATATAAATTATACAAAAGTCAGGTGCATTCATATGGTTTCAAGTCACTTCTCACATGAGATTGCTACTGGACAATTGTAGGCTGAATTTTATTTACAATAACCAATTTGGGCCCTTGGCTTTTAGTGCTAGAGTTCCTTGGTTCTTGCTTACTGCTTGCTAGAGACATCACTCAAATTGTGATCAAAATTGATTTCTTCATAATCTACTGAATATTGCCATGTGTACACTAAGGGCTACCTCTGCCAACATACAGTGGGGCAGGAAGGATCACTGACATTCCCCTGAGGACACATTCAGTGGATGCTCTATACACACCTGTTACTGACAGTGATTTTTGTTAGCACCTAGATTCTATTTGGGCAGCTAAGTAGTATAGTAGATACGTATAGTGGATACACACACACACACACACACATCCACACACACACATATGCATACACATGTACATGCACATGTATACCATACACATATTGTATGTCTGTGTGTGTGTGTGTGTGTGTGTGTGTGTGTGTGTGTGTGTGTGTGTAATTCCATTGGATCTGAAATCAGGAAGATCCAAGTTCAAATCTGGCCTCATACATTTACTGACTGTGTGACCCTGGTCAAGTCACTTAACTCCCATTTGCTTCAGTTCCTCATTTGTAAAATAGTGATGCCCTGGAGAAGGAAATGGTAAACTACTTTAGTATTTTTGCAAGAAAACCCCATGGACAAGTCCATGAGGTCATAGAGATTGACACAATTTAACAGCAAAGTTTCTACTCCCTGCTTCTATATCAACTATCCTGTCATTGGTTTTATCTGTCTGAGCACATTCCTCTTAGCTATTGTTTGCCGTTTTCATGTTCTTTAATGATGACTTCTGAAGCACTTCGGGCTTGATCAACTAATGCAGTTTTCTCAAATCTCAAGATTATTTGCAGAAAAATGTTTATCCTCATTCGTTTTCTCTTCTCAACTCACATATCCAATCCTGGTACCAATATGGTTGACCCCTCCTAAAAAATTTTAGCAATATCAAAAAGAACCTTTCATCAGGATAGTCTTTTATACTTTCAAAAATTTTTTTATTAGGCAACCACTATTCACAATGGACCATAGCCAGGAACTATGGGTGAGGCAAAGATTAAAAGACAACAGACACCATTCCTGCTCTTCAGAATCCTGCAACCTAGTAGTATGATAAGACTTGAACACACATAGCTCTAATATAAAGTAGACTATAATGAGAGTATGGGAGAGATTTTTAAAAAGACATTAGAAACTCTAGAAAAGCGAGATCACTTTTAGGGAGAAAGTGAGAAAATGGCAAAAAAAATTTTAAAAGAGGTGAAATCTGATCTGTGAACTTGAGGCAGGAAGGGCTATCCATAAGAATCCAATGTCATCATAGTGTAGAGGTCACATTAGCTTCTCCAAAGGAGAACCTAGATCAAAAGATCTGACAAGTCCTAACAACCTGGAAAACTGAAATTAGGCTCAGTGATGGACTATATGTCCATCAATTGCGTATGTGTATGTTCCATTTTTAAAATGTTCATGGGGAGGGCAGAGTAAAAGCAGAGACTTGTTAGAACTCTCCCCCCAAACTCAGCAAAATATATGTAAAAAAATGACTAAACAAATTCTGGAGTTGCATAACCCACAGCTTGATGGAATAAAGCAAATCTGCAGCACAATACAGCGTGGAAGGGCAACAGGAAGTATCTAACACACCGGACTGGGAGCAGAGAACAGTTTAGCATGAGCTGAGCCAGCACAGATGGGACCTGAGCAGGCTTCTGGGGTACTGAAAATCTGGCATCCTAAAAGGACAAGGAAAAATTGGGAGGTCAGTGGAAAAAACTTGTCAAACCTGTGGAGAGAGTAGAGTGGTCCAACCCTAGCCCCAGGGATAGAGGGAATGGAGGAGATCACTGCAGCCACAGCAGCAACAGGGACAGCAGCAGTGCCTGTTTCTGGAGCTCTATGCCCACATATTGTGGGTGTATCAAGTGGCTGATGGCACACACTCCCACCCCCACTGGAAGCAGAGAACTACCATGACAAGGAGCTCAAAAGTCAGGTAAATGACAGGGGAAAGGAGCAAAAACCAAAAAAAGAATCAGACTGTAGAATCTTATTTCGGTAACAAGGAAGAACAAAGCATTCAAACAGAAGAAAACAAAGTCAAAGTTCCTACATTCAAAGTGTCCAAGAAAAAAAAAAAATGAATTGGTCTCAGATCATGGAAGAGCTCAAAAAGGATTTTGATAATTAAGAAAAGTAGAAGAAAAATTGGGAAGATAAATGAGAGGGATGCAAGAAAATCATGAACAATGAATCAATTGCTTGCTAAAGGAGATGCATAAAATGTTGAGGAAAATAGCAACTTAAAAATAGACTAACCCAAATGGCAAAAGAGATCCAAAAAGTCAATGAGGAGAAGAATGTTTAAAAAGCAGAATGGGCCAGATGGAAAAGGAGGTCCAAAAGCTCACTGATGAAAATAATTCCTTAAAGATTAGAACGGAGCACATGAGAACTAATGATTTATGAAAAATCAAGAAATTATAAAACAAAACCAAAAGAATGAGGAAATAACAGACAATGTGAAATGTCTCATTGGAAAAACAATTCACCTGGAAAATAGATCTAGGAGAGACAATTTATTATTGAACTACCTGAAAGTCATGATAAAGAAAAACCAAGACATAATCTTTTAAGAAATTATCAAGGAAAACTGCCCAGATTTTCTGGAACCAGAGGGTACTATAGATTGTGAAAGAAGTCACAGATCACCTCAGGAAAGAGATCCCAAAAGGAAAAATCTTAGGAATACTGTAACCAAATTTTGGAGCTCTCAGGTCAAGGGGAAAATATTGCAAGCATCCAGAAAGAAACAGTTTGAGTACTGTGGGAACAAAATCAGGATGATACAAGATTTATCAGCTTCTACATTAAGGGACTGAAGGGCTTGGAATATGATGTTCCAGAGGTCAAAGGAGCTAGGACTAAAACCAAGAATCACCTACCCAGCAAAACTGAGTATAATATTTCAGGGGGAAAATTGATCATTCACTGAAATAGAGGACTTTCAAGAATGCTTGCTGAAAAGACTAGAGCTGAACAGAAAATCTGACTTTCAAAAACAAGTATCAAGAGAAGCATGAAAAAGTAAGCAGGACAGAGAAATCATGAGAGACTTACTAAAGCTGAACTGCTTACATCCTTTCAAAGAAAGATATTTGTATAGAGACTTTTCTTAGTATTAGGGTAGCTGAAGGGGATTATCTTCTTGTAGACAGAAGTGGAGGGTGAGTTGAATATGAAAGGATGATACAAAAAAATAATATCAAGCAGTAAGAGAAAAATATATTGGGATAAGGAAAAGGGAAAAACAGAAAGGGGTAAATTATCCCCCACATAAAGGAGACAATAAAAAGCATTTTCAATGGAGGGGAAAAGGGGAAAGGTGAAAGGAAAAGAGTGAATCTTACTCCTTCAGATTTTATTTAAAGAGGGAATAATAACATGCAGACTCAATTTGGCATGAAAATCTATCTTACACTATAGGAAGTAGAAAGATAAGCAAGGTGTAGGGGGATTGACAGAAGGGCAGACAAATGGAAGGAGGGGTAATTAGAAATAAAAGCTTTTGAGGAGGGACAGGGTCAAAAAACAGAATACAATAAATGAGGGATAGGGTGGAGGGAAATACTCTTTCACGTCTTGACTGTTATGGAATTGTTTTCCATAACGTCATATATACACCCTACATTGAATTACTTGCTTTCTCAATGGTCATGGGTGGGGAAGGAGGAAGGGATGGAAGTTTGTACTCAAAGTTTTAAAAATTAATTTTAAACATTGTTTATACATGGAACTGGGAAATAAGACATATAGGCACTGCGATATAGAAATCTATTTTGCCCTATGAGATCATAGAGGGGATGGGGATAAGAGAAGAGAGGATTGTGATAGAAGAGGGGGCAGATTAGGAGAAGGGGTGATCAGAATGCATTCTGTCTTGGAGTGGGTGAAGGGGAGGTGGGGGAGTTTGGAACTCAAAATCTTGTGAAAGTGGATGTTGGAAACTAAAAATAAATAAATTAATTTAAAAAATTAAAATAGCAATCTCCTCAATAAAATATAAGTATTTATTGTTGGATAATGAATATCTGGATAGCTTTACCTAAAGCTTGCTCACTAATGCATAGTGGGTCACTATACACACACACACACACACACACACACACACACACACACACACGTGCGCGCGCGCACACACACAACATCTACAAAATAAAATGACAAATCTTTCACATTTTCTTCCTAGATGGACAGTGGGCTTCTTAGGGCACACACTCAGTGACATTTAGCAACAATCAAACATTATTTGCTTTTGAATAATCATTGGAAATCTTCCTTCACACTCTCTCTTAGAGTTTCCTTTGTTTTCTAGGCCTTGGAATTTTCTTATTCCATTTTATTTAAATTTTAAAAAATAATATTAGAGTTATGTTGCCAAGGGAAGCACACACATAAAAATACTATAGAGCTGCTTCAAAAGTAAAATACAATCTTATTTAAATCAAGAAAGGTGATACTTGAAAATTTTCACTGGTCAGGGAGAGGGAAAGAGAAAACTCCATTAAAATCATATCCCTCCTTGAATCCAGATTGCTGGCTTTTCCCAAGATTTATAGACAAAGAGGATGGCATTATTTTCATGAACTCTTTTCAGAAAGTACATTACTCTTAGTCAGAGAAAGAAATCATTTTATAGTGTTACTTAGAGGGATTTCACTTTGGGATTTCTGTTTCTATCATCTAACTTTAAAAACTTCCTAAGAAAGAGTCTATGCATATGAATCTATCAATTTATTTTTGATTTAAGGAAGTGGGTTGAAATGAGAACCAACATGGTGTGGAAACAGCACTGTTCTTGGAGTCAGATCTATGTTCTGATCTCAGTTCATATGTTTACTACCTCTTAGATTGTAAGCAATAAATCAGTAAGTATTGCTTAAGCACTTAACAGAGTCCTGGCACTGTTCTAGGTACTTGAAATAAAAAAGCAAAAGAGATACAATCCCCACCACCAAGGAGCTTGCAGGAATACCACAACATAAACTATGGACAAGAAAAATGCACAACATTTTAGAGGGAATCCACTGATGGGGGGTGGGGGTAGGGGGACCATAATCAGGAAATGACTTTGGAAAGTTGATATGGGAGCTGAGTCTTGAAGAGAGCTAGAATTTACAGGAGGTAGGGATCAGAAGGGGAAACGTTACAGGCAGAGATGATGTTCTATGCAAAAGTATAAAAGTCATCCATAAATGAATAAATTAGCAAACATTTATTAAGCTCCTACTGTATTTCAAGCTCCTATTGCATAGAGACACATATATATGTATATGTGTATATATATATATTTATACATATATGTACATATGTATGTGTGTATTTATATATACTACTATATTCCATTTAGACTGGAGCCACATAGTGAAGGGCCTTAAATGTTGAGCAGAGGACTGGCATTTTATCCTTTAGCTAATGCAAGGTTACAGAACCTTCCTACGCAAAGGAATGAGAGAGCGTGACTTAAGTGTTTAGGATTATCACTTTAGCATCATTGTAGGAGGCAGATTGAAGAAGGAAGAGATTGGATACAAAGACTGATTAGGATGTTATTTCAATAGTCCAGTGGAGAGATGATGAGAGGGTGGCCTCAGGTGACTGTAGTGTGAATAAAGAAAAGCATAGATACAAAAGATGCTGGAGAGATGAAAGTAGGATAACTTGGAATATGGGTAGTGAAAAAAGAAAAAAAATAGACTGCATCCTAGATTGCTAACTTGGGCAATTAGAAGAACGATGGTGTTGGAAGGTGTGGGGAAAAAATAACTATTTCCATTTAGAAACATTTGGAATGACTATACAACATACTGGTGGAAATATCAAGCAAACCACTGGAAATGTGAAACTAGAACTCAGGAGAGAAATCAGGAAACTGACATATGGATTTAAGAATCACTTCTGTGGCTATGGTTGTCTCATAAAGTCACTGAGAGAGTATGGTGAGAAAGAAGAGTTACATAAAGCGTTTTTCAATATGCTGACTCAATTATTCAGTTACTTCTTTGTGTGCTGAGTGTAGATAATTCCCTCTTTGTATTTAGTGTTATTTACATTTCCTTGTGGCCCATCAAGGTCGGAGATGTTGGAGTGCAAATGTGGTGCTTTCTCACTGATGAAGAATGATTTTTTATTTTAATAGAATAGATTTAGTGCAGTGATAGTCATTTGCTAACAGCACATCTAGAGGAACTCACTACCCACAGTCATTACACTCTCATTCACTCCTCAGTGTTTGCAATCTGACTTCCAACGACATTAATGAATCACAATGAAAATAGCATTTATATTGTACTTCACGGCTTGCTGAGCAGTTTATGAATATGATCTCATTTTAAACTCAAAATAGTCTTGGGAATTTGGTGTTATGATTATCCCCATTTTACAGATAAGGAAATAGATAAGGAAGTTGTAGTAATCTAGACAAGAAAGTGATGAAAGCCTGGACCATGTCAAGAAATGTGAGGGTAAAAATGGCAAAATCTTCCAATCGATAATAAAAGTAATGCGATGGAAAGTGAGGCCTTTGGTCTAATGAACCTCTATGTTAGAAAGGACAGTGATGCCTTCAGCACAATAGGGAAGTTTGGTAGAAGAAGAAATTTAGGGGAAAAGATAAAGCCTTTAGTTTATGACATGAGTTTGAGAGGTCTTCTCTATATCCAGGTGAAATATGTAATTCATAGTTGGGGATGTAAGACTAAATGTAATAGAAGAAAGCAAGAAGTATTCATTACTCCTTTTTTATAAAACTTCTACTTTATTGATTCTTCAGTGAAGAATTGTGGGCTTATTTACAGTTTGTTGGAAAGGCAGAGTAAACTTTAGGGCTTTTTAAAGAAGTAGAGGCCTTGGTTGGAATACTGGAATCTGTTTGGTTAGGTGAAATTTGTCAGACCCAGTTATAAAGGTACTGGGTAAAAGACATTGAGCTGATGAGAAGCTAAGAGATTATAGTGTTATAAACAAACGCCAAAGGTATGGGGAGGCCATGTAAAATTTCACAGAAAAGCCAAGCAGAATGAGGAGAGAAACAAAAAACACATTTCTGGATTGAATTATGATAAGGTTCTTAGTAACTTTTGGGACAACTATTTAGATAGAAAGGTTGTGGCTTATAGGAGGCAAAGGAGTGAGTGGAGATAGACAGTTCTCCATCCCATGGAAAAAATCTGAAAAAAATGCACATCCTTACCCCCCTCAAAAAAAAAAAAAACCAATAAAAAACACCTATATTAACTTTTAGAGTATTGTGTTCTCTCTCTCTCTCTCTCTCTTTCTCTCTCTCTCTCTCTCTCTCTCTCTCTCTCTCTCTCTCTCTCTGTCTCTCTCTCTGTCTCTCTCTCTCTCTCTCTCTCTCTCTCTCTCTCTCTCTCTCTCTCTCTCTGTCTGTCTTTCTCTCTTCCTTCCTCCCACTCTAAGACTTTCCACCCCACAAAAACAAACAAAAGTCTTACAAGTTGAGGTAGAATGGAGGAGGGGTCCGAGAGGAGAGGACAAGGGAGGAGGAGAGGGAGACTTTGGGGAGAAAGAAATGACTTCAAACATCTATGAGAGGGAATATGGAAAGGAGCCAGTGAGTTAAAGTACAATGAGTGATGGATAGGTAAAAACTTCAGAATTAGGAAAACCTGGCTTCAAATTCTGAAGTTGATACACACTGGCTGCTTGACCCTAGGCAAGTCGCTTAACCTCTAGGTCAGTAATTCTCAAATTTTTTGGTCTCAAGACCCCTTACATTCTTAAAAATTATTGAGGATCCCAAACAGCTTTTGTTTATGTGAGTTATATCTACCAAGGTTTACCATAGTAGAAATAAAACTTAATAAATTTCAAATACTTATTCATGAATTCATTTTAAAATAATAATAAAACCATTACCTGTTAACATACATGCTAAATATATAATCATATTTTCTAGAACCAAGAAATTGGGAGTAGTACTTATTTACGTATTTTATAGATCTCCTTCATATATGGCTTAGTAAAAAAACTGTATTCTCATCTGTTTCTGTATTCATTCTTTTGCATTATGTTGTTTTTATTGAAATATATGAAGAAATTCTAGTATTAAACAGATGTGTAATTGAAAAGGGGAGCATTTTAATGGACACCTAATGTTTAAACATAGTTATGAAATAGTTTTGACCTTGTAGGGGCCCTGAAATCATCTCAGGAATCCCAGAGGATTCTCAGATCATATTTTGAGAATCATTGTTCTAGGTTCCCAAGGTTAATTTCTAAGACCATAAACTAAAGAGCCAATAATAACTTGCATTGGTAGATTAAGTTTCCTAATCAGAAATTCCTTATGGGTCTGGGTTCAAATCCTGCCTCTGATGCTACTTATTATTATTTCTACTTATGATCCTAGATATTCACTTCTACTTGGTGGGATTTAGTTTCCTCATCTGTAAAATTAAGAAACTGGACTATATGGGCCATTTCTTGGGTCCTTTCTAGTTCTATGTCATATATAGCAAAGAAAGAAAGAGAGAGACAGAGAGAAACAGAGAGACAGAGAAACAGAGAGAGAGGGGGGGAGGGAGGGAGGGAGAGGGAGACAGAGAAAGAAAGAGAGAGAGAAGTTGAGGTTGAATAACATGCCATTTATTTGTTCTTTTTAAATATAAAATGCTTATGAATTATTTTATGAAAACCGCCAAAAATTTAAAACAGTTGTCCCCAAAATATGAAGGAAGACTATCTTGGAAAAAGTTGAAATAGTGTGGTTTTATATTAGCAAGGAACATAGTATGTTTATTTGCTTATTTGCAAAATGTTTTTTTTTCCTTCTTACTCCTATAAGTAATTTTATAAATAGAATTTACATATTTCTTAATTAGAATTGAGTGCCCCTTGTGCAGAAATCAAAAATAAATCATTCTCTAGTATGAAAGTTCCCAGGATTTTAAGATACATGATGTGCACCATGGACACAGACTCTAAACTGAACATCTGCAGTCAGGGTGTCATCTGCAGTGGGGTATCAGAGCAATGACACATCTGGTTAAAACTGTTAGAGCTAGAAGCCAGAACATTTTACTCATCTCAAATAGAGTATGATAATGTAAAACTTTTATTGGTCTCATTTTGCCAGTGCTGAATGAGTGAGACTTCTCTTTGCACACATGCAAT
The DNA here is from genome assembly GCF_028372415.1 of Notamacropus eugenii. Lineage (NCBI taxonomy): Eukaryota > Metazoa > Chordata > Mammalia > Diprotodontia > Macropodidae > Notamacropus > Notamacropus eugenii. Next base: position 132,214,767 of record NC_092877.1, read on the forward strand.
TTCTGCTTTGGAACTACAAAAGAAGATGGCTGCCCTCCAGGCATTCACAGGTACCATTGTTCTTGATGGATTTTTGTTACCTTGGAGATTCTTGGAAGATGTAAGTGCTCTAAGGGTTGATTGATGCCTGTTATGAAGCTAAGGTACAGAATGTTTCTCTAGCAGCTATGAAGGATAATATTTTCTTTACAGATGTCCTTATTCATTTGAAAAGAGATCAAATACTGATGCCTAAAACTGAGTCTCACACTTGAAGCGTCTGGAAATGGGAATATTGTGGTTTGCATTGTGATGAGATTTGTAGCAAGAGAACCTGAAGAAAAATACCTTTGCCACCTGAGAGCATTATAAACCATTACTAAAACAGAAAAGAGTCATACAAGTAAGTGGCAAAGTGGATTGAGCACTGGACCTGGATTCAGGAAGGCCTGGGTCCAAATGTTGCCTTAGACACTTACTAGTTGAGTGACCCTGGACAAATCACATACCCTTTAACTCAGTTACCTCATCACTAACATGGGAATGATAAAAGCACCAATTTCCCATGGTTGTTGTGAGGATAAAATGCCTTTATATTTGTAAACTTTAAAGTACTTTTATGTGGTGCTCTAATGGTGGGATAATGATAGCACTTTTAATGATGTTACTGCTCTATTTTTAATTCCTCACTTAGAGTTATAGCATTTTTCAAGAAGGACAAACTGATCGAATGAAGTATTATAATTATTACTTCTTGAAGCTTTTGTTTTCCCAAAATAAGTTTCTTTGCAGTCACTCAGATCCCTTGACTGATGTAGATCAACCAGCGCTGATGAAATGTGGAATGTAGAAACATCTGATTTGGTGGGTCATAATGAGGCATATTTAAATTTATTCCTTGGATTTTTTTTTCTTGCTATCATTCTCTTTAGTCCACAGAGTATTCTTTCATCCTGTTTTATTGATCATTTTATTCCATTCATTGTTTGGATGGATTTCCATGTGTCCATAAAAGTATGTAAGTCTATTTTTAAAAATTCTGTGGTGTTTTCTCTTTTATATTAGCAATCACAGCGATATCCATACACCTTCCATTTGCTTAAATCCTCAGGGCTTTTAACTAAAGCCAAGAAAAACAATCATTTAAGTTAAGGCAGGAGAGAGACAGAAAATTATTTGTTACAGTCCCTTGCTGAAAGATATCAACTACTTTTGGCAAGATAGATCACCAGAAATAGTCTGTTTCTTATACGATGTTAAGAACTACTTAGACTTTGTCTATAAAGGAACGAGAAACATGCAAATGGCAGTGATAACATGATGCCATGGCACTGTGAAAAGTATTTGCTTCAATTCAGCTTTTAAAAATGATTCAAATTTGTTTAGTAATATACAGTTATGAAAGTGAAATCAAGATATTATTGGATGAATCGGGGAAGAGGAAGAATGATAAGTTCATTACAGAAACTTCCTTTGCTCATAAATATTAGCAATTGATCTGCAACTTAAAAGAGTTGCCCAGGACACCAAAAGACTGACTTACTCATATCCCTCCCATCTTTAAATGTCAGAAACAGGATTTCAGTTGAGTTCTTTCTGCCTTTAGAGGCAATGTCTCTATTCAAAACACAGCCCTAGCCTTTGAACTCAGATTAAATGTATTAAGTATTAAATTTATGACAGCATTGTTTTGCTTTTATAGAGATGGGGAGGTCATCTCTCAACTAAATGAAGATATATTTTACATCAAGAATGAGTATAAGGTGGAGAGAGAGAGAGAGAGAGAGAGAGAGAGAGAGAGAGAGAGAGAGAGAGAGAGAGAGAGAGAGGGAATCTGGGCACTGGAAGTTCCTGATACCAATGAAATTATAGGTTTTTAAAATACCTTACTTTAAAAATCTATCATTTTCGTGGTCTGTGATTTCATTATTATAGAAGGTGCTAGTGAAAAGATCCCTTCCCTCATCAAGATCCCTTCCCTATCTATTTACAAATTCACAAGAATTGGTTAATGTTTCATTTTTTTCACATCTCCTATGTTTATCATTTGCCTTTTTTTCTCATATCAGACAATCTGATAAGTATGAGATGGTACCTCATATTTGTTTTAATTTGTATTTCCCTAATAAGTAGTGATTTAGAGTGTTTTTATGTGACTATTGATAGCTTTGATTTCCTCTTCTGAAAATTGCCTGTTTATATCCTTTGACCATTTATCAGTTGGAGAATCACTAATATTTTTTATAAATTTAACTCAGTTCTCTACATATTTTAGAAATGAAGTCTTTATCAGAGAAACTTGCTGTAAATATTTTCCCTATTTTCCTGATTTCCTTCCAATATTGGCTTCACTGGTTTTGTTTGTGCAAAACCATTTAAATTTGGCTAATAAATTCTAAAAATTATTTTAATTGCTTTTAACCACCAATACAAACAACATAACTATAGCATTAGCAGTTTTGGTGATGAAGATCCCTTTATTGTCTGTGTATTTTGTATATATGCCAACAGGCTGTGAATTTATCAGTATGGGTGGATCTTCCCTTCATCCATCAATTTATCTATCTATCTATCTATCTATCTATCTATCTATCTATCTATCTATCCATATGTGTGTATATGTGTGTCTGTCCGGGTGTGTGTACGTATATACATATACGTACACACATATGTATGTATATCACAACATATATACACTTGATTAGCCAATCTTCATAAGTGGCCATGCTTTCTCAAAACTCTTTCTATCCCCACCTCTCAAAAAGATAAGATTTTAGTGGAAGTAGAGACTTTCTCCTCATCTTGAACCAAACTTGGTCTTCTTGTCACTATGAGTCATGTGCTCATCATGCTTCTGCATTGTACAACTCTCCATCCTTTTCAAGCTTATTTTGTATATTATCCTTCCCAGTTATAATGTAAGCTCCTTGAGGGGAGGATCTATCTTACTTCTTGTATGCATCCCCAGCACTTAGTGCCATGGCTGGCAGGCAAATAGCACTTAATGAATGTTTTATCTGTCTATATATTTACATGCTATAACTAATACTGGATCAGTAAAACACATCTGTGTTGACATTGATGTGAGTAATCCCTGCAATAGTATACATCACAATACATTCATGCTGTGTATGTTGATACATCCTTCACATGTCCTCCCATTAATTTACCACAGTGATTACTCCTTCCCATGATCTGGTGACTTTCTTGTCTTCCTCTTGATATCATGGCAGTGTCAGTGAATTATGTGGGCTGTCTATTTCTTATCCTTCAATCTTGTCACAAGACCAGGGTGTCTGCTTTTTTTTTCTTGCATTTCTTTGGTGACATTTTTGCACCACTTTGGTCTTTGTAATTCCTTACTGTGATATCATGTGTTTCTATATCGCTCTTTGGGTGATCCTCAATTATAATTTTGAAAAGACTGTAATAATCCATGACTGGCAGCTACGAAACAACATGAGAAAAATGTTGATATTTAAAAGGCAATCCAACCCACTCTCCTCCTGCTCTTCAGCTGTTATGTTCTGGGCCCAAGATAGATGGACAGACACTGCCAATTGAATGCACATAAAACCACAATGTGTTTTTGTGTGTGTGTGTGTGTGTGTGTGTGTGTGTGTGTGTGTGTGTGTGTATATGGCTACCCGAGTCTTCTTACCTCTATCCCGAGGTCTTCGGTTGGCCAAACCGGATGCTCGTATGAGAGAAAGAACGTTCCAGAGTCGAACAAGGGTTGAGCTTTATTTCAGGGTCTAGTTACAAGTGCAGGGGAATTCTTCCTTAGGAGGGAGTGAAGAATCTCCCAAGGAGGCAAAGATCTTACAATAAGAGATTGAAAGTAGAAGTATAAGTGGGGAGAGAGGGGGAGGGGAGAGAAGAGAGAGGAAAAGCGGAGCCTTGTTGTCCTCACCACTCCGTGCCCCCCCCCACCCAAGAGAACTTTCAGGCTTTCCTGATCCTACTTAAACCCTCCAGCAGCATAGTTTGCATCTGAATACCGTGCTGTTAGATAACAATAGTGTGCCCAGATCCGGGACAATCTCGAGGGCGGGGAGAGCTCTCTCCCATCATGTTTCTCACGGGAAGAGGCGGAAATACACGAGATAGCTCGGTTCACCTCGATTCCCAGTCGTTTCCTGGGGGGTCTCGTGAGAACTCTAAGATTTAGAAGTTCCCACCTTTACCCACCCGAGACTGTCCACCTGGAATTGAGCTTCCATCCCCAACATCTCTCTCTCTCTCTCTCTCTCTCTCTCTCTCTCTCTCTCTCTCTCTCTCTCTCTCTCTCTATATATATATATATATATATATATATATATATATATATATATATATGTCTCATCAACTCCTCTATTGCTATCTTTTAAACTCCATATAATAATAACTAAAATTTTTGTAGTACTTACCATATGCCAGACTACACACTATGTCCTCTACAATTATTATTTCATTTGAGCCTCACAACCACCTTGGGAGGTAGGTGCTACTATGACTTCCATTTTTCAAATGAGGAAAGTGAGGTAAAAGTTAAGTAACTTGCCCTGGGTCATACAACTAGCAAATGGATGAAACTGGATTGGGATTCAGATTTTCCTGACTCTATTCCCTTCACTACCTAGCTGCCTGCCAGACATACAATCATTTCCCAGATTTCTTTCTCTACAACATCTCTCCCATGATCACTTTATACATAGGCATCACTATAATACAATCCCCAATCACATCTCATTTGGACTATCATATTAGACTTCTAATTGATCTTTCTTATTTAAGTGCCCACTCCAAAACAGATTTCTATGCCCCATTGTCTATATGTCTTATTTCCCAGATGGATATAAAAAGCATTTTTAACATTCATTTTTTTTAAACTGGGTTCCAACTTCTCTCCCTTCCTCCCTCCCTATCCACCTCCATTGAGAGGGCAAGCAATTTGATATAGCTTATACATGTGTAGTCATGCAAAAACACTTCCATAACGGTCATGTTGTGAAAGACTAACTGTATATCCTTCCATACTATCCTACTCCCCATTTATTCTACTCTCTTTTGACCCTCTCCCTCCTCAAAAGTGTTTACTTCTAATTACCCCATCTTCCCATTTGGCTTCTACTCTATCATCCTCCTCAACCTTTGCTTATCCCCTTCTCCCTTACTTTCATGAAGCGTAAGTTAGATTTTCATACCAAATTGAGTGTGCATATTATTCTCTTTTTAAGTCAAATCCAATGACAATAAGGTTGGCCCCTTCCTTCTCATCTCTCTCATCTACCCTTCCATTGAAAAAGCTTTTTCTTGCCTGTATTTTAAGATAAGTTTTTTGAGATACTTTACCCCATTCTATTTCTCCCTTTCTCTTTCTTCCAATATATTCCTCATTCATCCATTAATTTTATTTTTTTAGCTATCAACCCTTCATATTCAACTCACCCTGTGCCCTCTCTCTCTCTCTCTCTCTCTCTCTCTCTCTCTCTCTCTCTCTGTAAAAACTATTTCAGCTACCCTAATACTAAGAAAAGTCTGAAGACATAAAAAAAAATATATTATTTTTCTATGTAGGAATACAAATGGCTCAACTTTAGTTAGTCCCTTATGATTTCTCTTTCCTGTTTACCTTTTCACACTTCTTTTGATTCTTGTTTTTGAAAGTCAATTTTTTTCTTTTTATTCAGCTCTGGTCTTTTCAACAAGAATGCTTGAAAGTCCTCTATTTCATTGAATGACCATTTTTCCCCCTGAAGTATTATACTCAGTTTTGCTGGGTAGGTGATTCTTGGTTTTATTCCTAGCTCCTGTGACCTCTTGAATATTATATTTCAAGCCTTTCAGGCCCTTAATTTAGAAGCTGCTGGATTTTGTGTTATCCTGGTTGTGTTTCCACAACACTCAAATTGTTTCTTTCTGGCTGCCTGTAATATTTTCTCCTTCATCTGGGAGCTTTGGAATTTGGCTACAATATTCCTAAGAGTTGTCCTTTTAGGATCTCTTTCAGAAGGTGATTGGTAAATTTCAATATCCATTTTATCCTCTGGTTTTAGAATATCAGGGGAGTTTTCTTTGATAATTTATTGAAAAGTGATGCCTAGGTTTTTTTTTTTGTTGTTGTTGTTGTTGTTTGTTTGTTTGTTTGTTTGTTTTTATGATGACTTTCATGTAGTCTAATAATTTTAAAATTGTTTCTTCTAGATCTATTTTCCAGGTCAGCTGTTTTTCCAATGAGATATTTCACATTGTCTATTTTTTCTCATTCTTTAGGTTTTGATTTGTAATTTCTTCATTGTTCATAAAGTCATTAGCTGCATTCTATTTTTTAAGGAATTATTTTCTTCAGTGAGTTTTTGGACCTCTTTTTCCATGTGGCCCATTCTGCTTTTCAAGGCATTCTTTCCTTGTTGGCTTTTTTCATCTCTTTTGCTATTTGGATTAATCTGTTTTTAGGTGTTACTTTCTTCAGCATTTTGAGGTCCCATTTATCAAGCACTTGACTTGTTTTCATGATTTTCTGACATCACTCTCATTTCTTTTCCCTGCTTTTTTTCTACTTCTCCTGCTTGATGTTCAAAATCCTTTCTGAGCTTTACCATGTCCTGAGACCAATTCATATTAATTTGGAGGCTTTGGATGGAGGAGTTTTGATTTTGTTGTCTTCTTCTTTTTGTATATTTTTATATTCCTTGTCATCAAAGTAAAATTCTATAGTCTGATTCTTTTTAGGGTTTTTGCTTATTTTACCAGCCATTTTTGTGACTTTTGAGCTCTTTGTCAAGGTATTCTTCTGCTTCCAGTGGTAGTGGGAAAGTATAATGTCAGCTGCTAGATTCCCTGACATTGTATTGGCCTAGAGCTCCAGAAACAGCCACTGGCATTGCTGCTTCCCCTGCTGTGGCTTCAGTGGACCCTTCCACCCCTTCTGCTACCCTGGGCTGGGGTCAGACTACTCTGCTCTCTCATACAGGTCCAACAGTATTTTTCCACCAGCCTTCCAATTTGTGCTCAACATTTTGGGTTTGTGAAGTCTGGAAACTGCCACAGGTGTCAGTGATTCACCCCCTGAGGCCTGCTCAGGTCCTATGTATGCCAGCACAGCCTATACTAGACTGTGCTTTGCTCCCAGTCCAGTGTGATAGACCCTTCCCCTCCACCTTCCACACTATCTTGGGGTGGAGATTTACTTCACTACTGACATTCTGTCACTTCTATAGCTCCAGAATTTGTTTAGAATCATTTCTATAGGTACATGGCTGGATTTGAGGGAGGGTTCTAGCAAGTTCCTGCTATTACTCCACCATCTTGGCTCTGCCCCTGAGTCTCAAAGTGATCTTCTTAAAGGGCAGTTGTGACCCTGCTACCACACTACTTGATAAACTTCTTAAAGTGCAAGAAACTCCAATAGCTCCCTATTTCATCCAGGATCAAACATAAAGTACTTTGTTTGTGTTTTGAAATTCTTCACAAACAGTCCCCTTACTCCCTTTATTGTCTTTCTATGTCCTATTGCCTTCCTCACACTCTGTGATGCTACCATACCAGCCTACTTGCTATTCCTTTCATATGGCACTGCCATCTCTTTCTCTCAGTTTTTGTACCAATTGACTGGCTCAGTTCCATGACTGGGATGTTCTCCTTCCTCAACTCTATTTCTGAGAATCTCTAATTTTCCTACCAAATTTATATTGAATATTACCTCCTCTAAGAAGTCTTTCCTGGGAACCCTGAAGCTAGTGCCATCTCTTCTAAGATTATCTTATATCTCCCCTCTGTCTTATAGTTTACTATTTCATATGCTGTTTCTCAAATTAAAATGGAAGCTATTTGAGGATACATTCATTTTTTCTATTTTGTTTTCCCAGTGCTCAGCACAGTCCCTAACACTTAGTAAGCATTTAATAAACGTACTGTGTTTTACTGATGTGTATATACTTACATATGTGTTGCATACATATATGAATTCATTATACATATATATATAATATATACATAAGCATTTGTGTGTATATACACACATACATAAACTAATGAATTAGTTCTCCATATTATTATATAATTTATGCATTCAAAGGTATCCTCTAGTCTGGATAATAGACATTGATCCTCTTGTTTTTTCCTATATATTCATTTTGCCTAAATTCTAGAATGATTGTGGAATTTCTTTTAGAAAATGTTACAGTGTTAGGAGTTTTGATACAACCATCAAAATACAATGTTATACTTCACTTGAGAGAATCTCTTCTCAACATACAGCTCAAATGGTTATAATTGTCTTATTAATTAGCTGTCAGGGACCATTGTAATGAACTGAAATAAAAAAAAAAAAACAAGAACAACATAGAGATTTTTCAGCACCAACAACCTATTTTCTATCTTTTCTACAACATTGCTACAATATTTCTACAATATATAAAAATATATTTTCTTGTGGGAAATCAGCAAATGTGTGCTCCACGATGACTTATGTGACTTCTCTGAGCATCTTAAACATTGTAAATCTAAGAACTGATGTGGGTTCACAGACCTTAAAAGTGATTTCTACATTCCAAATGAAATAATTTTAAAACAACCAAGTGGATAGGATTTCAGTAACTGAATTCAAGATATATAGGTCATTAAGAACCCGTGACACCCCACATAACCAAACCTCAATGTTTTATTGCTTCCAGTCTTAAGTATTTCTAACATTGGGAATGGTGATGTTCTTTATTTAGAAATTGCTGATGAATTATATTGTTTCCCTCCTTTCACGATTCATTCTGACTAATAATAAGATATTTGGGAGACAAGTAAATTCAGAGATATGGAATCACTTCTTGCTCTGAGTAGTTCTGACAAGTTCATAGCTCTCAACAGAAGTATTATTGAGAGTTCCATGTAGTTGACTACTTCAACAATAAATGTTAATTCTTAGGAAAACTATCTCTTACTTTGAAATTGTTATCATAAAAGAGGTGAAATGTCAAGGAAAAGAAGCAGGACAGAAGTGTAATTAATGATTTTTCTCTTCTGTTTGCATGGAGGAACAAATTCTAGACTCACAGGTTCCTACCCTTGGTCTGCATCCTAGGACATGTATATGTTGTGTCATATCTAATATACATATACAGACAAGTATATGAATATGTGCATATGTATATATGCATGTACATATGTGTGAATATGGATGTATATGTGTATAATATGTATTCATATTCATGTCTATTGTACCTGTGCACATATATGAGCACATTAGTATGTATACAGATACATCTAGAAATATAGAGAGGGTACAAGCCAAAAATGTTATCCTATAAGGAATTTCAGAGTGAGGAAACCTCCTTTACCAATGAAAGTAGACATCTTTACTGCAATTTATAGTCATAGGGAGTCTTTTGGAGCCATGAAAAATTATATATTTTACCCATTGTGACATAGCCAGTACATGTTAGAGGCAGAGCTTGAACCCAGATTTTGATATTTATCTATCCATATGTAAATAAACTTCTTTGCCTTGTAATCCATACATATGCACATACACAGATACGCACACACATCCTACTGACTTCCTTCTGAACTTTTGTTATTACAATCTTTCATTTACAGTGTGTTTTCTACATTTTATCTAAACATTTGGTTTTAAGTCACCCATTAGATGATAAAATGCCATAGTATATGAAGTATAAAATGCCTTAAGTTAATGTTCCCTTGACACAGCTGATGGTGCTCTAGGAAGCAAGGTAGGTTCCAATCATTTCTGTTTAATTAATAAAGTTTATAACAACATTAATGGCCTCTTTGTCATTTATTACCAATCAGGTAATAATGAACCTGGGCAATGAAGTGTCCTAAACTGTTCATTTACAAGTAACTGATTTGTTCTACAGTATATGGAAATAATCAAGGTACATTTTTTTTGGTCTCTGTAGGCCTTCCCTACATTCACCCACATATCACTAATGAGCTTTCAAGATTGGTTTAACAAAGTGGGTCTTTAAGTACTGAAAATGAGGTACAAGGTTAAAAGAAGGCCAGAATGGCTATTCAACTAAAAAGAATTGTGCCAAGACCCATTCGTTGCAACTATCAGAATTATTCTTCACGTCAGGGAATATCTTATTTTCTAGGAAATTCACCAAACATGTAGTTATCTAAATAACAAGATAAATTAATTAAAGGATAAATTAATTAAAGACACAAATTTCTATACAAAAAAATATTTTTTAAAGCTAACAGGCCAAGCAATATAAGACATGGAGTGCTAGTACTGGAGTCAAACGGATGTAGATACATGTTCTGCCTCTGATATCTACTTCACAAGAATCTCTTTCAAACTCTAAGTGAAGCAATATCTCTTCTCCAGGAGCATACACTGCTAGAAGCACACACAGATAAGTCAACTTAATTTTCTTCTTCAATTGTTTCAGTCATATCTAACTCTCTGTGACCTGATTTGTGGTTTTCTTGGCAAAGATACTGGAGTGGTTTGCCATTTCCTTCTCCAACTCATTTTATAGATGAGGAAACAGAGGTAAACAGGTTTAAGTGACTTGCCCAGCATCGCATACCAAGTGAATATCCAAGGCCAGATGTGAACTCAGAAGATGAGTCTTCCTGACTTCAGACCTGCCATCTGATTCATTGTGTCACATAACTTTCCCTAATGTAAAATCCCTACCAAATAAATGAAGCGACAGAATCTCAGAGGAGGTAACATTTTAGTTAATGCTTGAAGGGAGAAGGGGGATCAAAAAGGAGAGCATGATGAGAGAGGAAATTGTACGACAAAGCATGGAAGATTAGAGTGGACCCCCTCTCTGGACTCTGGAATATGACAGTAGGGTAAGAACCTGATTTTATCTCAAAAGAGAGAGAAAGGAGATCTAGAAAGGAAAGGACCTTGCAGATTCAAGTAGATTCCTAGAATAGTAGTAGAAAACCAGTCATATCAAAAAAGATATATATCTAACTAAATAATAGCACCTCATACATATCTACCACTCCATGTTTTACAAAGGAGTTAGCTATGTATAAACACAGTAAAGAGTGCAACCTTTTGGACCTGCATTTTACATTAATAACCTTGAAAATGTTGGGAGAACATTTTACAACTTACTTACAACAGTATCTGGCATACAGTAGGCACTTAATAAATGCTTATTGACTAGTTATAGAGCTTCTATGAAGGTTTCACAGCAAGAATCTCATGGATCGAGAAGGTGAGAAGGTTTGTTATTTATACTAGTGCTATGAATGCCCACATTAAAAGGAGAGCTTCAATTCATTGATACAACAGATCACTGAATTTACCCCATCAGGTAAGTAATGGGAGGATTATTATTTTTCCTCATTTGCTCTTGACCCTTATTAGCCTGAAAATCTTTAAGGGCAAAACTTTTTACCGTGAATGAAGATCACCAATTCAATTGTAACTTAGAGCCTCACAAATTTTCCTGAGGCCCCTGAGAGGTTATAGAATTTGTTCATAATCATAAAGATATTTGATGTCAGAAACAGAAGTTAAAGCAAGTTTTCCTCCATCTAAGGTCAAATGTTCACTTTGTGAAATGTGCTATGTTGTTTCTGTATGGAAGTATCTCCCTACCTCTGATTCCTATTATATGGATACAGATGCTGTCAAGACACAAGGAATGGGATAACTTGTCAAGGTCAAATAGTGAGTGAATGCTGAAGCCAGGACTCAAACCCAGGTCTTTCAAATCTGATGCCTAGCACTCTGTATTACACTTCATCATTCAGGGAATGGGCTAGAAAATATTGTCTTCTCAACCCTCAGATCGCAGAATTCTACGATGTTTTAATGTAGTATAAATAATATGTAACTAGAAAGATCTCTGAACACTGTATGCAAATGACATATTCTTGGTTGGTAAATGAACTATAAAATCTATACAATAACAATGCAAGGAACTGCACTGGTGAAAATAGTATAATTTCTTGACATACTGATTTTGAAACTCTTTAAAAATAAAGTCATAATGTCTGAAGTGACTATTCCTTTAAAGGTTAAATACATTGTACTGCCATGTAAGCAATTCTTTTTGAAACTTTTAAAGGTCATTTTTTTCCATATGATATTGACTTTTATTTGGTTTATTTGCTAATCAGTTTAACTCTACAAACAGAATTTGAGATTATGTACCTTACTAAGTTGATAGAAAGTGAGTGTGTTATAGCAAAATCAATAGAAAATAGGCTTGAAAACCCTCCTCCTCAGGCAACACTCTAAAGATGTATGTTACAAGATATTTGCTAATCTGTATAGGTGGCTGAAGTTTCCTCTAATTGGAGTTTTATTACAGAAATTAAATCACGTCTAGATATTTTTTATTAAAATCTAAGTCAATTCAGGTTATGCTAAAGTACATCAGACTCAATGGGTTCTTTTGATTCACTTAGCTTTAATTTCAAAATAATTCTACCTGGGCATAGATAACTTTAATTAATGAGCATGGAAAAATATTTTTAAGACAGTGTTAGAAATGAAATTTTTTTCAATCTTCCTATCATTATGGTGCTAAAGTCTCTTCAAAGAATGAAAAATATAAGAATCATCTACAATTAAGTTTTATCTTTGTCCTCTTATAGAGAAAATGTAACATTCTCAAATACTTATTTACTTTATATGCTATTTAAATAATTCATTATTTTAATGAATATATATATATACACATACACACATACATGCACATATGTATATATATACACACATATACATATGCACAGACAAATACATGTGTATATAGATATATCTATATCTATCTATCTATACACCCTACAGATACTCTATCCTAACCTCTTCATTTTCCAGATGAGGACTTTTATGCGATCTATTCCCATAAAGATTCATTTAAACTGAGTAATGTGCTAGATTTTATACAATAGTTTCTGGAATGCCTATAGAAATTTTTGTAGCAATTATTTCCCTGTGAGAACTGCATCTAAAAATATATCTTTGCATCAATAGGTAGCGGATTGATTAATTCAAATAGTGGCTTCTGCTATGATATGAAGTGAATGTCTGTCTAGTAAGCCTGAAGCAAATGTTATTTTCATGATAGCAAAGAAAGCATGGTTTATATACATTTGCCTTTCTAAATCACTTTCAGATCATCACAAGACTAAATGTTCTGTCATCTTTCATAGAATGAGTTTGGAGCTGTCTACAGTTCTGAACATATTACTAAATGTCTATTCCTTTCCCTGCGTTTAAATCCCTGAGCTTCAGGGTCTTGAAATAATTACTGTCACTTTTCCAAAAGGTATTTATTCAAGAGATTTGTATCATCTGTGAACCCTAGAACTTTCTAGAAATTTAAGAGATGATTACTTGTCTTAAAACTATTAAGCTCAATCATATTCTGATTTATTAAAATTCCCAAAGTCAGTGACATAATTCTAACTTCTGGGTACCAAAGTCAAAAGTTTTTAAATGGGGCTTTCTAATATGTTCTCAAGAAGAGAAACGAATTGGCTTCCAACGGGAAAGTGTCTCCTCATACCAACCCTCTTGAAAACAAAATAAAAAAATCATTTTTATGGTACTCTTCCCTTTAAGTACCACTCCCCCCCACCCCATCACAAGTATTTTAAATGGTGGAATCCCAGGCTCTTGTGGCTTTTTTTTGAGGGGGCGGGGTTTGGTCCATGGAACAAAAATTACCTACTGTCTCTTAAATTCCATGAAGAGGCTAGCAACCTATTCTGTAGTCTAATAAGACTAATTGTGTGGTCAAAAGCTGATTTATCAATGGACTCAGACCTTTCAAAACACTAAAACATATTGAAACTGTAGTGATCAGAAGGTTTTTGATTTATACCTGTGACGTATGTCAAAGGGCATCTAGTTTAATCCGTTTATTTTATAGATGAGAAAGCTAATGCTCAGAAAGGTTAAGTGATTTTAGGCATTACAAGAGTATTAATTGATGACCTCAGATTTAAAGTTTCATTCATTCCAAATTCGACATTCTCTCCAATCTCTAGGACTGACAACATCACACTCTGAAGACACAATGACTAATACTTTATATAAATATTACAGCTAATTAAAATGTTGAAAGCAACTAAACTCATCCCCACTATAATAATTAAAATGAGATAATAAGAACATATATGTAGAACCCACCTAAGATTGCATGCCATCTCTGGGAGGAAGGGGGAAGGAAGGGGAGAAAATTTAAGACTTATGGAAGTTATTGTTGAAAAGTGAAAACAAATGATTTTTTTTAAATGAGAATATAAAATCCTCTAAAATTAAAAAAAAAATTCTCATTTTTCAACATCTTTTAATAAAATGGAAGATTGATACATACAAATGTATATGCATAATATATTATATATGCATAATATAATTCATATATATGCATAAATACATATAATCTATGTTTATATTTCATTTGAATTTTAATAAAAAAGATTCATGCATATCAACAAAGCTGTGGATAATTTTTTTCTGAAACTTTCATCTTATTTCAAATATTTCAATTAAGTTTAACAGTAGATCTTTGAAGATACTTAGGTTTGAAAAAATTACATTTGAATATAATGTTCTGTATCAGTAAGCACCCCAACATACAAAGAGGGCCCTACTGTAGCAGGTTCCTCGATCTGCATTCATAAAAGGAAAGTAACTTTCAAGGGGTTAGCAATCACTTTCAAGCACATGTGTCAGAGAAAATCAAAATCAAAAGTCAACACACATGCTTCCAAAACTTCTGACCATTACATACATACAGTTACCAGAGAGAGAAGTATCAACTTGTGACTTTTAGGGGAGGAGTGATCCTTAGCCACTTCCCAGAGTCTCTCTGGCCAAAGAAACTCTTCCCTTCAGTAAGCCCCAAAATAAAACCACACCCACAGAGTATTTATACACTTTTTACAGCCAGAAGGCATAACCCTCTGACCTAGTGTCTCAATAGAAAATACAAAAAATACTTGGGACCCTCCCACAAAACAGTTCCCTTAATTAAGCTTCCCACAATGGGCAGGACCTCCCCAATCACATTAATTCAATCTGTGCCACTTTTAATAAAACAAAAACAGCAAAAGATCCTAATTTGATTGTCATTGCATGTTCCTAGAGTACTATTTTCTATATATATCAAAATGATAGAAAATTGGAAAATACGGTAGTACGAACTGTGTGCATGAATTTTTCTATCTTAGAAGCTCTCCCTTATCCTCAAGTTTGGATAAATGCCTCAAATTTTTTTTCTTATTGACAATATAAATAAATAGTTCCTTTCTCCCAAAATTTCATATTGCAAATAAATGTTCAGCCAAACCATACAAAGTAGAAAAAGTAGATAAAACATTTCTCCAAGATTATGAAATGTTTCTAAGCTTGCAACATTCTTATTGGTCCACAAATACATGTACTTTAGATAATTGGCACACGTACCTAATTAACAAAGCAAAAAAGAGGCAGAAAGCAAAAGATCTCATTATCTTATATAGGGAAAATTGTGTGACACTTTATTGATAACAAATCACTTCCTGTCATGATACTGATAGGGCACCTTAATGCCATAGTATGTAGAGTGCTGGGTCTGGAGTCTAGAAGACTTATCTTTCTGAGTTCAAATCTGGCTTCAGACACTTAATGTCTGTGTGATCCTGGAAACACCATTTAACTCTCTTTACCTCTCTTTCTTCATCTGTAAGATGAACTAGAGAAGGAAATGGCAAACCACTCCAGTATCTCAGCCAAGAAAACCCCAAATGGAATCACAAAATGTTGGACAAGACTGAAAAATGACAGAATGGTAACAAAATGATTCTGGTCTCCTTAACAGAAAAATTCTTCCATAGATGTTCTATAATTGTTAATCTTGTAATATAACAAATGCAATAAATGAAATTATAAGCAATCCAAAGGACCACTGAAAGATGAATAGCAAGAATATTTAAACCATAACATGGTACTGACAATACTTCTATTCAAGAAATTTAATAACATTATGAAGGACAAATCTATCAAGGATCAAAAAGATAAAAATTATTACTAGAAAATGCATTGTAATGATCATTCAGTTTGAATGAGAGATAGTGAATGGATACCTCAGATGCCATGTTGCAACCTATGAGATACTCAAAAAAATAAAATAAAAGGAAAGGCATCCACCATGTGGTCCAGTTTAATGATCAGTTCTGGAGAAACATGGACGGGAATCACATAACTTTCAATGCTATGGAAGGGGTGACCTATAGCTATTGATGACAGAAATCATACTATTGAAATCATAGATGTTGAGGTTTGGGGTGCTGGAGGCTCAAAATCCTGACTTGCTGGGTTCTGCTTGAATGAATTTGACACAAGCCTTCTTAAAGTCAAAGGAAAACAAAGTTTACTGAAGATTTGCCATATTGGGTTGACTGTTAAGGAGCCTAAGTATTTGGAAGGTTTCTATTAGCAAGCAGGTCAGGTAGAATCTCAGCTAGACACAGTCTGAGCTGGATTGAATCTGAGCACCTTCATGGAGGCGAGATGGGACTTAAATACAGAAAATGACTGAAGGAAGTAGTCTGGGACCCCAGGGAAGGTCTTGATAGGGGAGGTCAATCTGAAATGCAGATCAAATCCAGGGAGGAGCTTGATGGGAGTGGCTGGCAACCTGGGAAATGGGATTTTGATAGGATCAAGGGTGGGGAGTACAATGAAATCTGGGCACAGTGATCATGAAAAGCCCATGGATCTCCAGGATCAAATGGGAAGATTTCAAGGAGAACTCAGGGAGGTTCCCAGAGTCTGTACCTCATCAAAAGATGTTTAAATAATCCAACTAAAACATCATAGAGCTGTTTAAGATTTAGATAAGATTAGATTATTAAGAAAATGGATTTGAGTAACTAATTCCTGACACTTATAAAGTCAGCTGAAAAATTTAAAGAGAGTTTTATTCCATGGAGTCATAGCAGAATTCCATGGCTAAGGGTTCCTGAAGCATCATAATTCCCATATCTGGAATGATCAAAAGCAATCAATAGAGTGAATAGACCTTGAGAGTCATATCTAAATATGGTGCAAATTAACCAAGAAAAATAGAACATTTTTAAATGATGTTTCAGATTTTATTTTTTGCTTCCTTTTAAGAAAATGCAATTACAAATACAGAAAGGAATACAGATAAAGTAGAAACCTTTCATGCTGCTAAATAAGTCATTTGAGATACAATATTAATGCACATTAATTCATGCAACATTAATTATGATTCTACTACACTTGAAGTGAAACTCACTGTGCTAACCAACAGCATAACCACACAAAGACAAAAATAAAAGTCCCTGACCCCACACAACTTATATTCCATTATATTGTACATCTGTACAGAGTTAGAAAGTTTTTTTTTTTTTTCCATAGGTGCTGCCCTCACAAAAACCTTCTAAGGAAACCAGAAAAGGTAATTCCCTCCATTTCACTCATGTAGAAACTGAGGTGAAGGTAACTGATACGGCTTACCTAGGATATGACTTGCTCTCTTCCAAGCCTCATGACTCTCAATACCTTGCCCTTTCTATTTATGACGCACAATTCAATTTCATGATATTTTTCCTTCCCAGAAAAGAAAATGATTTGATTTTAGTTTTTCCAATTCCTCCTTTTCAGCTTTAACCAATGGGATGAAAATCAATTTTAGAAATAATAGAAGATCCTTAATAGAATGGCTACCTAAATACCTGAGTCTTATATGAATCATATTAAAGAGATTAAAGAAATGACCCAGGTTTGAGGTTTGGATTTTCAGAAACAGTGGTTAAAGTGTGTATAGAGAAAAAAATGTCAGACTCTCATTGGCTTTTTCTAAGAGAAGTGAAAGTAAGAAAGCTTAAACTGTACCCATATGCTGAAAAAATAAATCAGCAAAATTCATACAGAAAGAAGAAAGTATTTTTCCTGAAGTTTAATATTTGAAATGTGTATATTGCACAAATGATTTTTTTGTAACATTGAGGGAAGGGTGGTAGGATGGGAAGAGAATCACTCACCTAAAATTTATTTTTAAATTCTGCAAGACTATATGGAAGTACTAGAAATTACCAGGGTTTTTTGTTTCATTTCCATTTTTTGTTTTCTAACATGATGTGTAAACTGTGTGTATATATGTGTGTGTGTGTATATATATATGTATATATATATATATATTCACATATACATATGCTCCTATTTATAGTTATTTAGGTAATAACTATACAAAGCCATAATATGGGTACCCAAATTTATATGCATCCTCAAACATACACATTTTTTGGACTATTTCAACAATATTTTTTTACCTTAGATACATATATGCATATCTATAATATTTTATCTTTAATACATATATACATATATATCTACGAGAAATATTGAAAAGTTTAATTAGAAAGCAAATTGGAAATTAGTATTGCATTTTCTATTTCCATCAAAAATAGTACATAACCTCTCACTAGATAATTAATGCAGCTTTTGGAGTCTCACTACAACACTGTCCCTGGGGCCCATGCTTTTACCCTTTAGGTAAAGTTATACTCTAACAAGGTCCATTTTCTGTGTCAGTAACTAAACCTCTTGGGATTTTCTCCTCGACAGAATTCTTATGATGAATACTTGTTTCTAAGTGTCATAGATAGTTTCTCTAAAAATATGCACTCATAATTAAGCACAAGTAAATGTCCTATTTTTCATCTTTGTGGTTCACCAATACTTGTTTTACTTTTTTTAATACATAAAAATATTCAATAAAATAGCTTAGTTTTAGGAGTTTTCAACAAATTGTCTTAGAGAAAGTGTAGGAAACATTATCTTAAATCGTACATACTAACAATATGCTGCAAGAGATGTTGCACAAAAATGTATACATCATTTTTCTATGACATTCAAGAGCAGATTCAGACAAAATAATTATTTAGTAAAGACTCTGGTTTAGGGATGTTGAATTACCCAGTGTCCTGGAACAACCTTCACTAAAGACAGAGAAAAGAAAGCAGACTGACTTGATTGGATTGGATTGGATTTTACAATTTCAATGTTGGCCATTCCCTAAAATGGGTACATCCTGCATAATGTATTAGAACAACAGAAGCTATCATAATCTTGTGCCAACACAACGCTTGTGAACCACCACGATACCTCACATTGAGGATACCAGGAAAGGAAATTTTAAAAACTAGACCAAGACTGTCACTATTCTAAACCTTCAGCCTCAATCAACATCTCCTTTTGGACAATTCATTACTTCATACCACTTTATTTCTTGCTGGAGACAGCTAGCTGGTGCAGTGGATAAAATGCCAGGTCTAAAGTCAGGAAAATTCTTCTTCCTGAGTTCAAATCTGACCTCAGAAAATTACTTAGCTTTGTCACCCTAGACAAGTCACTTAACTTTGTTTGTTTCCATTCCTTTTTTGTAAAACTCACCCGGTATCTTTGCCAAGAAAACCCCAAATGGGATCACAAAGAGTCAGACCTGATTGAAACCCCTAAACAACAAAGTAACTCCTCACACCTTCTCCGTACACGTACCTACTTGAAAAACCTCAGGCAGATAATTGGTTCACTACTGAAGTGAGCACTGAGACAGAGCTAACATGACTGAGAATGGGAATATGAAACACT
Source organism: Notamacropus eugenii (assembly GCF_028372415.1). Taxonomy (NCBI): domain Eukaryota; kingdom Metazoa; phylum Chordata; class Mammalia; order Diprotodontia; family Macropodidae; genus Notamacropus; species Notamacropus eugenii. The sequence continues at coordinate 132,234,334 of NC_092877.1, forward strand.
GTTCATTTTCTTGTAACCAAGCTGATCCCATGAGTCTACAGATCACATTACCTTGACCATGATCCAAGCAGCGCCATGAATTCACCAATTACCTTGTTGCCTATTGTGTATTATCCCTTGCTGTCTCCCCTACTCTTGTCACCATTTTTTACACTTCTTGCTCAGGATTTCATAAATTTATAAATCACCTAATGTGAATAGTATTCAGAATTCCAGCTTCTTTACTTCTCCTGGACAAGATGATCATTCCCTCATTTTAATCCATTTCAGTTCTTTTAGTCTTCCCTTCAATTGTACCTTTTGGATTGTACAATCCAATGTAAGCAAATATCCTTGACAAAATCAAATTGTACCCTTTCCATAGAAAGAATTTTGCATTTCAAAATTTAATTTTCTATTTATGTGGTTTTTTTTTTCTAATAGGATGAAATTTCCTCCATGTTATAATTTTGTGGCAAGCATTGTGTGGAACACAGAAGATATCAAGGAAAAGTGGTTAACCTTTCTTGGATAGAAGACATCCACTGAGGCCTTTACTACTTCCTGAGGTAATCCATTATGCTATTGGTTAGGTTTAAATCTAAGGATTTACATTACTAACTTTTTTCTCTGCAAGTTTCATTGCTCTTAGCTCTAACTACTGTGTTATAGCAGTACAAGTCCAATCCCTTTTTAAATAATAGCCCTTTGGATTCTTGAAGAAATCTATTATATGTCCCTATCTTCTCTTTTCTAGACTAAATCTGCTAAGTTCCTTCCACTAATCCTCATGTGCTATGATTAGAAAACTCTTTAACATGCAGGTTGTTGTCCTCAGAAAGTTGTCTAGCTTCCTGAAGCCCCGCCTCCCAAATCTGATGCTGAGATAACAACACAGTCCTCCAAATATGGCCTAACCTGGGCAGAGTATCTATAGAGTTACAAATTAGAATTAGAAAGAATAATAGGAATTGAGGCATTCAAAATTCATAGGGTTTAAAGAAAAAGAACTTTCGATGTCTAAATGCACATACATACGATTTAAATAAGATAAAGACGAGAAAAATAAAATGAAGGAGGCGAATTTGAAGAGGCAAAATCGATCCCAATATGTATCAAAAACCTCAGGATGAAACAATACAACTCTGCAGACACATATGCCTAAATCAAAATAGAGTATAATTGAAAGGGGAACAGAAGTTAGTCATTAAAAATACATAAATTATACATACATATGTATATGTATATGGGCATATACATAAATGTATGCATACATATATAGTGATATATAGTAAGAGATATACATATATGTATGTATGTATATATAGATATGTATATGTACATACATACACACACACTATATATATATATATATATATATGTATATATATATATATATATATATATATATATATACATATATATATATATATATATCACACACACATACACACACTCACAGTACGTAATCAGAAAAATGCTTTTGGCCAAATTCTTCTAACCTAAACCTTTAACAAAAGGAACTGTGTGCCAGAGTCAGAATGATCATAGTTGATTAGCTGATGTCATAAGATGAGGAGCAGTCATCCCAAGGTAGAGTTTAGAAAGTTAACACAGACTCCTTTAATACTAAGCCATCTGATTTCACATGCCCACTGCAAGAAGGAAAAGCAAAGAAATAGATTTATGACTGGATGCTTGACTCAACATTTCCTTCCCTTCCATGACTGTGTTTACTTTGCCAGAAGAGCCCTCACCCCCAACCTTGCAATAATTGGCAAACATAACTTCTTCCCAGCAATTTGATGGAGAAAAAAATGAAAAAGTAAGGAAGAGAAGGAAAGGAGGACATTTTGGTGACCTAAAACACATGTGTCTGAACAGAGGTACATTTAGAATTAGAGATAAAAGGTGAGAAATCACCAGGAATGGTGAAAATCATATAGGAGAACCAGCTGGGGCCAGTCCTGTCTTCTTAGAAGTTATTCAGGACAGGTGCCTGGCCCAGAGACAATCATATTGACTAAGATAAAGAAGCTGAAATTATTCAGGAGCCCAGCCTTTGGTGTCCATGTAAGAGGAGATAAACTAAGTGGGAATGATGAAAAACAAGGAAATTTCGAAAATATAGTAGAAGAGAAGCCAAACTCTAAAACAGAAGTAGAATACATGAATTCAATACAATTTAAAACAGTTGAATTTGATGCCAGAGAAAATTAAATATTTGTAGGTTTTCCAGTTGAGTATGATAAATGAAAAAAATCTAAATACCATGATGCCAGAAAAAGTAAAAGTGTACAGAATTTTTAATAGTGAAAACAATGTATCAATTAAGAGAATCCACATATCACAAAGAAAAACAATAGAAAAAATAAAAAATGTTTCAATTCCAAAAGCAAAGTTAAATTTAACTTAAAAATTATTATAGTTTTATAATTTCAATTGCCTGTCTTTTATACTGTATCCATTCTCCCTGTACCTTCCAGAGAATTATCCCTTGTGTTAAAAAAAGAAAAAAGGCAAAGGAGAACAATTTTAGAAAAACTAACCACCAGACCAAAAAGTCTGATGTTATAAGGAGAGTTCTATAACAAACCTCTGGTTCTACTCATCTGCAAGAAGTCATACTTCTTTGTGGCCAAACTTCATCTTCCTAATTGCCTATCTTTCAGTTTCAGTTATTTTGTGGTTATTTTCTTCCCATTTGCATTGCTTTGGCCATTGTGTATCATTTTTTTTCTTCTTTCTGCTTAACTCACCATTTATTAGTTCACATAAGACTTAACATGTTTCTCTGTATTCATTATAGCTGTTGTTTTGTATTGTGTTATATTCTATTGTGGTCATGTACCACAATTTTGCTTATCTATCTCCAACTGAAGGGCATCTATTTTGTTTTTGATATCACAAAGAATGATATAATAATTTTTGTTTATGTATGGGCCCTTTCCTACCCTCCTTAAGATAGCAATGGAATCTCTGGATCAAAGGGTAGGGACATTTTAGGAACTCTTTTTAAATAATTTCAAATTGCATTTCAGAATTGCTAGACCAATTTCATATGTCCCTACTGGTAGTAATGCTTATATTTCTCCAATCACTTCAGCATATTTCTCCAATCACTTCAGCATTTACTATTTCCATCTCTTATCATCTTTATCAATTTGGTTGGTACGAGGTAAAATCTCAGAATTGTTTTAATTATTTCAATTATTAGAAATTTGGAGCATTCTTTTATAATTTAATTAATCATTCAAAACTCTTATGAAAGTCTTCCATTACTACATAACTTTTGAACACATATCTATTGAAGATTATTTTTGAGAATAGTTTTTGAACATATATTTCCATTAGTTGCCTATTTTTCTTGGATACCAGACTATAATCACAGTTATTAGTTTCTAAGAATTCACCCATTCTATTACTCCTGTTTTATGCTTTTTGTATTAATTGTGTTCATAACAAAAATTTATAATTATGTTTTAATTATATAAACTATATAATTGTTGTGTTTATGGTCATAAATATAATTGCAGCATCAATTTTGTCTTTTCAATTGCTTACATCACATTTTCCTAAAAATTTAAATAGTTTTAATATGACAATGATATGTGCTTTGAACCACTTGTTTAATCTTTCATTGTTAAATCTCTATTTACCTCTGTGTCTTTTGTTTGTGCTACCTATCTTGATTACTCTTTTTTTATTTCGATATGATCTATAAATGAAATGTTCAGTCATTATTTTTCCCTTTGTCATATTTCTTTGAATGTTCACTGTACCCTAATATGTGATCTATTTTTAAAAGTGCTATCTGGTACTGAATAAAATGCAAATGTACTAGTAGTCTGAGGCAGAAGATACCACACATCTTTCATCTCTAAATTTTCTGTTAGTTAATTCTGTATCTCCCTTCTTTTTATATTTGTTTGATTTGCCCAGTTCTGACAAAGAAATGTGAAAATCTAATATTATGATTTATTTTATTTTATTTTATTTTATTTTTTTTTGCAGTTCAGGTCTTTTTTAATTAAATGGCAGTCAGTTTGGGGTTTGTTATATACCCTTACATGAATATGTATCTTTGTGTGTAGGTATGTGTGTTTACCCAGACATACAGAGAGAGAAAGAGAGAGAGAGAGAGAGAGAGTCAGAGAGACAGAGAGAGACAGAGAGACAGAGAGACAGAGAGAGACAGAGACAGAGAGACAGAGAGACAGAGAGACAGAGATGGAGAGGGAGAGGGAGAGGGAGAGGGAAAGGGAGGGAGGGAGAGGGAGAGAGAGAATCTAGTATTTCTAGAACTTTTAAGATTTTTTCAAAAATCTCCTTTTCAGGAAATAGTTTGTTACCTCTTAGATAGCCTTTTTTTCCTGAAATAAATTTACATAACTCTATTCCCACAGTATCTCCTTCCCCTAATTCTCCTTTTCTAATTTTGAGGTTTTACTTTAAATTATTATTTTTCTTATTTTTCTAAAAATTAATTTCTTCTCTTTTTCTCATCTTTCTCTTCTCTGTTAAATGCTTAGTTCAAAATCTCCCTTCATCTGCTTTCTTACGTATATTGATTGTCTCTTTTTTCTCAATGTTTTTTTTCCCTAAGACTCTCTTTGTTTTTTTTTTCATTGAATTTCTTCCCTTCCCATCCATTCTGCAGTTGCTTTCTTCAATTCATGTCCTACATACTCAGTTATTCCCTTTTGTAATCTTTTTGTTATGTTTATCGGATTAAAGTTGAGGTTAAATTTGTGATCCTCATGAGATTAATCTCCTCATGAAAATTATACTCACTCTTTGAATCAATTTCTGGCTTATTCCTTTTATTTATCTTTCCTGTCACCCCTTGTTTAAGTTGTGCTTTATTCTTGGAAGCATTTTAAGAGGGAAGCAGTATGGCTAGAAAGAGTTCTGCATGATTGAGATTACTCTGTGTCCTAAAAGAGCGGGTCCAGTACTATCCCCTGTATACCCCATGATTATTCCACTTCCTATTGTCTGTACTATTTAATCTTAGAGTCTGTGCTCCCCATCCACTTCTGTGTGGCCCTGCCCTTAATAACTTAAGTTTCCTTCCTCTAAAAGTAGGATGTTATCTGACAGAACCCTCTCAAAGAAGGTGGTCCATCCCCTAAGGTATAAAATATTCCCAGATTAAACCAATGATGAAATTTGCATTTTGCATCATAGGTATTCCTTGATTTCTCCATAAAAATGCTCTTCACTGAGATGCTTTTCCTTTTATTATTTGAGAAAATTCTCCTTTCATCCTTCTATCTTTCAAGTTCTGCATCCTCTCCCATTCTCCAGCAGCTTCTTTTCTAGCCAAAACACTGTAAGAGTCACCATCCCCTCGCTATTTGCTCTCTAACAGATTTGAGAAGTATATATCTCTGATTGTCCCTCTCCCTCCACCTCTTCTCTTTCCCATTTATGTACCTTTTCACTCCGCAACATTTGTCTAACAAAATAACTTTGATTCACTAATAGGGGTCATGGGGTGTTTTCCACAGTATTTTAAGTATGTTCCTCTAGCTTAATCTCTCCTATTTTTCATATATTTATTCTCTCTCTCTCTCTCATTTCTCTTTGATTTTTATTTTTGCAGTAGTTCAGTCACTTTCTCTCAAGCTTAAAAATAAACAAGAAAATAGAAAACCTCCTAAACATGGAGCGATTTATTTCTCTATTTATCTTTCTTCAGCAGTTGTATTTATTTACCTGCCTTTGTTTCTGATGTTTAGTGTGTTTGAGTTTTCATGTAGTCTTTATATAATCTAGGAGTTCTTTATACCAACTCACACTCACACTGACAAGTATAGTCCCCTTAGTAAGGCTGTTTATATTTTCTCAAACTCAGCCCAGCTCAGCTGGTCAGGCAGTGCCTTTAGAATGGAGCTCTCAAATTTTTCTTAGTGGCCAGCAAAATGCCTTTTCTTTTCCACATAGTAAGGATATGTTAAAGAGTCATAGAAAACTTGTGCATGCTCCAAAGTCCACTTGGAACATTGAATCAGGCCAAACATATGGAACATGCTCATAACACTCCATTCTGTCTCAGAACCCTGAAGGCAATTTTAGACTAGATTATACAATCTTTGTTTTTCTTCCCCTAAAACATAAGAGACTGACCCCAGGGCCAGCTGAGATCAATTATGAACCCTGCATGACTTTGAACTTTTTGTATAAATTTCTATGAGAAAAAAAATCCACATCCAGATACCCATTTACCACATGGAGACATAATCTTAGATGTCAAACCTTTACACACCTTGTGTTATAATAAATATACAGAATAAAACCTTTTACTGACTTGGATTCTAAATTATTATAAAGCAAGTTTTCTTGAATCAACAGACCTTAGTCTAAGGACTTTTCTAGCACAAAACCTATGATCCTATGATATGCCCTCCAGTGCAGATCAGCAAGTCAACTGTAGGTAGGGTGTCAGAACAATGTCTGGGGAATTGAGAGGTTAAATTACATTGCCATGATGACAAAAGAAGTATATGTTAGAGGGAGAAGATGTACCCACATCTTCCTGAATTAAAGGCCAAATGTCTATCCACTACCCACACTGCCTCTAAAATTACATTTGTTAATTTCAAAATATAATGCAATTGGTCACTTTAAGATCCCTTGGGTCACTATAGCCCTGATTTCTAGATGAATCCTCCTTTCCTGACAGATGTCCAAGAGCTAAGTGATAAAACTTCTCCAAATAGGGCATCTTAAACTTATTGGATTACTTCACAGGAGGATATCCCCAGAGTTAGATGACTTTACTATTGATTTTTAAAAAACTAATTTCAATTTATAGCTTTCATTTTTATTTCTGTCTTCACAAGCAAATTTATTCCCTGACATGAGAGGCTAACCATCTTACTGATTCCAAAATCCGATTCATCTCTTCAAAGAATGAGATGGTGAAAGCCTGCTATTTTTTTAGGGAACTACCAAAAGAGAATATATATGAAAAAGGGCAGCTGTTAGCCGTGGAGTTTGTAAGATTTTATTTTCTAAGACTTATATGAATAATAAACTATAAGACCTTTGATTTCATGAATGATGACATTTTATTCAGAAGTACACAGAGCACCAACTCACAGTGGTCCCATGCAGAGATCAAGGCCTTGCCTATGCAGTGAGGGCTAATTGGAACTAGGACCATGCTATTGATAAAATTCAATTCACATGGGTTTCTGTTAATGGCCCCCACCATGAACTGATTTGCCTGAATATTTTGATCTTATTCCATTGATGTTTGGTCACAAAGATACATGCCAAGAATAGAAGGCTATTTAGAAGGAAAAATAAAATTTTATGAATTTATATAAAATAAGAAAATGAAGACAAGTAGGATATACTGTGATGGTGAAATAGCACTCAGACAGACATATTGGGTCTTGTTATACCTCGTGGGTGGGAGGAATTTGGATAAGGATGAAGACTTAAAGTTAGATAAACTCATTATAAGGGACTGAACGTGGTAAAAGTTGTCAGTAGAAGTGGAGGAATGATATTGAGGGTGGAAGTAAGGTACATTGCTTAGATATTAGGGGAAAATGTAAACATTTAAAAACAAATATAGAATAAGGGAACATAGAAGAAAACTTCAAAGAACAGTTTGACTAAAGAGTGCAAATGAGGAACGATTATGTGGACTGTATTACTGTATTGGAGTCAGAAGACCAAGCTTCAAATCTTTTTTCAGCTACTTTCTGTCCTTTTGACTTTAGACAAGTTACTTCATTTTTTTTTTTTTTTGAACTCAGTTTTCTTAATTGCAGAGGTGAGGGAGTTGGAATAGATTGCTTCTAAGGATCCCTCCAGCTATAAATCAATGATCTAATGACCTACAATATAATAGTGTAGATAAGACAGTTAACACATATGTAAATGTTTATTTATGTAACTGGTTTTCGTATGCATTTTGTGTGTATACTTATGGAATAAATATATACCTGAAGGTTCATTCTTAGGGAAATTTGAAAATACAGTAGCATGATAGCTTTCAATAACACTTAAACATTTCTCCTCTTGAGGTTTTGCAAATTGAGTTTGAGCAGACAATCCAAGAGATAGGCATGAAATAAGAATTTTTATTTTCTGATGTGTGTGTGTGTGTATGTGTGTGTGTGTGCAATTTCTTGTAGGAATTTTGTAATCATGTATAAGATATGGGTGGAGAAACAGGATGACTCAGTGGAAATGACTCCATTATTTAGAGTCAGAGGACATGAGTTTGAATTCTTCTTCTGCCACGTACTACGCATGTAACATTGGTCAAATCACTTAAACTCTATAACCCTCAGCTTCCTCATTCGTAAAATGGCTAAAGGACTAAGGTCATTTCAAGCTTTAACTTATGATCCTGGGGCTGAAATAGTATGCATGCAATCCAATGAGAATGAAATAGAAGTCTAAGGTTGCATTTCCTGACCAAGAGCTATCTCCTAGTTTCACACCCAATCCAGTTTTAGCTACAATTCAAAAATTAAATAGCACTAGGAGTTATAGCATATATATCCAGAGAAATAGTTTTCAATGGCTTATGATAGTCCAGCTTCATTAATTTATATATTATTGTGGTTAGTTGACCTATGACTTGAAAAATTAAACTAAGGGATTAATTACTGATTGAACTAGATAAAGTTAATACTATTTAAATCCTATGATACGTTATACACAATTTTTAAAAGAAAATTATTTGAGGTTTAAAATATAGCAAATTCTGGCAAGGTTACTGAAAAAAAAACAACAAGCTTTACATGGACTATAGTAGCAATCATCTGCTATGTAGTAGGAAAATAATAATATTTAAACGATACAGTCCTTAGTTTGGCCTTATAGCTCTTGGTAAGACAAAGATGCAGGTTTAAGTATTTCGAAGAAATTGGAAGTCAGGAAACTAGTATATGAAAGAATTTTATTACTATGTGGCATGCCAAACAGAAAAAAATAAAGCGTGTGTGTGCACGCTCACACAGACACGCAGAGATACACAACACACACACATACACTATGGTAATACAGACAGAGACTTGGCGACACACACAGAGGTATGGTCACTCATGTGAGGGAAGAAGATGTATTGTCGCAAAGATCTTGGTGGGAGTATACTCTCAGAGCAGGACCTGAGAAGGCAAGTTTTATACCTTAATGATGGTCTTCACTGAAAGCAAGTAATTGATGACATTTATTGGAGAGGACATTTCTAAACACACTCAAATATTGTGCAAAAATTCCCAGGGTTACTTGTTGTTGGCAGAATTGGGTAGAAGAATTTCCTGATTAGGACCAGAAACTGGATGAAATAAGGGTTTGAGTTGGCATTTGAAATTCCCAGGAATGCCCAACTTTTGCAGTCAGCAAAAAGCATTGTTTATTTATATCATTAATTATGAGTTGAAATGAGCCAGGATAATGAAGTACAAGCTGTCTGCCAAATACATATTTTTTTTAAAAAAAAGTCCTCTTAGTATTATAGAATTATCAGGCCCATTACTGTGTTTTAGTAGACAAACTAATAACAGGTCATTTTTTTGTTCAAGGATATGATTTACCAATTAAAATTTCAAGTCCTCTGTGCCTCACATGATGATTTTTGAGATTCAATTATCCTGAAGATCACCTTCATGCCAGCGTCTGGGTGAACATCTCCACATTTAGTGAGATTGGTCTTTGAATGGCTTTGAGTGGAATCCATCATTAAAACTTTTCCAAACTGGTCAAATCTATTGTTATTTGTATTCCTTTAACATAGTCATGTCATGACTTAGAAAATACTGAGAACCACCTCACAATAATGCCTCAGAGAAGAACTTTAATAGAGAATTTATTTACTTAATAAAATGAATTAAATTGCATTAATTATCTTATTTAATCATATTAAACTTTATTAAATAAAGCCACTTATTAAGGAAGAAATGAAAGAAAACAATTGTCTCAAGAGGATCCTTCTTGTACTTGAACTAAAGTATTCATTCAAAATACACAGAATATCTTGTAATTGCTTTTGCTAAACAAACAAGGAGGAAAACTTAATATTCATTGCAAAGTCATAGTACTACTAAGAGAAAGGAGCTAGACAATTAGCAATAGTCACCAGCAGAAATTCATACATTATATAATTGATATATGAACTTGTATTTGAAAATGTACCTCAGTATCATTCGTATATATATATATATGTATATATATCTCAAGGTTAGTAAAAGTGAAAATAAAATAAAGATCATTCTGGTTAACAAGGAAACTGGCAGAAAATTGTGGTAGTAAGTGCAAACTAATTTACTACAACTTATTGGTAGGTATTAAAGAAGAAACTACATAAAGATTTGAAGTCTCTCAATGGGAGAATGGTTTCACTTTGGGGTAGAAAGGATGGATTGGGGAATAGAGAGTTTTTGAATCATTATTTCAGCCCTGTAGGGAGTTTTCACTATGGCAAAGTTTTCCTACAATGCATATACACAACTCAACTGAAACGTTTGGTCTTAGAGAGTTTCTTGGCATAATGAGAGGTTAAACTGCTTATGTATAATTTCTAAAATATTGTGTCAAAGACAGTATCTGAAGCCAGTGTTGCCCATGATTCATAGAATATACTGTTATACTTGTCATGATCGAAAAATGTAACAAGGAATATTGTATAGAGAGAAGCTGTTATGCTGGAATATATTTAAAACATAACAATTATCAAGTGTGAAACATAATATTTCTGGCATTGTGTGAAGCCTTAGGGATTCAAAGAAAGGCATAAGAGTGTCCTTGCTCTCAAGGACCTCACATGAGGGGAAGACCACACATAAAAAAAAAGTTGAAAAGAGGTGGAAGGGAGTACTTTGCTTTGGGAGTTTGAGCAACTTCTGCAAGTAGGGTAAAAAATTATTATCTTAATGCAACATGAATTACTTCCAAAATTACTAGGCTTTTCTGGTGATATGATCAAGCCCATGCTTTAGGATAAATTCTTTGGAAACTGAGCAGAGTATGGAGTGGATTAGAGAGAGATTTGCAGCAGGAAGACTAATTTAGAAAGGTGTTGCAATAGTCCAGATAAGAGATGAGTGACGCTACAAAGATGATAGCTGGGTGTGTAAAAAGAAGGAAAAGTACATGAGGTATGCTGTGAAGGTAAGAAACAGGATCTGACAACAGATCAGATATATGGAGTGCATGAGAGTGAGGATTCAGAGAGTAGGGGTAAATAGGAGGATACTGGTGCCCTTGAGAGGAAATTGTGAAAGGGAGAGGGGGTTAAAGGAAAAGATGGTGAGTTCTAGATGCTTAAAGTACAAAATATATTTTGAGATGTCCTTTCCACTATGACACCTATTGTTCTTTGTCCTTCATTTTCAAAGAGGACCAATGATATCATGGGGTGATGTCTTTATTCATGGTGAATTGGATTTAAGTGAGGCAAAATGGCACAAAGTTATTAGCCTCATTCTCTCTTCCAGAGTCATCAAAGTCCAGTTGCAAGACAAGTCAAGACAACTGGCAATAGCCCAGGATGTAGAGGATGACCTTGGCGTCTTTGATGTCTGACCAAGATCTAAGCACTTCGCAGCCCCTGCTTTAGCTGTCTTCATGTCCATTGAAGCAAACCGTTCTCATCAGCTCATTCTACTGGGGCAAGTCTTCACGTGCTTGGGGTAGACATCCTCCTAACTCACCAATAGGTTTGTGGTCCATCTCCTCCCCTCAACTTGGTTTAGCCTCTCTGCAGTTTACAGAGTGTGGCTACTGCTCATGCTACACCTTATTGGAGTCACAGGTGAGAAATGAGTACCAGGTAGGCAGCAAAGGTGGATGAGCATCCCTGAAAAGGGCTCAGCAGCCCCTCACACCAGAGATGATAGCCTTCTTGAACATCCGTGCATCACATTCCTAGAGTCAGTTCAAATCTCATCTTCTGTATGAAGTATTTTCTGATCCCCTAATTATTAATTCCTTCCCTACCAAACTACCATGTATTTAACTCCTTCGTATTCATTTGTATTTGTTAACTTTACATTTATGTTGCATGCATTTTATATGGATTTGTCTCTTCCATTAAACATAATAGCTTAGGAAGTAGAGATTATTACATTCTTAAAAACTGTAATGCCAGAACCTAGAATGGTATGTGGCACATAGTACAGCCTTTATAAATACTCGATTAATTTATTGAGAGAATGCTGAAAACTCTGGCAATGAGTCAGCAGTACGAACTTTTTCATGTCTCTGATTCATGTTTCCAAGGATTATTACCTTTGGTCATCCTAGGAAGCCATATGCAGGCCTATAGAATAAGTAGACAGGTTTTGTTTTTGAAACAGTATTGGGTAGTAGATGAAGTGCTGGATTCGGGAAGACAGAGATTCAAAATCTGCCATCGTAACCTTTACTGCTGTGCAACCATGGGCAATTAGCTCAAACTCTTTGGACCTCAGTTACATCATTGGTGAAATGAGCTACTTTTATCTGTACTGCTCAATTCTAATGGGTCATCATATAGATCAAATGAGCTTGTTATTATGTATGCTAAGAGAGTTCTGTGGATTCCCTCAGCAGCCCAACTACCCCTTCTCTTTCAAAGTTCACTCTAACCTATTCAGAAGTTGGAGACTTCCAGGCTGCTCTCCATCCTCCCCAATAAACTCAGTACCTAATCTGTTTTTCCACAATGTGCTTCTCTAGTCCTGGCTCTTAAACTTCCTTACTTCCTGTAATCCTTGTGTCCTGTCTACCTCAACAACAGTGGCTGTACCATTAATACACCCCTACCCAGCTGAATTGACAATTGGCCTCAGGTGCAAAAACTCAAATAACTACTGTCTTTGACAAGACATCACAAATTCCCAAGTATAGGTTACAATTTTAGGATACTTCCTGCCTTACTACATCTTCGGTAGTAATTTTGAATGATAACTATACTATTAAAATAAAGCAAGTATTTGTTCAGGCTTAGGAAGCTTTCCCATTCATTAATAGGTCCATATGACCTGCCTGGGTTACATAGAAGCCCGAGTCACATGAGTTGGAGTTACATGGAGCCTGTGGTGGGAGGAACAGGAAGAGGTGAAGCTGGAGAAGATCTGAGAGGAATTTAGTCTTGAAAGCAGTCAGAGCTAGGAAGGATGCAGTCAGCTGGCTAGCGTGAATAAAAGAGCTTGTTTGTGATTCTATTTAAGAGAACCTGCTTGTGAATTGTTTAATGGAGCTGATTTGTGGGAAGCCTAGCAGGGGGAAGACTTGAGGATGGTGCTGTCCTGTGCATTGTTACTGTGTATAGATTTTTATTACTATGATTTCTGGTGTCTGAATAAATGTTTTGGTTCTATCTTGCACATGGAGGGTATGGTGTTTCACAATTCAAAATTGTGCCAGGATCTTCATGGCCATGATAGGTACTATGAATAGGACATTGGTGTGACAGAAGCTCTTCTAAGTTGTTGTTGTTTTTTTAATTTTTAATATTTTTACCCAGTTGGCACGTCATTTTTAATATCCCTATTTCATAGGCAATTATTTATGCTGCAATTCTATTCAATTTTTAAAACTTCTATAATAAATATTTCTTAGCTTGAAATGAATTTATAAAGATGTTGTTCAGCTGGTTTTTATCAGTCATGTCTGACTCTGTGACACCATTTGGAGATTTTTTGACAAAGATACTGGAATGTTTATCCATTTCCTTCTCCAGCTCATTTTATAGACAAGGAAATTGAGGGTAAAAGGGTTAAGTGACTTGCTTAGTCACACACAAGTAGTATGTATCTGAGGCCAGATTTGAATACTGGAAGATGTCTTCCTGATTCTAGGACCAGCCCTCTATTCACTAAGTCACCCATGTACATATAGACATGATAAAATATGTACATAGATATACGGGTGTTGGTGTTTCTGTGGGCATGTACATTACTGAGTCATCTATGGAAACATAGAAATATGTATATATGCAAAGATATAGCTCATATATATGTAAGTATAATATATACACATCATACATATAAATATACATTTGAATAGATATAGATATTTAAATATATATTCTGCCTGGTTTCAACTCCACTAAATAAGATGTTCTTGTTGATACCTCTAGGGATTTCCCTACCTACTTGCCTGCGTTCTTTTGTGTATTGTCTCTCCCCATTAAATTGTAAGCTCCTTGAGGACAGGAATTTTTTTTTATGAACTGTATCTCCTCCATTTAACACGATGCCCATCTTAATAAATGTACATTGGAAATATGTATGTATATCTATGTGTATAGTTGGTTGGTGGGTTGTTGTCCTTTATTCTCAAAAAAGACCAAAATGACATCATCATGATAAAGTGAAGTTTCAATGTGTGTGACTGTGACTGATCAGACCAATACGAGCTCTGAATGCTCTACCACAGATTGGGCAAAGATCGTATGTGTGAACATTTGGGGTGGTTACTCCAAATTTGTGCATCCTATGTTTCCTTTTTGCTGTTTCAATTCTGCTTTGCTCATACAGAACAGTATCTTTTCTTATGTGGGCATGCCATGCTGAGCAGTCCTGTGCCAGTGTCTCCTATATCCCACAATCAAATCCAAAGTTCTTGAGAGAAACCTTGAGAGTTTCCTTGTATCACTTCTTCTGATTACCATATGATCACCTCCCCCATGCAAGTTCTCCATAAAATAATCTTTTTGGCCAAGCATACATTTTGCATTCAAACAGCATGCTCAGCCCATCACAGTTGCACTTTCTGAAGCATAGTTTAAATGCTTGACAAATCAGCTAGAGCAAGGACTTCAGTGTTTGGTACCTTATCCCGCCAGGTGTTCATCAGAATCTTCCTAAGACAATTCAAATGGAAGTGACGTAGTTTCTTAGCATGGCGCTGGTAGACTGTCTCTGTTTCACAGACATACAACAATGAGGTCAACACAACAGTTCTATAGACCTACAGTTTGGTAGTCAGTCTAATACCCCTTCTCCCCCAAACTTTTTTTTGCAGCCTCCAAAACACTGAAGTAGCTCTGGCAATGCATGTGCCAACCTCATTGTCAATGTGTACGTACCTGGAAAGTACACTACCATGGTAAGTGAACTTATTCACAGCATTCAAAACTTCTCCATTTGTTTTAACCAATGGTTCCACATATGAATGGGGAAGTGGTGGCTGATGGAGCACCTATGTTTCTTTGGTATTGATTATTAGGCCAAAATTAGCAGAGGTTGCAGAAAATTTATCCATACTTTGTTGCACCTCAGCTTCAAAGGCTGCCTAGAGTGCACAATCATCTGCAAACAGAAAATTATGCATCAACACTCCCTCCACTTTGGTCTTGACTTGTAGCCTTTTCAAATTAAAGAACTTACCATCAGTATGGTAGTTGATCTTGATGCCCTGTTCATCCTCATTGAAAGCATTTGGCAACATGGTTGAAACATCATGCTAAAAAGCATGGGAGCAAGCACACAGCCCTGTTTCCCTCCATTAGTGACTGAAAAAGCACAAGAGCATTGTCCACTATCCAGAACCTGGGCAAACATGCCATCATGAAACTGACATACAATGCTGATGAACTTCTCTGGGCAACTAAATTTGGACATAATTTTCCATAAGTCCTCATGACTAACAGTGTCAAAGGCCTTGATCAGATCTACAAATGTTGTGTACAGACCTCTGTTCTGCTCCTGGCAATTCTCCTGGAGTTAGGCAACAAACACCATATCAACTGTTCCTCGGCCTTTTTTGAAGCCACACTAGCTCTCAGGTAGATGGCCTTCGTCCAGGTGAAGGATCAACCTGTTAAGGAGGACTCTAGCAAGAATCTAGCTAGTGATGACTAAGAGAGAAACTCCCCTGTGATTTTTGTAGGACAATCTATTCCCTTTTCCTTTATAGAGATGACCAATGGAGGTATCCTTGAATTGCTGGAGAACAACCTCCTCTTGCTATATTTCAGTTATTCAATTTATCCAGTTATTCAGAATATTCAGTATCCCCCTAACTTGTAAATGTCAGCTGGAATAGAATCAGCACCACTCATGCTTTGGCACATGAAAGGAGTCTAATGGCCCTCAAAACCTCTTCTTCAGTTGGAAGTAGCTAAGGAGAGATCTACTTCAACCTCAGGTAAACAGCCAATGGCCTCAGCATTGATTGATGATGGTCTTTTGAGAACACAATGGAGGTATTCAGCCCATCTCTCTGAGGAGTTGTGATGCACCATAGGCTTGTGGTCCATAAATAGCTTTCAGGGAATCATAAAATTGCTTTGGATATGTATGTCTACACACACACACACACACACACACACAAACACGTGTGTATATGTATTTGTGTATGAATATGTCTCCCAGAAACAGACAGATACATTTCCAGAACTAAGATCCCATCAGTATGGACCCATTTCTAAATGCTACAAACCCACAAGTCTTTTGTAGCTCATAGCTTTAAAGATTTGTCTGGGGGGACTAAGAAGTTGTGACTTGCCAATATTCACCCAGCTAGCAGAGGTCAAAGCCACTTCATTTCTGGTCTCCTGATTCTAATGCCAGCCCTCTAACCATTATTCTACACTACCTTTCTCCAATCTTATCATCCATGTCATGGATAAGGGGAAACTATCACCAAACTTGAGAGACCTTTTAATATTTGCTGACAACCATCTCCTTTTTGTGTTGGTTTTCTTTACCTATCTGTGAGAGCTGTGATTTCTTGGTTGTGGGTATTCTCCTTTTAAGAAGAGCACAACCCATCCTATGTTGAAACATCTTGCACAAATCTTATCCATAGCCTCTTATCAAGCTTTGACAGGTGGTCCATGCCATGTGCCTCCTCCCTCTGGTTCTATATTGACATTCTGTGTATGCTGATGGATCATGGTGGTCAGCACCAGAACAAATGCATATTTCAATAATGGAAATACTTAAAATTAAAGTTTGCATTCCATTTCATAATTTTTATTCTGAAGAAGCTTTCAAGCCCTGTTTGTAAAGCTCCTTCTGAATATGAATTTGACTTCTAAAATGTGTTGTATTTCACAGAGAATGCTTTTTCATCAGAACCTTCCCTAATCAGATATTCCCCTTGTTTGTTATGAACAACTCTACCCCCTACAAAGTCTCTCCATTTTCTCCACCTTATTAAAAATCAACAACCCATTGAATTTGGACATGGATTTTTTATGTGCAGCCTTAATTCTGGCAATACTTCAAATGTCTATACCTCATCATCAGAGAAATCCCAAGACATGGAGACGAACATGTGACGGGCAATCTCTTTGCATACTAATCCTCAGCTTCAGGCAATAGAAATATCCTTTTCCACTCATACTGGCCCATATTTGATTTAATTTCTAAAAGGTGGGGCTTCCTACTCCCAACAATTTCTGAACTATAGTACTGATTAATGGCTTCTGGGGCTTTTCTGACTGTTTTTCATTTATTTCTCCATGTTATATTGCTACTTCAAACCCTCCCTCCCAATTACAGTAAAAAAAAATCTTGCAAAATAAGTTCTTTGATTGAGTCAAATTCAAAGAGACATTCAGTAATACATTCACATTTGTTTAATACCCTCATCCCCATTCCTAATCTGTAAGTTTAATTAAACTCCTTGCTTTTCCTTGCAAGTATACATTTTAAATGTAATCTTTCTGAATTTAAACCCAGACTCTCTGCCCCAGTCAAATGGTACTTAAAGAAGCCACAGGCATATTCAATGAGTCCAGGAGAAAAATAGAGAAAAAGACTCAAATGGTAATCATGGACTAGATTTCACAGGAATGCTTATTTGTTCCTCTATGAAATTTGCTATGGATTAATGGGAAGAAGTAGGACCATTTCAGATACCCTTTTTGGTATCATTTACCAGAATAAGAATTTTTTGTTCAAATACCAGTTTATATTTCAGATTTTACAGCATAATTCCTAATGATCTGGCATGATTGAAATTGTGTGCTAAAGTAGAAAGAACACTGAATTGGAAGTCAGCTCCTTGTATCTGAATCCCATATGACCTTGGGCAACACAGTTTAACCAAGTTTTATTAAATGCCTTCTAAATGCAAGGTATTAAGCACTGGAGATGTAAAGCCAGAAAATAAATTAGCCATGACCTAAAGAAGCTCATGTTCTATTACTGGGGGGCAGCGAGATGCAATATAAACATGAGTAAATATGAAGTGCATTGAAGGAGACACAATTTTATTTTTAAGAAGAGGGCAATAACACTTTGAGAGATCAAGAAAAATCCTGTATAGGAAGTAGCCCATAAACTCTGTCGCAGACAGCTAAAGACTCTAGAGAGTAGAAGAAAGGTTCATGTTAGGTAAAAAGGGGCACTTGTGTAAAGACACAGAGATAGATAAGAAAGGTGGTGTATGGTGGACAGCAAGTGAGCCAGTTGGATGGCAAAAGAGAACAGAGAAGACTAGAGAAGCTGGTGAAGCAAGTCATTTCACTTTTCTGTTCTTCAGTTTCTTCTTCTGTAACATGGAGGGGTTTGAGGCAGATGACCTCAAAGTTCCTTTTAGCTCTAAATCTGTGACTCTACAACATTTGAGATAAAAATAAAGAGTGGAATGGGCCTCCTTGGAGGCATCTTTATTGTTATTTACTCTTTCTTTTGTGGGTCATGTGAGAATTTAAGCTTGCAAATTTTATTTTTAAGTTGGCATAATGAGAACGCTTCTCTTTTACCTAGTTAACATGGGGCTTTGCACATTGCCCAGGAGATATTAAATTAGAACAAGGTTAACTTGTAAGTGTCAGTGTTATATGGGCAAACCACCCTTAAAAATTCAAAAGAGAGACACAGGACTAGCTCCATTTCTCCTTCAAATCCATTACGGTCGTTATCTCTCATCAACTTGCAAGCTGTATGTTTTTTCTTCTCTAAATAAAAGAATAGTTAATTTTTCTGAACATTTCCTTTAGCTTTTGATGAGTCATTAAGGCAGTGATTGATTCCTATAATGAACTTAGATACATCTAATTCCCATGGAACCATGAGAATTCTAATTTGTGCTCCTGGATTATTTGAGATATGAAAGGGAAGAATGAACTGGTCAATTACTGGGCAAGTTTTAACTGAGTATAGTCATTTCAGTTCTTTATTTACTGAGTAAGATTCTGCCAGGCCTAGAGGCCTGTGTGGGCTACCCAAGTCTTCTTACCTCACCTCCGAGGTCTTCGGTTGGCCAAAACCAGATGCTCATATGAGAGAAAGGACATTCCAGAGTCGAACAAGGGTTGAGCTTTATTTCAGGGTCTCGGTTACAAGTGCAGGGGGGTCTTCCTTAGGAGGAAGAGGGGGAGATTTCCTAAGGAGGCTAAGATCTTAAGGGATTGGAAGTAGAAGTACAAGCGGGGAGAGAGGGGGAGGGGAGAGAGGAAAGAAGAGAAGCAGAGCCTACTGTCCTCTTGGCTCCTCACGTGCTAAGAGAGCTTTCAGGCTTCCTCAATCCTACTTAACCTTCAGCCGCACAGTTTGCATCTGAATACCGTGCTGTTAGATAACAATAGTGTGCCCAGATCCGGGACAATCTCGAGGGCGGGGAGATCTCTCTCCCATCACGTTTCTCATGGGAAGAGGCGGAATTACTCGAGATAGCTCGGTTCACCTCGATTCCCAGCCGTTTCCTGGGGGGGTCTCGTGAGAGCTCTAAGATTTAGAAGCTCCCACCTTTACCCGCCCGAGACTGTCCACACGGAATTGAGCTTCCAATCCCAACAAGATTCTTCTAAGTTTTCAGGTTTTTGTTTATCTGTTTGTTTTCTGAGAAGATTTTATCCAGGGTAGAAACACATTGGCCTCTCACAGGCCCATTTCCACTCCTAATCATTTTGACCCATTCCATTTCCAGCCTGGGCCAATTTGCCTTTCCTTAGGCAGCCTGCTGGCCCCACACCATATTGGTGAATGACCAAGTATGGACACCTTATCAGCTTAACCACTAGAAAACTCCTGATCTCAGGCAATCCATCAGTTTGAGGAGACAGAGAGGTGAAAAGAAGAAACATTTATAAATCATCCAGTATGTCCCAGACACTTCTATGCCCTACAAAAGTATTATATTCCTTGATCTTCAAGCAACTCTGGGTGACAGGTGGTATTATAATTCTCATCTTATGGTGGAGAAAACTGAAGAAGTCAGGTCACTTAGTAGGTGTTTGAATTTAGATTTGAATTTAAGTCTTTCTGATTCTAGATCCAGTCATTTTATCCATGGCATCCCCTAGCTATTTCAGCCTCCCTAATAGTAGGGATTACTGGTATATGCCAGCATGCCTGGCTAAATTCTCATTTTTTAAAAATACTATTTTATGTAAAGAGATTTTCCATATTAGGAGTAACCCATGCCTTTGAAATCACAGGCCCAGACATTTAAAAATAAATTACCTTCATATATTGCCTTGAAAAGTTGCCTCATACTTCTATGAGGTGCCTTTGTCCTATTCCTAGGGTTGTTTTAGTGTTCTTTGTTCTACAGGGTATGTAACATTTTCTTTTTCACTGAATCCACTGAATTTCCAAGTTGGAAGGGATCTCAACACCTATGTAATTGAAAACCATGCCTCAAAAAGAATCTGTGCTGCAACCAAACCAATAAATGGTTGCTCTATGTTTGCTTGGGTATTTCCAATGAGAGGACAACAACTACTGCTGAAGATGGCCCATTCTACCTTGAGTTAGATCTAATCTTTCAATTTTCCTTGAGTTAAGCTTCAGTTTACTGCTTTGGAGCTTCTACTCATAGCTCCTAGTTTGGGCCTTTGGAGTAAAGTGGAACAAAGTTAATAATGCCTCTTCTGATAATAGTCATTCAGATGCTAAAAGACAGTTCCCATATCTCCTCTGAGTCTGTTCTCTTCCCCCTCCCCCAAGTAAATATCCACAGCTTCTCTAGTCTCTCCTCATATCTCTAGACCTTTCAACATGCAAGTTGATGGATTCTGAATACTCTTTAACTTCCTGAATCCTTCCTAAAATTTGATGATCAGAACTGAACACCTTCTTCTGTTATGGTGCAGTATCCTGCAAGATGGGGCTGTTTGGAACCGAGGGCAACAAAGATAACTGCTGGCTTTTTAGAAAGACAAATTTTCTTGTTGCCTCCTTAAGAGAACAAAAAGAGACAGTACATCTTTGATCAAATTCTCTTTGATCAATGGGAACAACGCCTTTCAAGAGATATACTCAATTGTTAAAAATGATTATTTTATAATATGGCTGCTTCTCTTAACAGCAATTTCATGATATCTCAGGATATTAAGCTATATTCTGTAATTACTATTTTTATTTTGATACATTAAAAATAAAAGACAGTTTTCTCTTGAGATCTGTTCTTTACACTTTATTATAGTTCTTCCTAAATTCCTTTTATTAAATAACTCATTTTTAAAAGCAGTTATTATGTATTATAAAAAGTTACATTATATTATTTGCACAAAATGGAAAGCTAAGTATAATCTGTGTGAGCAATACGATGGGATAGGAGAACTACAGTTTTTGGAATGAGTACCTGGTTCAAATTCAGATTCTGGCACTTGTTATTTCCATGCCTTTGGGGAAATCACTTGCTCTATCTGGACCTCAGCTTTCTCACGTGTAAAAGGACATTAGAATATATAATGTTTTAGCTTCTGTCTTCATCCAATAACTACCCTGTACCTTCTGGAAAAATGTAGTTAAGATGTTTTCCACTGTAGTCCAATATCCCTTACACAAGCACCCACAAAACCTTTCCTGATTATATTAGCTGTCAGTTATATAGGTTGTCCCAAAGGTCTTTGCAATGTAATGTTTTAGTAACTTATTTAATACAATGGCTTTTAGGACACTCAATATAAGGTTTTAATATTTACAAAGCATTATGCCTTCATCACCTCATTTCATCCTCACTCCAGTCCCATGGAGTAGGTACTATGGACATCCCCCTTTATATGCATGAAGAAATTGAGGCATGGGTAAGATAAATAAACACTTGGCTAGTGAATGTTGAAGACAAGATTCCAAATCAGATCTTATCTGACTCTAGTACTTTTGCCATTTCTACTATAACACTCATCAATAACAGCCCCCCTGTCTCTACACATTATTCATCCTTCCCCCAGAAATATATAAGGCTATTCTCCTTCAGGAAAAACATCATGGCAGAGCAGACCATAGGATCAGGGCAACCTAGATTTAAGTCCTACTTGTTTGATCTTGGAAAAGTTAATTAGCACTTCAATGTTCTAGCAATCATCTAAGGCTGAAAATTTTAGAGAAAGGGCTGAACTTCACTGACGGGGGGCAGAGGGGTCTTTTCTCACTTGAAAGTGTCCTATGCCAATGAAATAATAGTCCCAGTTTACTCTACATCCTAGGCAAAAAAAACAAAGAGGTAGACCAAGTTGAGACTTGCTTAGGTAGACAAAGTACTTTAGATGCCATATGCTCATGGACACCATGAGGCTAGAAGTGGGAGAGGAAAATCAAAGATAACTTCCATGTTCCCCATGTCTCTAGAAGTAGATTGAAATAGGCTTGCCATGATTTGTCACCTGAAGGGACAGGAGAAGTCTAGAGATTGATCATGCCTTTCTATATATTCCCTGCGTCAGCTACTTCAAAGCCAATAAAGAGAGTCTTTGATCTTTTCAAAGTACAATCCCCAAAATAATGAATGATTCATCACACATAGCTCAAAGGAAGTCCCATCCCAAGCTTTCACATGACTGTTTAAAATTAATAATGATAACTCTGAACTTGCCCCTTGGAGTGACCCTATCTCCCACATATACATGCAAACATATATGTATACATATGCTTATGCATGTATCATGCATATGTAAATGAAATATGTGTATATTATTATTAGTTGTAATATCATCTCTGGAGTATTATAGAAATAAAATTTGCATGTATGCATACATATGTGTATGAGTATTGCTGGCATGCAAATTATGTAGCCAAAAATAATTTTGAATCTCCTACCTTAATACTTATATGTGTGTACTTTCTGATTCATTTATTTTAACCGTACTATAATGGTAGATTAGACCCCTTCGTTAAAAGAATTTCTGAATGATAACTACCTTGGAAATAAGAATGGATGATTTTTAAATTTCTTTCACATTGACACTCCTATCTAATTTTAGAAAGACTTATGGCAATTTACACATTAAGTTGCAACTTAATTTCTGTCAGCTTTGCATGTAATATAAACTGGGCTTGTTAGTTACAAAAAGCACATGGATTCTGTAAAAGAAGAGGGGAAAGCTGATGTTACCAGTCATCTGAAAGAAGCTGACTGTTTCCATTAGGCACTGAATCTAGTTCTAAATTTGCTGTCATTAGGGCAAAAAGGGAAATACAGTTTTATATAGCTTCTATTTTCTCACAAAAGAACCTATTCAAAATCACTTGTCAACAGAAACATTTTCTGGGGACTGAGAATAAGTGGAATTAATTTTTTTTAGCTTGAGTCCTTGTATAAGATATATTGGATAACAGTGAAAAGCATTCTCAATTGTTTTATAAAATATAAAATACACTAATACAAATGGGTGGTTTTTATATCAACCCTTTATAAGTTATAAAAAGGCTGAGGGGATAACATTAATATTCAATTCAAAGATGGTGTTTCTATAGGTAGTTGACATGATATCTCATGTTGTTTTCCACTGACCCAACTTAAAACAAGGATAGAATTTGAAAAATATAAATACATATATTGAAAATAATTAACCTATTCATGAAATTGTTTTTCTAGCTTCAAATATGAGGTAAAATATGTGAACATTAAGATGCTCTCAATACTGAAGTCCTACGTTTCTATCATCCTCCAGTAATACTAAAATTGCAGATTTTTAAGGATGACTTCAACATATTCTGAAATCTAAAATCCAAATAGCAATTCAAAAGATTAAACATATTAAACCTATATGAATTGAAAAACATTGTGTTATGCGGGCATCGCGCAAATAGGAAAAAAGCAACAATCCTTACCTTCAAAGAGCAAATAGTCAAAAGGTTAGGGGAAATTACAAATAAAAAGAAATAAGGAACCAAATCCTGCTGAAAAAAGCATTGGTTTTGGATTCTGAGAGTGAAGATTCAAATCCTACCTGATCATACTTGCCATCAATGTGACATTCAGTGAGTTACTTAAATTATATTGGCCTCAGTTCCTAATTTATTTAAAAAATGTAGAAGCTTAGACAAAAGGGCTATGAGGTTTTTTTCCTACTCTAGATCTCTGATCTTATGAACTATGCAGTAAGGCAGAATTGTGTTCGTCCTTCATCGTGGAAGACGATGCCATAAGAGAAATGATGACATGACTTGCACTTGACTTTGTTTTGAGGGAGGGAGGGCTGTGCAGGTCACCAGCCTCACTTCTTCTCCAGAGCCATCTGAATCCAGTGACCAGATATTCATCAGGATGTGTGGAGATGACCCAGGATGCACTGGGAGACCTCAGGCCCTTTAGGCCAAGGTCCTTGCAGGTACTCTCTTAAGGTGAGGCAATGCCCATTCATTGAATAGGCCTGTTTAAGAAGTAGCCAGGGCATGGCCCCTTTAATGAGGCCAAGAAAAACAAAGACATCAGGCTGTGATGGAAACAACAACAGTTACTGTTGATAACCACTCTAAAGCCAGGAGGGTCCAGAAGAGCCCTTAGCCAGGGACCCACATGCCCAGTGAGTGTAGTACTAAAGGAGAAGAACATTTTTTGACAGCAGGCTTGAGGTTCTTACCTGTTGTTTAAGGGAGGAAAGGAGTCCCTGAGATTGAGCCCTTCAACAGAATTAAAAGAATAACAGCCAGGAAAATCTAAGGGCTTGGGCAAAATTACCCGCAACTCTGGATTAAAACTTGAGTAGAATAATAAACTACTAAAAATGAATTCAAAATAAAAATGAATAAGAAAAGGCAAAAGAAACCAACTAAAAGTAAATACTTAAATAAAAAGAAGATCCAGGTCCATATTTAGAGGAAAATGGTGAAGTTAAAAAAAAGCCACTGCTACCCAAAATAGTAATATCAAATGGACACAAGCCCATAAAGAACTTTCGGATGAACTTTAAAAGGAATTCAAGTCAAATAAGAAAAATGGAGGAAAAATTAGAAAGAAAAAAATTGGAAAATAAATTATGAAAAAAATTAATTGGAATTATTCCACTTATTCCAATTCAATTGGAAAAATCAATACAAACCCTTTTTTAAATTATATTTTATTTTGTTTTTTCCACTTAATACAATTTTATTTTTCTAATTATATATATTAAGGATAAATCATTTATGCCAAATTCTCTGCCCATCTGCCCAGAACGAGGACCAATATATATTCCTAACTCCTCCTGCAAGTACCCTGTACAATTTCTTCATGTTTTTTTCTTAAGCAGGGCATGGAAGAAACATTGAGGGAGGGAAGGAGTTATGACTACCCACTCAGGGTATAGCGTGACTCATGATTACTGGACATTTTCAGATTTGTAAGGATGCTGTACTTGCTCCTCACTTCCATTTGCTGTGTTTAAGTATGCCCATTCACTTGATTTTTTCCTAGTATGAATTCTCTGGTGCCTAGTAAGATGTGCCTTCCCCTCAAAGGCCTTTCCACATACATTACAGTGATAAGGTCTCTCTCTGGTATGAATTATTTGATGTTGAATAAGTTCTGAGTTGTAGGGGAAAACCTTCCCACACTCCTTACATTAAAAAAGAATGTCTCCAATATGCATTTACTGATGCACAATAAGTTGCTTTTTGGTTCTGAAGGCCTTTCCACATTCACTACATTCATAAGGTATCTCTCCACTATGAATTCTCTGATGCAAGGTAAGATCTGACTTATTCCTGAAGGCTTTTCCACATTCACTACATTCATAAAGTTTCTCTCCAGTATGAATTCTCTGATGCATAGTAAGCTCATACTTACTCATTTAATGTTCATCTCCTTGCCTGAAATATTATGCTAAATTTTGTTAGGTATTTGTTTCTTGGTTGTAGTCCCAGTTCCTTTGCCTTATGGAATATCATATTCCAATCCCTATGATCTTTTAATGTAGGAACTGTAAGGTCCTATGTGATCCTGAATGTAGTTCCTAGATATTTGAATTGCTTCTTTCAGGCTTCCTACAGTATTTTCTCTTTCACTTGATGGTTCTGGAATTTGATAATGATAATCCGTGGTGTTTTCAGCTTGGGATGTCTTTCAGGAGGTGATCAGTGGATTCTTCCAATGACTATTTTGCTCCCTGAATCTAGCACCTCTGAACAGTTTTCCTTGCATTGTTTCTTTCTGGCTGCTTGCAGTATTTTCTCCTTCACTTGATAGTTCTGAAATTAGAAATGATATACCTTGGTGTTTTCAGTTTGGGTTCTCTTTCAGGAGTTGATCAGTGGATTCTTTCAATGATGATTTTGCTCTCTGGATCTAGGACCTCTGGGAAGTTTTCCTTGATGATGTCTTTGAAAATATTGTCCAGGCTCTTTTTTTTCATTATGGCATTCTGGTAAATCAATAATTCTTAGATTTTTCTCTCCTTGATCTATTTTCCAGGTAAGTTGTTTTTCCAATGAGATATTTCACATTTTCTTCTATTTTTTCATTCTTTAGATTCTGTTTGAGTGGTTCTTGATATCTCACAGAGTCATCAGCTTCTATTTGCCAAATTCTAATTTTTAATAGATGGTTTTCTTCAATTAACTGTTGCATCTCCTTTTCCATCTGTCCAGTTGTTCCTTTTGAGGAGTCATTTTCTCTAGTTAGATTTTCTATTTCCTTTTCCATTTGTCCAATTTTCCTTTTAAATTCTTCTGTGATTTCTTTTTTCATATGTTTAAAACCATTGGCCAGTTTTTCTTCCACTCCTCTAATTTGACTTTTAAAATCTTTCTTGAGCTCCTCCAAGAATGCTCTTTGGGTTTGCTACCAGTTTATATTCCTTTCTGAAGTTTCAGATGGTCATACACTCTCATTGCTGACCTCTTCAGTATTTGTGTTTTGGTCCTTGTTCCCATAAAAAGATTCTATGATCTTTTATTTTCAGATTTTCTTCTTGCTCATGATGATCACCCTTTTCCTGGCTTTCAAAGTGAATTTCTGCTTCTGGGGCACAGTGGGCTCTGTCCCACAGTTATTGTGCTTAGAACTTGAGGTTTTGTGTATTGTGACCTCTGTTTCATTCAGCTAGAGTCTAAAATACTGCAGCTTACCTGGTGTTAAGCTGGCTGGTATGCCAAAGCAGATGCCAGGTGAAGTCTTTCTGAGTTTCTTTGGAGTTACCGTGGAACTCACTGTGTTAGGTGTGGGGGAGGGGTGGTCTAGCTGCAGAAGGTCTCCTCTCCTGAGCTAGAGCATAGGCAAGCTCAGTGGTTGGTAAACCCCATCTGTGGTAGTGTCTTCCCAATTCCCCTGGTTGTGCTGAGGCATGCCTGGGAACCTGGTGTTGGCATTTAGGGACTCCACCTCCCTGGGCCTCAAGATCTCCTCCTAGTTTGATGAAGTGGGGCTTTCTGGGACAGTTCCAGTCCTGCACTGGTCCCCTTCAGTCTCAACAAGGGGGATTACCCCCCCTTTGTGATTTTCATTGCCTCATGGGCTAAGAGATTGTTTATCCTTTAGGTGATACCACTGTTCCAAGATTATTCCTGAGGCAATATTCTCTGAGTTTTTCAAGGTCAACAATGGGAGGCAGATAGCATTTGCAGATGACTCCACCATCTTGGCTCCCAAAAGTTCAAGTAGGTGACTTACAGACATTTAATCTCCGGGCTGCTAATCTCAGGAGCGGCTGCTGCAGTTACCTGAGGTTCTGTGCTTCTTTCTCATACTGGACTGATATGTGTGAGATTCTGCAGTGCTGCTGATGCTTCTGACTTCCTGGGGCTTCCTGCTTGGCTTTCCTATGGTGTGGTCTGTATTGGTTCAAGAAACTTTCCAGTGTGCACACTACCTCCATTTAGGCCTGAAACTCACCTGTAATTTATTGCCTTAGAGAATCCTCTAAAGCACTGAGAATTAAAATAACTTGCTCAAGGTTATTTAGCTAGCATGTGTCAGAGGTAAGACTGGAATCGGCACCTTCTAATTGTAAGTTTGGACATCTGTCCATTACACTGTTCTGAATATAATCATTTATTCATTTAAACAAATTATCCATATACCAAAGGAACATAATATAGCTTGCCATGTTTTAAAGATTATTTAAGGAATTGATTCTATGTACCAAATGAAAAGATTTTGATGAAGAATCAGAATCTTCAGACCATGCTTTGAGAACCACTACCTAACTTGGCCCTCTCCTGTTATCTACACATAGAGGAACTCATCAGTCATAGTATCTCCTGAGCTTTTACTAATAGATTTGAACTAGGAACTTCTGACAATTAGATGCTTTTAACACATTCCACAATAAATTTTAACTCATAATTAATGTTTCTCACTCCAAAGAGATGAATCTATGAACTTAGACACCAAATCTTGTTTTGATTTAATTATTGTTCTAACTTTAGTATTTCATGAATCTGACTTTACCAAGTTCAATGTTAAATCTTAGATGAAAGTATGTCAAACTACGTTAAAATGTGCGTTTATGGTTATTTCTTAACATTTATAAAGAATTACAGATTGTTTAACTCAAAGCAAGTTCTATAAATAAAAATATAAGATAAAACAAAATGAGCAAAACACTCGAAGCCCAAAGATAGCTTCAGCAATCAAATTGATATTTTTAATAAAAATTACATTAGCTGTTTTCCTAAATCTTCTTTGTTGTATTAAACAGAAGCAATATAGTAGGATAGATGGAATGCTGAGCCAGTATTAGGAAGGCCTAGATTCACATTTGACCTTTGTCACTTTATTACTGTGGGTCACTCTGTTCAAACAGCTTAATCTCATTGTGACTTAGGTAACTCCCTGAAAGTTATTTAGACAATTAATTGATAAACATTTACATGAGACACTCTTCTAAGTGCTAAGGAGACACAGAAAGTCAAAAATGGCATCTGTTTTCAAGGAGTTTACATTCTAATGGGGAAATCACATAAAAATAGAAATAAAGAGAAATACACAATAGATAAGAGCTATTCTGATAGAGTAAGGAACTAACAGTTGTGGGGAGGGGACACCTAGAAAGGCTTTCAGCAGAATAGGAGATTTGGGATGAAACTTACAGAAAGTCATGGAGACTAAGACAAAAGTGAATGAGGAGAGCAATTAGATATGGAGGACCACAAGTGAAAAGACAATGGACATGGGGTAACAATGATGAAGTAAAGAAGTATGTGAAGCATAATGTTCCAGGAAGAGCAAGAAGGCTAGAACAGTGGAATTGTCAAGGTCATGGAGGAAAATAAAAAATACAAAGACTAGGTAGCTGTGAAGGAACATTTTCCTAAAAATAATTCAAGTTTTCTTCCTAGAAAGTGGTTGATAAGCATTCCCCCCTTCATATATAAAAGTAAAAGTGATTATGTTAAATATATAAAAATTAATGTCTGTTAAATTAAGGCTAATCTATACATGACCATTAGTTTACATGAAGTGTCAAGTGAATGACAGAGCCACATAGGATAACTCATGGACCTAAAGAAATGAGCACCTTTGATAGGATGACTGAAAGATACCTAAGTGACTGGATTTAAGAAACAAAATATAATCCATTCTCATAAGAATTCCTCTTTAATTTCCTTCATTTAACCTTTCTTTATCTTTATTCTAGGTAGTTCTTCACGTGTTGTCCCTACCATTAGAATGTGAGCTCCTTGAAGCCAAGATATCTTTGGTATTCTTTATATCCCCAGAATTTAGGACAATGACTAGCACTGACTGACAGGAAAGTATAATTAGTAGTTCCCACTTGTTTAGTGAAAAGGTTGACACATTTTTCCATTGTTTGGTTTCAAAAGAACATAATTTTTGAATTTCCATTGACTGAAAGTGTAATTAAATTTGCAGTTAGTCAAATCATGTGCTCCAAATGAACATGTGAGTCATTTGTTAAAATGTCTCACATATGAAATGATGAATGATCACAAAACGCAATTTTGGGAAAGAAAGCCTTATATGTTATGGCAACTCTATATTACAGCTAAAAACTTTTACTTTGCTTATAAACATGTTGATCTTCACATCAATTTTCACTGTAGGAGATTTTCAGAAAAAGAAAAAGAAGAGGCAATTTATAACTGAAAAGAATGATTTGGAAAGAGATAAGAATTGATGGGATTCAAGTTCAAGAGAAGGCTTTCTGGCTTAAAACACTTTTTACCTAATACAACAGTAAATCAGTCTGGCAAAATTATCTATCTTTAAGTAATCCTCTTGAGACCTTAAAAATGAAAATTTTAAAGTACCTTGATGAATCTATGTTTGACATTTAAGAAAAATATGGTAATATTGACTGCCCTCAGTGGATTGAGTACTGAGTTCAATTCGAGCCTCAGACATTTAACAACTGTATGACTGTATGACCCTGGACAAGTCATTTAACCTCTGTTTGCCTCAGTGTCCTAACCTGTAAAATGGGAATAATAAAAACATGTAACTTAGTTTGTGGTAAAAAATGAGATAGTGTTGATGAAGTGCTTAGAACAGTGCCTGGCACGTAGGAGGTATTATATAAATATTTGTTACTATTTATATGCATATATATGCATTATGAAAATGACTTTTTTAAATTTTTAAATTAATTTTAAACTTAAGCACAAAAGAAAAAAACTGCCATATACAAGACAAAATATAAGAGAAGATTCAATATAAAGCAATAAATTTACATTTCATGAAAACCTATATAATAAATACTACACATTTTTTTCAACACTGGACAGTTTTTCTTTATTCCTTATAGGTTTTCCTTTGTTCTCTGTTTTTTACTTTTTCCTTTATTTTCCTCTCCCTGCAAAGAAAGCTACAATTAAACATGATATGTATAAATGTATATATGTATGTGTATGTATATACATATATATGTGCATATACATATATATTTGTATAAATATACATATGTGGTTTATGTATATTTGTACTTGCCATCTGTTTCTCTGAAGGTGGATAGCATCATCTTTCATAAGTCCAAGCCTTTCCATATTTTTCTAAATCAATCAACTCATCAATTCCTAAATCATATCAATATTCCAATCCAATTGCATCCTATCTGAGAGATTATCTGAGAAAAATATTTTTTTCCCCAATTTCCTATGTTCTTTCTATTCTTGGCTTCATAGGTTTTATTTATACAAGAAAATTTTAATTTAAAAGAATCCACATGATCAATTTTACACTTCAACAATGCTGTTACCACATAATACCATTTAAAGTCTGATACTACTGCATTTGCTTCCTTTACATATTTTTATGCCCCCTGTTTCTTTAAAATTCCTCATCTTTTGCTCTTCTAAATGAACTGTTATTTTTTTATAATTTTATGCCATTATTTTTAGCATTTTAATTGGGATGATATTACGTAAACAGATTAACTCTATTGTCATTTTAAGAAGTTAAAGGGGATAGAGGCTTTACCTACATAAGAACAATAAATATTATTTCAACTATTTAGATATAACTTTATTTGTAGAAAAAATGTGTTTCACGTTTGTATTTTGTAGTTCCTGTGTTAGTTTTAGTAGCTATATGCTTAAATATTTTATACTGTCCATGTTCTAAAACAACATTGAATAATATGGCTGACACATAACATAGTTTCCCCATTTTTCTCCTTTGATTTAATCTATTTTAGCTTTAGCTTTGTCTGAAATCATGATTACTACCCCAGCTTTTTTATACAATAAATTCTACTCCTGACCTTTATTATATACTTTTGTGTATCTCTCATTTAATAGCATTTCC
The DNA here is from genome assembly GCF_028372415.1 of Notamacropus eugenii. Taxonomy (NCBI): domain Eukaryota; kingdom Metazoa; phylum Chordata; class Mammalia; order Diprotodontia; family Macropodidae; genus Notamacropus; species Notamacropus eugenii. Next base: position 132,266,134 of record NC_092877.1, read on the forward strand.
TGAAAACAACATATTGATGAATTCAAATTTTTCATCTGGTATCAGTTTCCATTTTATGGGTAAATTCATCCCATTCACATTCTAAGCTTATTGTATATTTTCCTCCTTCCTATTTTGCCCCACTATTCCTGTCCCTCCTCACTCTTCTGCTTTACTTCTACCCTCTACCTTGTCCTCCTATTCTTTTTATCCTACCCACCCCACCAAGAACCCCCACACACACCTGTCCCCCATCCTCTCTCTCCATCCTATCCCCTTGCCCTCTGTAATGGTAACTATGAAAGTTTAAAGATCTTCCCCATCCATTAATGGGCTTTCCCATTAGAGGAAGTCCACAGCTTTTGTTAATTTTCTAATGAGGCACTGGTTCTCAGGGGTTGTAATGCCCTCTGGATCTGAAAAATGTGTAAGTACTCTGAGGTGAGGTTTTACTTTGGGGCTTATTCATTGAAAGTGTTTGTTTGGCCAGAAGAGACACTGGGCAGTCTCTAAGATGCCCCCCAGCTTTGAAAACCCAGATGTTGGTACTTCTCTCTCTGACAGTTTTATTTGTCTATTGATCTGTCAAACAGCTGGAAGCTCTACCTGTTGATTTTGATTTCCCTATATTTTCTCTGAAGTATAGGGGGCTGACTTTTTTCGCCTGAACTAGGCAAATGATATAAGTGCTTGATTAAAGTAGATCGTTGACGGCTCAAAAGTTGCTTTCCTTTTAGAAAAGCAAATTTAAGAAGCTGTGATAGCAGGCCCTCTGTGTATGTCCGTGTGCTTGCTTTTACATGCTGTTATTTCTTTCTGAATTTAGAAGACTTTTATATTTTTCCAGATATATATGTTATTCCCATTCAAGCACTACCTATGTGCTCCCCTACTCGCTTCTTCTTTTTTTTTCTTTTTTTTCTGTCTCATTTGTATAGTTGCTCCTTTTTATATCTCTCTCCATGGTGTTTTAAAGAATCACTTCATCATATTCAGTTAAGTCAAGCCTTTCTTTCAAACTACCCAAATAAAAATGTAGTCACAATAGAACTGATAAAATTTTCATGTACAAGAAGTAAATGATTTGACATTATTGATTCCCTTATAATTGATCCTTAATATTTATGTTACATTTATCCTAGATGTTGTATGTCAAATTTTCCCTTAAATTCTGCTAGTTTTGGTCACAAATACCTGAAAGTCTTTGAGTTCTTTAAATATATATTTTTTTCCATTCAAGATTATACTTAATTTTTATACATTACCCTTATTCCTTACTCCAGCTCTTTTGCCTTTATGAACTACAGTATTCCAAGACCCACAGTCCTTCAACATACTGGCTTCTAGGTCTTGTACAATCATTACTGAAATTTCATGATATTTTTTTTCTTGTTACTTCCTGCCAGGCCTAGAGGCCTGAGGGCTACCCGAGTCTTCCCTTACCTCTATCGGAGGTCTTCGGCTGGCCAAACCGGATGCTCGTATGAGAGAAAGGATGTTCCAGAGTCGAACAAGGGTTGAGCTTTATTTCAGGGTCTAGTTACAAGTGCAGGGGAATTCTTCCTTAGGAGGGAGAGAGAAAGATCTCCCAAAGAGGCAAAGATCTTACAATAAGAGATTGGAAGTAGAAGTATAAGTGGGGAGAGAGGGGGAGGGGAGAGAGGAGAGAGGAAAAGCAGAGCCTTGTGTCCTCACACGTGGCCCTTCTGCCCAAGAGAGCTTTCAGGCTTTCCTGTTCCTACTTAAGCTCTCCAGCCATATAGTTTGCATCTGAATACCGTGCTGTTAGATAACAATAGTGTGCCCATATCCGGGAGAATCTCAAGGGCGGGGAGAGCTCTCTCCCATCACGTTTCTCACGGGAAGAGGCGGAAATACACGAGATAGCTCGGTTCACCTCGATTCCCAGTCGTTTCCTGGGGGGCCTCGTGAGAACTCTAAGATTTAGAAGTTCCCACCTTTACCCGCCCGAGACTGTCCACATGGAATTGAGCTTCCATCCCCAGTATCTCCCCCTTTTTGTTTTGCGCGGCGTGCACGTGGCTCTAGAGCAAACAGTGGCTGGAGGCTGAGTGGATTAGGAAGGCCTTTAGCATATGAGCACCCCACAACAAGACTTCATTTACACAGAAATCTGCAGCTAGCACAACTGACAAAGAGAGGCATCCAATAAAACAAAGATGAAGCTAAATGGCTGAGTTACAACAAGGGGAAGGGCAATCACTAATTCCAAAGCATATTCTAAGAGAAGCAGCTAGTGCTGGCGTCTTACACATCACCACCCCCTCAGTCATGCAAATGGATCTCAACGGCCAAGCCTGAATGGCCAAGCCTGTGGTATTCAGGCGAAAAGTTGGTCATCTCCCGAAAAGTTGGTCACCCCTTCCCCCCCCCAATGTCCTGGGTTTGTGATATCAAAGTCCTCCTTCAGCCGCGGGAAAGAGATGCCTAGATGGAGTGGTCAGCAATGTTGGGATGAGTGCTGCTTCCTCTCTGGGCAGCAGGGTTAAAGCTGTCATCAGCAGACTCAGGTGGTGCATGATCCTTCTCCAGAGTCTCCAGGCTCTCCGGGGTCTCCGCCTCCTGCGTCTCCGCCGTCTCCGACATCGGTTTCCACCTACGGATCCTTCTAATGGGAATCCACGTATTCCCCTTTCCTGTGGAGACACAAACATACCCTGGACCCCATATTAGTATCTTATATGGACCTTTCCATTTCCCTGAGGCCATATCTTTTACCATGGCCCATGTGTCCTTATTTCCAGCCTGGGTATTACTTTCCTTGAGGAGTTGTTGTGGAATCGTCACAAAATTTCTCATAGCTGGAGTAGTATGTGAGTTTTTTGAGACAGCTGTATCAAGCTCTGATTGTATTAGGCAATCTCTTAATCTCCCCCTTTTTTGTTTAGCGAGAATCGCCTTTAAGGTGAAATTGATAAGGCTGCATACTGGCTGTTTATTTTGGTATAGCTGCTGCCAGGTGCTCACAAATGCTTGATTAACATCTGTAAGGAACCTGAATTTCCCGGATTTTTTCTTTCTAACAAACACAGGAGCATTCCAGGGTGACTGTGATGGCTCTATATTTCCTTTTTCTAATTGCTCCTTAACCAATAGTTGTAGTGCCTGGAGTTTTTCTGGAGTCAGGGGCCATTGCTCCACCCAAATCGGGGTGTCTGACTTCCAATTCAAGGGTGGGGACTCCAGTGCAACAGCAATGGCCCTTACTAAAAATTTGATAGCTTCATCCCCAGGCGGCTCATGATGTCTCTGCCCCAGATGTTAAAACTAAGTCCTGGAATCACCAACGGCCATACGGTCCCTTGGCAATCCTCTGCCTCCCACTTTACTGGGTGCATTCTCTCAAAGGTATTTTGGCACCCTCCTATTCCCCACACTGGTCTCTGGCTTTCTTTGAGCTTCCAGTGCCGGGGTACTGAGCGACCGCTAAGGCAGGTCCTATCCGCTCCAGTATCAAGGAGGCCAGTCATGGGAATTCCATTGAGCCAGATTGTACGCTCAGGTCTATTCTGTCCTATTTCCTTTAGTAACTGGATTTGAACTGAGTGCTTTAAGGGAAGGGCAATAGCTATGGGAAGCTGATTGTCTATATGAGCTGGCTCGGCTACCACATTGGAGCATGGAAGTGCTGTGGTGCCAGTGGGATAAACTCCTGTATATATAACTACGGGTGCATGAGAGGGGTTCTGTAATATCAGGGATTCCTCCTGTATGGGGTCTCTCAGCGGAATCATAGTAAACTGATGAGCTGCAAGCTGGCACTTCTCTAAGCTGTAAAGGTGTTGCATTCTTTCCTCTGGCCCCATAATCTCCTGTATTCTCCCTCCAAGGGGCCGTCCTGATTCTCTGCCAAAGGGTACACTTTCGGGGCCCTCGAGGGGCCCCTCACCCCGTTTCCCGACTTCCTACATTGTCTAGCTAGGTGACCTGGCTTTCCACATGAAAAACAAGGGTCCTGGCCCCTCCCTGTACTTATTTCTTTCCTACACTCTTTCTTAAGGTGTCCTGGTTTTCCGCAGTTAAAACATTTTTTCTCCAAAGAGATATTACTTAAGGCTGCGGCCAGGTACTTCCCTTGCACCTGTGCCAAGTAGACCTGACTTCCTACCCTGTCACATCTTTGTATCATTTCTTCAACAGATGCATTCTTTGGCAGTCCCAACATTGCCTTTTTGCAGTCATGATTACAATTCTGCCGCAGCAATGTCCTCAACACTATCTCTGTCCCTTGATTCTCCTCTCCCATGTCTCGGCCTACTGCCTCCTGCAGCCTGGCCACAAAATTAGTAAATGGCTCAGTGTTTCCCTGCGTAATCCTAGTCATGGGAAACTCTCTTTCTTAGAGGCTATAACCTTCCAGGCGGCAATAGCCATTCCGGCAATCAAGACACAATCAGCGGCCGAGTACTGTAATTGATTTCCTGTAGCCTCAAACTGCCCTGTTCCTGTAAATCGCTGATAAGCCTGGAGGGCCTGAGCCCCCAGCCCACTGGTAGTGCTCTTTACCCTCTGAGAAAATTCTGATACCCAAATCACATTCTGCCCAGGGGTAAGGCAGGCTCTAGCTAAGCTCTTCCAGTCATTAGGAGTCAGAACGAACTGACCACTGAGAGTCTCAAGCATGGCTATGACAAAGGGTGAATTGGGGCCGTGCTTGGTACAAGCCTCTTTGAGAGTCGCTACTCTCTTCCACTCTATAAGTATGTGGCTCCTCCGAGCCCCACCGGGGACACTGGGGTCCGCTATTTCTAGCACAGGAAATGTCCCTATGTCTTCTCCATTCTCTATAGCCTTTCGTATTCCCTTTTCCAAACTGGACTGTGGCCCTAGACTGTCTGACCAATGGAGTATGCTATAAGAAGGCGCAGAGGGAAGACACGGCGTATGCTCCCCTGCTTCGCCTTTCCCATCAGCTAGATGGTGCTCCGAATCTATTTTTTCTCTACACTCCTTAACTTTCTGCTTACCAGGTTTCTCCCCTCCCCTCTCTCTGCTTCCACTCTCATTCCAATCCCGCCCTGGCCTCTCTGGCCCTTCCAAAAGGCTCTTAATTACACTGAATATCAGGAGATCTAAATCCTCCAGCTCCCCGGGGTATTGTTGCTCATAAGCGGTCATTTGTTCTCCGACCACTCCCCATCTTTCTCTTGATATTCCTGTCTGCTCGAGCCAAGGAAAACTTTCCAAATCCTTTTACAAAATTCTCGGAGGTTGTTTAACTCTATAGTGACCCCCGCCTCCCTGCATTCCCTGTAAAGTATCTCAGCCCAGACCTCCTGTTCCTCTGGCTTTATTACTGGCAATTGATTCCCCATCCCTGCCCTTTTCCCATGGGTGTGGGAAGCTACTCTCACTCTTTCTCTCCTTCCGAATCTAGGATTCGGGACTCGTGTCTTTCACAGCCCCTTCCGGGTGTTCCCAGGCACCCAGGATATCTGCGCTCCCTGTCCTCTGTTCAGAGATGCCAACTGCCAGGCCTAGAGGCCTGAGGGCTACCCGAGTCTTCCCTTACCTCTATCGGAGGTCTTCGGCTGGCCAAACCGGATGCTCATATGAGAGAAAAGACGTTCCAGAGTCGAACAAGGGTTGAGCTTTATTTCAGGATCTAGTTACAAGTGCAGGGGAATTTTTCCTTAGGAGGGAGAGAGAAAGATCTCCCAAGGAGGCAAAGATCTTATAATAAGAGATTGGAAGTAGAAGTATAAGTGGGGAGAGAGGGGGAGGGGAGAGAGGAGAGAGGAAAAGCAGAGCCTTGTGTCCTCACATGTGGCCCTTCTGCCCAAGAGAGCTTTCAGGCTTTCCTGATCCTACTTAAGCTCTCCAGCCATATAGTTTGCATCTGAATACCGTGCTGTTAGATAACAATAGTGTGCCCATATCCGGGACAATCTCGAGGGCGGGGAGAGCTCTCTCCCATCACATTTCTCACGGGAAGAGGCGGAAATACATGAGATAGCTTGGTTCACCTCGATTCCCAGTCGTTTTCCTGGGGGGCCTCGTGAGAACTCTAAGATTTAGAAGTTCCCACCTTTACCCGCCCGAGACTGTCCACATGGAATTGAGCTTCCATCCCCAGCAACTTCCAATATTATTTTTCCTTACCTTTGGATATTTGAAATGTGATTATGATATACCTGTAAGTTTTCTTCCTGGAATCTCTTTCAAGTGGTGATCAGTAGATTGTTTTTCTATTTCTACACTGCCCTCTTCTTTTAGAACTTCAGGGCAGTTTTTCTTGATAACTTCTTGTAATTTTATATCAAGATTTTTTTTTAATTATAATTTTTAGGCAGTCTGACTATTCTTGTATTGTTTCTCTTCCATCTGTTCTCCATATCAGTTGTTTCTCTAATGAGATGTTTAATATTCTCTTTATTTATTCACTCAATTTTGCTTTATATCTTTATGTCTTAGAATGTCATTAGTTTCTGTTTGCCCAATTCTAGTTTCCAAGGAATTATTTTCTTCCTTAAATTTGTGGATCTTTATTTCAAGTTGGATGACTTTTTTTCATAATTTTTTTTTATTATCTTGGCTTGCTCTTTTTTCCTCAATCTCTCTTACTTGATTTTCAAAATGATTTTTAAGTTGTTCTGGGATATCTTTCTATGCTTGGGATAATTTGATGTTTTTAATTGGAAAAGGAGCTTTTTTTTAGCTCCATTATCATCCTCTGAATATGAACTCAGATCTTCCCTATCCCCATAGTAGAAAGTGACTTTTCTTCATTCCTCATTAGTACTCTAAAAACTTGAGTTATTTTTTTCATCTGTACTTATAGCTTTGGCCAGATTTGGTCTCTCATAGTCTTCATCAATTAATAAAAAATGAAAATAAGGATTCAGCTGGTTGCACTCTAATTTCCATACAAATTCTCAAACTCTGTGATACTTGTGGAAGGGGTATTAGCTTATTCAGTTTGCTTGGTATGATAAAATTGGTATACTATTGCTAAGTAATATAATTTCCTTTCTGAAAATGAATAATAACAGGGGGGTCCCCCCAATAAATTAATTGTCATGATGACTTTCTGCATGGTTGATAATTATGTGTAGGTATATTGAAGTCTCATAATCTTTTCTAGTAATTGACAGCTTTATTTGAATACCAAATTGAAAACTATTAGAAGCACTGGAAAAAGTTCAGCTCAGTTGTCAAAATGCCCTTGTTTTATGCAAGAAATTTTCTTTTTTAAAAAAGTTAACTATGCACTTGATGTGACTAGAATGATTTGTAAATATTTTTCTTAATCAAATTCTGTTTTTTTAACTTATTATAGATAGTCAGATTTTTATCTTCCACACCTACACAAAGTTCTTTTGAGTTCTTGTGCCTAATGTACCTTGTTTTAATGAAGTTTATGTTGCCACCCTGACCAAAGTACAATAACAGTTTCTGGAAACAAATTCTATTGGAGATTTCTGGAATAGGATTATAGTTCTATTTCAAATGAAATATATCCCAAAGTGGAAATATTTTAATAGAATCAAATTGTCTCTATTTGATGTACAATGTTTCTCATTGCTTTGTTTTTCCTTTAACTCCATTATTCTCTTATGATATATTTTGCTTTATTATTATTATTATTTGAACTTCTATCATATTCTCATCAGGTAACTGAAGCTAGAATATTCTAAATTTGTTTTATTTCCATAGTATACACGTTTTAGCTAAAATCTTTGTTTAAGAACCACATAAACTTCCACTTATTGAAAGCTGACTGTCAACAACCTCAGTTACATAGCTCAAAGCTGTGGGCAAAAAAAGAAAGAAGGAAGGAAAGAAAAAAGGAAGGAAGGAAAAGAGGGAGGGAGGAAGGAAGGAAGCATAGAAGGAAGGAGAAAAGGAAAGAAAGAAAGAAAATAGAAAAGAAGACCAGAGAAAGTTAAATCATGCATTTTTGACACACTTGAATTATCTTCATACATTCACCCCTTCACCTTCTAGTCCCACAGGGCTGGCACCAAGCACAACACAAGCTAGCAGTGAGCAGAAAGAGGATGAGAGGCAGGAGCGTTGGGCATCTTCCATATTCAAAAATTCTGTTCCCTTTGCTAGGACACCGTTCAAATCTGATGTCTCAACCATTTTTCTAAGCCCAGAGCAGAAGAGGCATCCAATACTTCTAGACAGAGTTTTTCTTCCCCACACTTTTTACCTATGGACTACTTTCTCTTCTCCCTTTTACACCTCTCCTTGGGAGTGTTTGGAAATATCTCTCCTTTCCCCTCTTCTGTGCACCCAATGCTGCTTTTGACCTTTCTCTGGAATTCCCCTGTTAGGTTAGTGGCAGGAGATGCCCAGAATGGCTTTACTTCAATGCCTCCTCTCACCGCCTTTCAATAGTGAGTTCCTACCTTTCCTCCCAGGAGATTCACTGTTCCTATTCTTAGTCTCAGAGACTGAAGTGGCCATTTTCCATTGTAGCCTTTAGGGGATGAAGTTTATTCCGAGGACTTTGTGCTAGAACCTGACCACCCAATTGCCCTGGTTATGTGTGCAGGCACACCCAGTGGGATTTTGATAAACATTTTGCTCAGTTTCAAACTCCAGCTTGATACACCTTCTGTGTTTTCATTTTGGCATTGTAGGGGGAGCTGAAGGGACAGGGAAGGGGGAAGGATCTGTATAATTGGAAACAACTTCTTGTTCCATCTCATTTTTCTTCATTTATAAATAATTTTTAGTGGTCAAACTAAAATGTGACTTTTTAAAATTGATATAAAAAACTTCCCATGAGAATTTTAATTGTATTATTTGGGAAAGGAATAAAAATTAGTTTCTATTTTAAAAATAAATTAGAATATTGGGCAACAATTAAATTTATTAATTTTATGGTTTTGGTAAAATGGCTTATTACATTAAATTAGAAGTAAGAAAGGCAAGAATGGTTTTAACAGTGGCAGCAGTATATGCTGTGGAGGGCTGTGCAAGTCACCAGCCTCATTTCTCCTCCAGAGCCATCTGAATCCAGTGACCAGATATTCATCAGGATGACTGGAGATGGCCCAGGATGAGGCAATTGGGGTTAAGTGACTTGCTCAAGGTCACACAGCTAGTGAGTATCAAGTGTCTGAGGTGAGATTTGAACTCAGCTCTTCCTGACTCCTATGCTGGTACCACCTAGCTGCCCCTAACAGTGGCAGCAAGAGGATGTGTAAAAGAGTGGGATCAAGAACTCTAAAATATTCTTGTAAGATATGCAGTGCACAAATAAATAGCCTTATTCACCTCAGTGGCCAATATAGTACATAAAAGAATAAATATTGATAGTCATTATGGTGACCCTGAGTAGATAATGTTACATGAGTTTCACTCTACCATTTTATGAGATAGAAAAAGAAAGTCAAAACTTTGTTTAAAAATTTTCTGTAGAATTATTTAACAGTCATCTATTAAATGCTTATTATGTGTCAGGCAATAAAAACATGGCTTTCTTGCAATACAGTAAACATTTAATGTTTAAATTATTTAGGAAATTTAGGTATGTGGAACATATCATTTCCTCAGTTCTATTAGATAAATAAAGCACTAGTCTGCTGCTTTCCAGTAGATACTCTATAACACACCATAAGGTAGAGTTTTCATTTAACAATAATTACTGTTTTTCTTTCAAATATTAACTTCTATTGCAATTCTATTTTGACTGTAATTTTGAGAGAAAAAATCAAAACAAACAAAAATGGGTAAGTTCACATCCCTTTGGAAATAATAATATTCAATTTCGTGATTTTCTTTTGTACAACCTCAGATTTTTCATGACTCAACAATATATTCATTTGGAGGAAAATAAACAAACATTTTATAGAGATGATAGTGCCCAAGTTGATACCAAATAGCTTTATATTCAATAGAGTTCTGCATTCTTTCAGATTGGCTAAAGCATCTGCTGCATTTCAGCCAGCTTTTTTATGAAAGCAAATTGAAATTTCCAAGAAATGTCTTATATGTGTTCCCAGGTTGTAACTACTATGCTGAAAGAGGTCTATAACTTCATCTGCATCTCCATATGGTTCCATAAAGGTGCTCTAGTAATTGTAAGCCTGAACTTATTGTCCTACTAGAACAGAACTTTGGCTGTGATCCCATCATAAAACGTACCTGCTTTGATTTTAATGTTAGAAAATTATGAAATGTTGGATGTGTATGCATGTGCATGTGTACCTTGGGAATTAAATAATGAACTTCCTAAATTAACATGCTGAAAAGTGATATAGAGTATGAAAGAACCATATACGAAAACAGGTCATGAAAAGTCGCATTTTCTAATGGAAGAAGTGATTTCCCAGTGACTCCCTCCTTCATAAACTCTCTCACACACATACAGACATATCAATCGTTCCATGTAACAAAACAGAGTCGAGCAAAACAGATCAGCATATTGAGCAGGTCTTGAAATGTGTGCCTTGCCATCTATAATTCCCAGTGTCTCTGTTATGTGTCTAAAGGCATGCTTTCCCTTTAGTCCTCTAAAGTCACAGGCAAAATCTAGCACTGCATTGATCAAATTTCTGGAGTGTCTCAGTGATCCTCTATTTCAACTTATTGTGATTATTCGGTTAGCTGTTCTCTTGATTTTTCTTACTTTCCTATGCATCAGTTCATAGAAGTCTTGTGGGGCACATCTGCAGCATTACTTTATTTCACATGAAAATCTGCAAACTGTGAGCCAAAGATAGATGTATTGATTTAACTAATGAGGTTGAGAGTATTAAACAAGTAACAGCTGTTTCACTTGGGGATGTTTCTCTCAGCCAGAACTCTGAAAAGAAACAGGGAAAGAAATGAAACGTGAGAGCCACTGGGGCTGGGTAATTTCAGAAGGTGTGAATAACACAGCAATCTAAGAAAAATATGAGCATCCTTGAAAGGCCATGTCAAATTTAGGTATGACCTAGAAAGGGTGAATGGTGTTATTAAGATCCTGGTATTTAACAGAAATAAAATACATTGTAAAATAACTGATAATTTATCCAGAAAAAAAAAAAAAACTATTCTTTTCCTTCAAAGGATGACAATGATCAGCTTACAACACTACAACAAATTAAATGTAATAGCATCACTTTTTGAGCAACACTAATTCAGTTTTTTTTTTTGTGGAGAAAAAATGAAGTTAGTTAACCTAGAATCTTTTTGAGTTTATCATAGAAAGAATGTTTTAAAAAGTCATTGACAAATGTATTTCTCATAGCAATTACATATACCAAGTTAGCCACTCTATGTCCAAAAGCATAAGCAAAGTCCAATGGCAAAGACATCCACACTAATGTTCAACAAATCTTTTGGTTAATTTATTTTTAAATTATTGAGAATCTCTTAAAACACAAGACCATATATGAAGGCAACTTGATACAGTGGAAAGTGTACTTTATGAGACATAAGTTTGAATCCAAGCTCTTTCATTTATGAGTTATGTTATCTTGGACAAGTGATAACACTTTTGGATCTCAGTCTCTAGATCTCAAATACTCTTCAAAATTACAAAATTATCTACTATAAATCACAGTTTTAAATGATCCCAGGTTCTCTACAATATGTCATCATCATTGCAATGTGTCATACACTTGAAGAATATTAATATTACTTGTGTGGATCTCATCAGTTTGGCCATTTCCTCTACTGGAGTAGATTGCAACATGTCAATAGCTGCTTCACTTTTGCAGTACTTGCTATATCCTTCCATAATTGTTCAATAAGAGATCTTATTTAATTCACAAAGCAGACTTTTCTTTGTCATTTTTTATTTCATGAATGCTGGCATAACATTGGGCCATTATTATCTTATCTTCTTATATGACTTCCTTACTTCTTTTTCTAGTGATTGATGATATCTACTACACCACTACTTGAATGGAAGTAAATTTAATATGATGTAGCCTATTCACAGCCATGATGTATCAATTTTCCTTTGAATCACCTGAAAATAGTCCCATAAAAAGAAATTATTTTTGAGATTTCTGCTTTTTTTTGAAGTATTGTTGCTATTAATCTTTCCTTTACTTGATTTACTTTGCTTGATCAAGAATTGACAACATAAAGAGTATGTCAAAGGACCTCCAAAATGTGTCTGCTCCTATGCTTTGTTTAAAGAAATATTCTCTTAGATCTCCTCTTTTTTATTGTTGATGTATCATTCAATTGTGAAGTGACAGTCATGGGAAAGGAGGAAATAAAGCAAGTATTTCATTTCCTAAAATATATCCCATTTCAAAGTTAAAAAATAAAGATAGCCCCATTTCTAGCCATGGGATTATACGTTTAGAATTGGAAAAGGCCTTGAAGGTCATTTAGTCTAATCCCAGAGAGGTTAATTGTCTTGTTTAAGGTTTTTGTCGATATTGCTCAGTTGTTTCATTTGTTCTTTTCTCTTGACCGTATTTGAGGTTTTCTTGGCAAAGATACTGGAGTTGTTTGCCAGTTCCTTCTCCAGCTCATTTTAAAGATGAAGAAACTGTCGTAAACAGGATTAAGTAACTTGTTTAAGATTACACAGCTAGTCAGTGTCTGAGGTCAGATTTGAACTCAGAAAGATGAATTTTCCTGATTCCGGTTCCAGTACTCTATCCCCTGTCCCACCCAAATAGTAAAAGGTAGAATTTAAACACAGATCCTCTCAAGCAGATGTTCCTAACCTTATTGACCTACTTCCCCCTTTTCAAAAAGGATTACTCAGTATAACCCTGGAAATCTACTTTCTTTAACCCTTTAACATTTATTTTTGAAATTTGCATTATTTAAAAAATATAAATTTTAAAAATGAAATATTAATTTTAAAAATTTATTGTTAATGTGTGAGTTTGCTCTTGCATTTAAATTTTAATGATGCAATATCGTGCCATGCAACCACATAGTATTGTCATTCCATGCACATGTTCTATGGGTGGATGCATACTGAATTTCCCGACAATATGTGACATACTCGTCTACCAAAACTTCCTTGTTAAGACCTGTCAGCAGACTTGACCACTGACCACTGTATTTTGTGTTTTTTTGGAAAATGATGTAATTACTACAGTTTCAACTCTGTTACACAACAAATGAAACATAAATAAAAGGTTTTTCAAAATTTTGTTCTCTTTTTTTCCTTATGTTTCCACAGTCCCCTTATTTTTATTTAATACCCCCAATTGCACCTGGGGCTACTATTGCCTCCCATTATTCCAGTGACCCCCAGGGAGTGGTATCACCCACTTTGGGAATCTCTACTAGAGACAATGCCTCTTCCCTATTTGGCTCTGATACCCATTCCCTATCCACAATCGTCCTCCTTGGCTGTATTTGTAAGTAAATCCTGATTCAAATCACACAATGAATATTCAGGAAAATCAGTGAAAAGTATATATCATCAGAAAGATGTAGGGCTGGAAAAGAGGTATGATTGTCCTGTGACAAAAGTAAAAAGCAACTAAGGAAGAGTCTACATGCTCCACTGGTATTTCCAAAATGTCAGAAGTTCCTCAGGAAGTCTCTCCAAACATACTGATTACTCATCTTTCGAAAAATCTACAGCAGAATATAGAGAAGAATTGCACAGGATAAAAAGTGTGCTTTTGTTACAATTTGCCCCATTAAAGCAAGTATCGACATTAATGAGATCAGTGATCCATGGAAGTGTTAAAATAATTATTTACAAATGTATTATACAAGGTTTCCTGTCAACATCCTGGATGGAAGGGATTTTGTGGCTCTCTAAGATGAGATGAAGTGTCATAATGGTACTTGAAATACTGTTGTATAAACCTCTCTGCCTTGTTATTGAGGAATCTAGATTCTATGTACCACCCCAGATGTAGTGCATTAAAAAACAAACAAACAAAGACAGAGAAGAAACCTTCAGTCTCAGCAGAAAATATGCCCCTACACAAGCATTTCAAAAGAAATTATTTACCTGAAATATGTCTACAAAAAGAATAAGTCCTATCTTTTTAAGATAATGCCTTAATTCATTCTTTATCAAAATATACCTTAAGTTGTCATATAGACACGATATCTTCGAGTCAACAATCATTTATTAAATGCTTACTGTATTCCAGGTACCATGCTACACTGATAATACAAAGATAATTTTTAAAAGTAATCACCATTTCATTCAAGAAGCTTACCTGTTAATGGGAGAGGTAACAAACCTAAAACAACATATGTGATAGATATAGAATATATGGAAAATAGTTTACAGGGTAGCATTATTATGTTTGAGGGCTAGGAAAGGTAGAATAGGTGACAAATGAGCAGTTTTATAGAAAAGCTAAGAATTCTAAGATGCCAAGTCAGCAGGGAAAGTTTTCCTGACATGATAGAGAGACCATGCAAAGGCATGGAAAGGAGAGTTTGATCTTGGTGTATGAGTGATAGCAAGCAGGCCAATAGGCCAGAATATAGATTGCATGAGAGTAATGTGTTAAATAATTAGAAAACTAGAAAGGCAAGAAGCAAATTTGCTTGGTCTTTTTTTCCTTTTCTTTTCATCTTGTTTGTTGAAGGTCGTTCTAAAACTGTTGAATGCTAAGGAAGCATTAATTTTCTAGAGGAGACAATGTGATCAAAATACACTCCTACTTATTTATTGAGAACAGTAAAGTTTTCAGAAAGGAAAGTGTAACGAAGGGCTGGCATATGGCTAGAACACCTAAACTAGCATCAATCATACTGAAGACACAGGGCGCTGCTTCCAGTCTAGCTCTCAGGTAGGAATATTCTACTTTGGCTTACCACAGCATTGGGAGGAACCTTTATTTTCCCAAATATTGGTTGTCTAGCCAAAACTGTCCAAGAATACAAATGGCCTGAATTAGCACCACCCCTGGATTCTGGCTACACTGGCATCTGAAGATGAGAAATAAAAGATTCCATATAATGGAGAGGGAGGCACAGTTCCTTTTACTTCATCCCACCTCCCCTCCTGATCTCTGCCCCAGGTCATAGGATACCAAGTTTTCCTGAGATTTGATCCCTTTCCTTCATTCTATCCCATTCTAGGTGCAGAGAGTAGTAGTCTCTGATCTAAGCCAGAGGCTCAAGTCATGTGAATCTGGGAATGCAGGCTGGGTGATGCAACTAGTCTAGCATTTAGGCTTCAAGAAGCAGACCTTTGGGACTCCAGCCCAGCAAAATTTGGTAATTTGAACCTGAACCTGGTGGGACAAATGCCATGTAAAAACTGTGCTAAATTGCAAAACTAATCTCCCACTCCCTCTATCTGAATTATGCCCTGGAGGTATTAGGGGAAATGTTTGCATGTTTTTTTCTTGCTATGTGTAAATATCCTTCAGTAAAAGCTATTTTTTAAGAGAGAGATAGAGCCAAAGAGACACAGAATTAGAGACAAAGACAGAGAGATAGAGACAGAAACACACAGACACACACACACACACATACACACACACTCAAAAAAACAGAAAAATAAACTGTGTCTAGGTAGATTGGGAAAAGCTTTACATGCAAACTGAAGTCGTTTTTATTCAGTAATATAGACAAAAGGAGCTATATGAGTTATTTGAGCGTGTGTGGAGGTATGTGTGTGGCCAGGGGTGAGGGGGATGGGTGGGTCACATGATGTGGTCAGATATCTACTTTAGGAAAATCACTTTGATAATTGTGTGAAAGTTGAATTGTTGTAGAGAGAGACTTAAGTCAACCTGGCCAAATAGAAGGCTATCACTGTAGTTTAAGCAATGGGGCCCTTAGCTAGGGTGGTAGCTATGGGAAGGGAGGGGAGACTGTACAAGAGGCATTGCAGAGATAGAAAGGACAAGCTTTGGAGAGTAATTTGATATACAGGATAAGCACAGAGCAGTTGAGGATGACATTGAGGTTGTGAAACTGGGTCCTTTTATTTCTAGCCATTAATCAAATGATGTATGTTTTAGATTTGTAATCACATATTCAAGTATAACTTTACTGAATTGAGACAGCCTGGAAGATTCAATAGACGGCTACACTTGGAGTAAGGAATACCTGTATTCACATCCTGCCTTAGAAACTTAACCACTTCTAGTCTCAGTTTTTTCACCTGTAGAATGGGGATTATGTCAGGGGTCCACAACATTCAGTAAGACAACTTATATAAAGCACTTTAAGAAACAAAAAGCACTACGTATAGTGTATATTACACTTATATTCAAAGGATATATGGAATTGCCCAATAAAAGTACCGCGTTATGCCAATGTTCAATTCTTACAGTTTTAAAGAATAATGTGTAGCTTTCTTTTTTTTTGTATTAAATTTTTAAGAAAGAAAAAAATCCTATTTCATTTCCTTTTGCAAGACTTCTACTATCTGGTTAGAATTTGTGCTGCCAGGGAAAAGGCTGAGGGAAAGAACTGCATCTTTGGAAAACCTATAATCTGTTCTTAAACTATGTTACAATAAACCTAAAGGAAGGATCACTTTATAGGTCAAATTGGAGAGTAAAGTACCCTACCATTTATTCCAAGAATCCCTGAAAAGTTTCCTGCACCATTAGTTCAAAGAGATTTTACTGGTTTCTCCTGAAT
Organism: Notamacropus eugenii; assembly: GCF_028372415.1. Lineage (NCBI taxonomy): Eukaryota > Metazoa > Chordata > Mammalia > Diprotodontia > Macropodidae > Notamacropus > Notamacropus eugenii. Next base: position 132,282,628 of record NC_092877.1, read on the forward strand.
TCAGCCATAGCACTAAGGTGAGCATGAGACATCCAGAATTTCTGATTCTTAACCAAACAAAGCCTAAGGATGTTCACAGTCATGTAACCTTATAATTTCTTTCACTAACAACATTTCACTTAAAAAAAATATTCTTTTCATCATTTTTTCCAGTTAGGTAGTAGTTCCTGTCACTAGAACAGGGGGACAAGGAAAAAAAAAAAACCTTTTTCAGAGTTATTGCAGCAAAAATGTTGAATAAGGAAATAGAAACAAAGGGAATGTTCAGTGTTCTCTGAGAATTCTTCACTCATTAACATGTATTAATTTTGTTATCTGTAAGAAGAAATACTAATGCAGTGGTAAAGCAGAAGCTGTACATAATGATAAAAAAGAGCTAACAACCTTCAGGGTGTCCATTCACCAGAAAACTAATTTCACACCTAGTGTATTATGTAATGTGCTATGAAAACAGTTCTTTGCTTCAAGATAACATTAGACTAGTTGAGGCCTACAAACTCCACAAATGCAGTTCCATTCAATAGAAGGCAGATTGCCCAAACGGTAATAAAAATCCTGAGATAGCTCTAAATTTTCTCTTTTCTATTTCAAGTATGTCATAACGAGTTGCTGCACATTTTGACAGATCTCAAATATTGGATTAAATGGGAGCACAGAGAGAGAAAGATACAGTTGATGTGAAAACATCTATATGGTGGGAAGGGATTCTGAGATGTTTAGAGAGTCCTATCAGCAGCCTCATTGTCTATCCAGTATTTTCTCCTCTGGTGTAGTCCTCCTAAGAATTCACACATTATTTTAACTGGCATTATTTTTAGTTCTTGGGTTAGCAGAAAAGCAGAAAAGATGCTCTAGACAATGTTGTCGATGCCTTTTGAATTTCCCTGCTAAGGGAGGGAGAGATGAGACTGCGAGAAGATTGTGCATTTAAACATGGCTAGTATTGTTAGTGGAATAGGAAAGGGAGGAGTTGAACTATGGTACATTCATAGAGAGTGCTTTCAATATGCTCTAAATTTTCAATCTTACATTAAAGCCCTAGTGTTCCCTCCCTAGCTATGGGTTGGATTTGTATCAAGGGACCAATTTCACAAAATTATATCAACATGGTTTCATTCCATTCCTACCAAATATTTGAATATGGACAACAAAATTGGTAGCATCAGTGATTTGATAGTTGGAAAATTCATACAATATCCAATTTCAGTTTTGACTGAATTGACCATGTTTTAATTATATTAGGAGAGTCTCATAACCTTTGATTCTTCTGTTTCATTTCTGGGTTCTTTTTCTCTTTCCCCATCACTTCCTGGCCACTTAGACTGTGTGGACGTGTGGAGTTCCCCACTGTGTTGGTTTCTACCTTCAACTGGCGAGCATGATAATGAAGATCATTTACTCATTCAATCAGTAGTTGGTGCAGGATCTCGAATTATTCAGATTACAAGAAGACATTATCTTTGCATCAATGTTTTATTCATATAGAAAGTAAAGCTATTAAAAATTTCTTTGCCTCTGGAAACATCTGTGCCTTTGCTCTGTAGTTGTGCACTAAAATGTTGGAGGCAATCGTTGCGTATTGCCACTACTTAAAATAGACTACTTTATCTTAGCTAACTTAAAATCTTTATGTTCAAACATTGTTCACTTTGACATTTCTTTACTGTTAGTTTATTTATTAAACAATTTGGAGAGTAGGAAAAAGGGATATAATTTTTATGGCAGTTGATAGGGGGCACAGAAAACAAAATAATGCACATTTTAAAATATTATTGTTTTTCAATTTTCACAAAGGTTTCACAACCTTAACTCATATTAAATGTATGTATATATATATATTATATATGTTATACATACACATATATATTTATATATTTTTTCAACTTCCTGTCCATGACACATGAATGGTTCAACAAAAGCTACTCATCTATTTAGAGTCTGCTGTTTAAAGCTCCATAAATGTGAGAAAGTACCAGTAATTCTTTTTGCTTAAAAAAGTTTTGTAAGTATGAGTGTCAAAAACTTAAAAATATATATTATTTCTGGGTCTTTTGTGAATTTCATTAATTTTTTAATTTCTGCTGACCCCATATTTCACTTAAAGGGCAAGGACTGAGACATGTTTTTCATTAGCTTTACTAATGAAGATTTATTAATGATCTGGAATAGCACAGGTAAAATATCTTATTTAGTTTCAAGCTTAATGTAGGTTCTATTGTGTTTTTAAAATAGAGAAGGAAGTATAGCATATTTAATGCAAGCTCACAGTGAAGAATGATGTGTAAGAACCATGTTTAATAACTGCTATTTCTGAAATAGCTCTTTAAAAACAGGATCATAGGATATTTTGAACAGTGAGAAGCAAAGCTATAACTAGGTCAGGTTAATGGGGGCTTTGTCCTAGGGCACCGGTATTTAGAGGACGAAGAAATTTAAAATGCTGATTTTAAAAGATTGTGCATAAAACCCTTTCCCTCAAGCATATTGCCATGGAGACTTGGTGAAACAAGATTGTTAGTATTCAGGCATTACCCAGACATCCATGAGTTTCTAGAGGTTTTTGGTTTTCTAAAGAACTTCTTTCCACTCAAAAACCACGAAGTGCCAATGAAGCAGAGGGAAAACTATGTCTCTAATAAAATTTTTTGATGAAATGAAAATGTTTTGTTTTGTTTTGTTTTGTTTTAAATTTTAAAGGAATGGGATATGTTGTTAATGACTCCTTGTTCATCCTGGAATCTTCTCCTCCATTCACAAAACAATCCTTACTGGCTACTTCTGCAAAAAAATAAATAAATAAATGTTGAAATGCTTCAGCTACTAATACAATGGTTTTTGCTGGAAATATTTAGGCATTTTAAATATTCACTTACATTTTATTATTTAGGAGTTTGTCATGTTATAAATCTATGTTTTTTTAACAATATTAATAGTGACTTTTGAGCTTATAAAATAGTAAAGAGGACATGAAACAATTTTCATTTAAAAATTATTAGATCATTTTAATTTTTTCTGAGAAGAAACCCTGGAAGCAATACAACAACCGTATGATTATGAATTGATTTCCATAAAGCAAACAGTGTAGATTCAGTGATTTTATTTTGATGATTAAATATATGATGAAGTTTGTTAAAATTTGAAATGTAATCTCTGTACCAAATGCAATGAAAAATGCAATTACTTATTGTAGTCTCTACATTTTTCATGTAAACAAAATGAAGAAAACACAAACTTTATTTTTTTTCTCATTTTTCTGGACAAGGTGGCAGGGAATGAAGAAACTGAGTGGTACCTTTGTGACAGATAGCAAGACACACAAGAGGACAAGTAACTTCATGGCATGGGAGAAAATTCATTTAGGCAGAAGTTCAGAGATAAGAGGGACATCATTGGACAGACCAACAGATTAATTAAACTGTAGCCCCGGTGACCATCTGTCTTTTTCCTGTTTATTCCTGTTTCTCTGGAGTGGTGTTGAGGGAAATCTCTATACTCTGTTTTACCTATTTAACCACTTAAATACAATTTCTACTATGATTCAATTCTCTCTTCCTTCAGCAACCACGGCTTGAAATTCAAAATTTTTTCCCTTCATTACTCCTTCAGTACTTCTGAATTTTGAAATTTTTATTAAAATATATTGTCATTTACATGATTGGTATCTAAATCTATAAATATATTGTTTGGGATTAATATCTGTATCAACATCTTTATCAATATGTTTATATCATCTATATCTTTCTGTATGTATAAGTACTTTCATGCTATCCAAATATTACTAGAAAAAGATGGGAGTGCTTAGTTGGGGGAATTATGAAACAGGAAAAATCATTTTTGGAAAGCAATTTGGAATTATGCAAATAAACTATCCAAACTGGCCATACCTTTGCCCATTGTAGATTTCACTACTGGGCTTGTATCCCAAGAAGGCTATCCAAAGAAAGTAAAGAAAGTCAAATCCCCAATATACACCAAAATATTTCTAGTAGACTTTTTTATAATAGCAAAAAATTGGAGGGGGAGGTAAATAGATGCCTATCAATCAGTTGGGGAATGATTAAACAAATTCTGGTACTTGAATATAATGGAATATACCTGTGGTAAAAAAAAAAAAATGATCAACGTAATGAATGCAGAGAAGCAAAGAAATATGGATGTGAAATGATACAGAGTAAACTGAGCTATGAAAGTAATATACTACGCGATGGCTGCAACAATGTAACTATGACCTACACACACACACACACACACACACACACACACACACACACACACACAAATATCAGAAATAAATGTTACAAAGTTACAAAGGGCAAGCATGACTCAAAAGAACAAAAAATAGTAAAAAACACTCTTTCCACCTCACCATTTTGCAGATATGGGAGGGGCCCATAGTGGGGTATGGTTGTTTATATTTTCAGACATTTTAGAGATATTGGTATTTTTTTTTTTGAAGCAATCAGGGTTAAGTGACTTGCCCAGGGGGACAGAGCTAGTAAATGTCTGAGGTTGGATTTGAACTCATAACCTACTGATTCCAAGGTCAGTTGCTCTATCCACTATGACACCTATCTACTCCTATATTAGTCTTAATGATTTTCCTCTCTTTTTCTTCTTATGTGTTATATGGGATGGCTCTGAGAAAGGGAAGAGAGAAAGATATTTCAGCAAATACTGAAATAAAAAAATCATTAAAATGTATTTTTAAAATATTGGAATGTTTCTTCAGAATATTAAATCTGTTCATTGAGTTTCACAAAATGAATAAAGAAATGTCAATCATTGCTCCAGTTTACTGCCTAATGCCTCCATATCCTAACACTTTTTGAAGGTTAATGCTAGAGTTGCAAGGTTGGCATGTGTAAAGTTTGCTTGGAAGAAGGGATAGGGAACAGAGGAGTGCTTCAAGCAAGACTTCTCCCATACACTCACAGAAAAAAAAAATTAAAAAGAAAAAAATTACTGTGATTCAAGAGCAAAATATTTAAACAATAAACCTGGAGTGCATTTTCTTCACCCTTTCAATGAAGTCTATTAACAAGTAGCAAACAAGACTTTTAAGTATGCTATGGATGTAGTTTTATGCTGCCTACCCCTCCACCTCTGGCCATAGCATTTAGGGCTGGAATAAAAAGGGTGGTAGCTGTGTTGTTACAGTCACATTTAGCTAAATTAATTTTAAAGTTTACTTGACTCTCTCCATTGACCTTTTGTGTCACTCTTTACCTATTGCTAGGAAGAAAAGGACAAGGAATTTACAATCATATGATAATGAGTAGAGAACAAAACCCAAAGGAGACCCCATCTATGATTTGCCCGTCACACCAGGAACTCTCTTAGCAAGTGATGCCATTTGACTCCACAAGCGGTCTCAGTCTCTACATCGTCCTCCCTGTTACCAAGTAAGAACTACTCTCCATGGCATTGGCAGACCACACAACGATTAGTCTCCTAGGATTCATCCTGAACGGAGCTAACTGGCCTCCATTTCATTATGTACTAAACTTTCTTCTGACAATATTTTAAACATAGACCTAATTCATATCACTATATTTAATACTAGTAAGTGTAAATGTGGTTTCAATAGAACATCGATTTTGATACTACAAAGTTCTAGCCATTGTCTTTAATTCTATTAATCTTTAATTTAAGAAATAAACTTTAAAATACTTTTGTATGATCTATCTTTTCCTAATTTATTAACATGTATAATTCTGGGGCTAACCCTTCCCTAGTCTTCCTTAGTGTGAACTAGTGGGCAAATATATTTTTAGTACATTATTTTCAACATGGTTCAATGGAAAATGGTTTAAAGACATTGCTAGACCATCATGTGTGAACCAAAGTATTTTAATTGATTAATATTCTCAAGGTTGGAGATGTATGAGGAGGCCTGATGGGAAATCAGGAACTTAGAGGAAAGAGGTTCTGAAGATACAGAGAGTGAGAGAGAAAAATAGAAGAGAATTTTAAGATGCCCAATAGTTACTCATTTCAAGTGGTGTCTCAGCATGTGAGAGTTGAACTAATACTCTTGCAAGAAAAAGAAAAGCTGGTCAGATAATTTCTTTAGGAAGAGTTTCAGGGATAGTGGCTTAATGGAAATACTAGTAGCTAGGAGGAAAGTACTCTTGTGGGGCATATCTAGAACCCTATAAGAATGATCATGTGAAGTTTTCATGGAGCTAAGGGAAAAAAAAGAGCACAAATTACATTGGGGGACAGAGTGAGAGATATTGATGGAATTCTAATAAAGCTACTCCCAGCTCTAATATTCTAGCTTCCTTATGGGCCTCACTGAAGAACAGGGATGTACTGATCTAGCTAGACAATGTGTCTTTAATCACCCCACTCCCCCCAAACTCAATCATAGACCTCATTGAATAGCAGGCCCACTGCCCCTAGCTATTCACTGCCACCAGACTCAATATAACCACTGCCCCTATATAACCACTGCTCCCCTCCCCTTGACTCAATATCCTAACTTACTCATGTATGCCTCACTTCTCCTCTAGAACAGCAGGCATGTCCATGTGATGGAATTCTAGCTACTGCCTCTAGCTAGCCACTGCCCCTAGACCCTTTCCTCATACTTCCCATAGAAACACCAGGTGTGTTTATGCACTCTATCAAACCACATTCATTTAATCTCAGACAGGGCCACAATAGTCAGCCAATCAGAAAGCAGCACCACCAGGTGTCCAAGTAGGATGTAGACCCCAAAACAACAGAAGGGACTTTCCCTAAGTAGGCACCTCTGCAGTAATAGCAAAAGTTATCTTTTAGATGAACTTATGAGGTAGATACATTCATTAGAATATAATTATCATGTATTAATGCCTCTCCAATGGGTTGTTCTATATGCACTGTGGGTAATCACATGTGCAGTTCCACTGAGGGTGGGACCCCTAGCATATTACCTAATGCCTTGGCAAACTCTTCCTGCCTTTTTTAATATTCATAATTTCTGTTGTGTAATCAGCATCATTGCACTATAAAATTGCCTATCTTGTCTCAGTAAGTTTCTGGTTTCTCAATAACCACCTTTACTTGAATTGGAGGTGGTCTGAGTCTGAATTCTTTGAGATGACCCCACAACACATCATGAAAGCACAACAATACTTCAAATAAAACAAAAAATAGTGACCTCATGGGTAAGGCTGAACGAGGTACTTGAAATTAGGAGAGGATTGAAATAGGAAAGGTAAAAGAATGATTATTTATTTAAACAGCTCAATCCAAATATTTATTAAGCACTGACTATGAACAAATTATTTACAAAATCTCGAGAGAGACAGAAGTTTTAAAGAGATGAAGGGTCACCTTCCCTTAAGTATTCCATGGAGGATTTATGAAAGGCTGTAGCACCAAAGCAGTGTTCACAGCACCCACAGCAGCCATGAATATCTCCAAGAAACTCTGAATCACGAAATACCACAGACTCTCCACATGGAAGGCAGAACCAAAACATTTGTTCAGGCACCAGAAAACCAAATCTGTCATAGTAACAAAAATCTATACACAATAACAATGAAGAAAACAACACCATCCCCAAGCCTTCTCCCTGCTAGGGTTCCTAAGAGACAGCTCATTAAACTAATGACAAGTAGGCTCCCTTAAACAAAATAACAAACAAGTTCTTTCACTCACACTAGTCAGCAGCCTGTGTCCTTCCTAGCTCTGACTGCTCTCAAGACTAACTTCCTCTCAGCTCTGCCTCTTCCTGTTCTACCCATTCAGCAAACTCATCCCACCACAGGGTCCATGGAACTCAAGTTTCCATGTGACCCAGGCAGGTCACAGCAAGATCTCCCCATTTTAAATTACCATTACAGAGGCTCAGGGAAGTCCCTGCTTTTACTCTGTGATCTTGGCTCCACTGCTTATATGTATTTATCAAGGGTTTACTACATTACTATGTGTCACATATCATGTGTATCTCTGGAAATGCAAATGAAAGCTAAAAGTTTCCCTTCCCTCAAGAAGCTTATATTCTAAGTGAAAAACAATATATAACAGAAAGTTGAAAGGGTAGGGGAGAGGGTGACTTGTTTGGAGGCATTAAGTAGAAGTAAGGAGGGGTACATTGTGGTGACTAATGGAAAGGTGGCTGGTACGGGTGTCCTCCTTTAATGGTGGGTTATAGGAGGAAGCAGTCCATCTAATGAGAGTACTTCAACCATGGCTAAAGAGATCTTTAGGATGATGAAGTTTCTGGGGAGTATTAGAGAAATCTGGAGGAATAGAGATTACATGGACATACAAAACTCTATACAGTGCAAAATATTTTTCAAATAAATACACAGTCAACACCTTGGAGATGAGGAAAAGATCCATGTAGAAGGTGAAACTTCAGTATAATACTGAAGGAAAATACAGATTATAAAATGTGGAAGATGGGAGGAAATATATAATAGTCATAACAGGGGAAGGTGCAAATAGTTATAGTAAAGGCAAGCTATTGAGAATTGGAGTGTGACACATGTGAGACAAAACATAATAAGATCAGTTTGGTCAACTATAAAGGACGCGAAAGGGAATGATGTATATTTGGTAAGGAAGACTGAGGCCTGTTGCATAAGGCTTTAAGTTGGTCAATCACCTTTCTAGGGCCATGTCATATACAAAGAATACACACCTGTTTTTCAGTTTATATTTTAAAGAAAATAATTGCACTAAAACAATTATTAGGTAGCAATTCATTAACTGAGATCTAATGGAGAATATTCAGTTGTATGTAATGTATTATTACTGGCATATTTTTTAATGTTTACTTTTACTACATAAAGTAGTAAATGGCAAAGTTTTTTTCACTATTTTTCATTGTGTAAATGAAAATTTGACAATATGAATTCAATAAGAGTTGAAAAATCAAGAGGCAGGTTCTAAGAAGGAATTGTCAATAAATGGAAATTGAAAGTAACCTGAAAACTTGATTTCTGAAACAGTTAAAATTAGGAAATTGAGCAGTGATTCTGAGCTGGATGGGGACAGTGGTGCATCAGGGTTTATTAGCTTATCGAGATCATCAGAGCCAAAAAGTACAACCATGTCAGATCCAAGACCAACTCCAACACAAATATGAACACTGACACTAACCACTTTTCTCAATAAGACATATTCAATTAACTTGGAAATACTATGCATTTGGACAAAAATTGGTCTGAGTCCTGTCCTACAAAACAGTAAAAGCAAAATTTTCTTGGAGAATCACTGTTTAAGATAGCACAGTGATCTAGTTGTTTTTTTTTTTTTAATCTGTTGCAGAAAATTACAAATAAAAGCTAATTATAAACAAACCTAAATTAAACAAGTTGAAATGAATTAAACCATTTTTATGATTTAAAATTAGAAGGCATGTGTTGCTCATTTAAAGTTTGTATCACTTCCTATTATCTACGGTAGTTATGATTTTAGTTATTTGTAGCTTATTTTTGATTCTGGCACTGCTTAATGTCACTTGAAACATTCATTAGTTCTATCTGATAGAGAATGGTTAGACAGGGCCCTTTCCCCAGACCAGAGGAAGGGGATAGTGTAGTGAGAAGGGAAAGGAAGATAGGATTAAGGCTTTCTGGAAATGCTCTTGCAATAGAAAGAGTCCCCAAGCAAGAGAGAGGGGGATCTCAAAGGAAGTTCCTTCAGGGTCTGGTCTCTGTTGTGGCAGGTGAGGGATATGGCAAGGAAATTGTGGAAGAGATGGAAAGGAAAAAGAGAGTGAAAGAAAAAAAAAGGAGGATTTGCTGAGCGGTGTGTTTGCTTACTTCAATAAGTAGGTATAGTCATCCTACTGGAGCTGGGCTATTCTTAAAAATCAGAAGCTAAGGAACTGAGATCAAGGATAGGGAGGATCACAATGAAAAATGACAAGTCTCTCTGTCTCTTTTTCTGTCTCTGTCTGTCTGTCTGTGTATGTCTCTGTCTATCTGCCTGTCTCTTTTCTCTCTGCTCTCCGCATCTTTCTCATTAAAAAGTAAATACTTCCTGACAGTGTAAGTGAAGGCTATGATGTGAGGACCCTTGCAATCCAACAACTTTGGCTGTTACTCTCCATGATGTTACTGCTATTCAGGTCTCTGAGTAGCAGTTCTTTAGATATCTAGAGCAATTTCAATACCAAGATTTCAGTTATGTAAAACAGCTCATTCTTGGCCTTTATTAAATTTGCAAAGTGGAACCCACCCTAAAGAAATATATGCCAAGCAAGGGAGAATGGGTTTAGTTTTAAAACACTACTTTATTAAGTATTATTGCATTAATATCAGCAAATACTTTTTCCATTTGAAAATAGCCTTGTCTTCTACATTTTTGCTACATTTGGCTTAACTTATTTTTTTTCTGATTCATTTATGGAGCAGCATTGATGTATTAATGTTTTACTGAATGTGGATGCTCAGTGTGAAATCTCACAATGGCCTCGTAGAGCCAGGCAATTGTTCTGAAGTGACGTCCCACATAGTTAATACTGAATCATCATCTTAGAACATCTGTTATTTCTGTACATATAAGCATTTATACTTTAGTACTCCTGTGGATATGAGTATTCTCTCCAATGGTGCAGCACAATCCATCCATGGCTGCCATAAGATATCTTGACATTGTGACATTGTATTCATGCCTATCCAGTGGTTAATCTTTGCTCATATTATATGAGTTTTGTATCTCCCCCATCCCTCTCAAACTACAGTTTTATTTTCATATCCCACATTACAGAGAAGGAGACTATTTTTTTCACTTTTTTTCCTTCAGTTGGTAAAGAATCTACTACCAAGTGGATAGCCTACCAATGATATGCATCCCATATCATCATGACTTGACTGTTTATCACAAAGTAGACACAGTCAATTGTCAGGTTTGTATTCAAAATTTTCACTAATCCTCATTGTCTCACTGCCATAGAAAATCTTGTCATTTATACAGTACCTTTTATAATAATTTCTCTTCTCACCACTCACATAGTCCTTCTAGCCCTCATCAATTCTCACCTGGACTATTGTCATAGTCTTGTGTTGGGTCTTCCTGCCTTAAATATCTTCCCACTTTGACCATCCCTTACATAGTTGCCCCAGTGATTTTCCTAAAGCACTGGTCTGACCATGTAACAACCTCTTCTCCACTCAATAAACTCTAATATTTCCCTATTATATGATCAAGAATAAACTGTTTTAAAATCACAATTTAGATCTCTTCCCCCATTCTAGTCTTCTTATATATTACTTCCTTCCATGTACTCTAAAGCAAAGTCATTCTAGCCTGTTTACTGTTCCTTACATACCACACACCATCTTCCATCTTTTTGCTTTTATGCTGTCTGTTCTCCATGACTAGAAAACTTTTGCTCCTCAACATCACTTCTTAGAATACCTGCTGTCCTTTGAAACATCTAAAAATCATCTTGTACATGGAACCTTTTCTGATTCCCCCAGCCCCCAGGTATTAGTGCCCTGTCCTCCAGAGACTGTCTTCTATGACTTTATGCATTTTTTTTTTGTATATATATATATATATATATATATATATATATATATATATATATGCAGTTATACATACCTATTGACTCCCATTTTAGAATGGTACTTTGAGGGTACTTATCATGGTGTCTGGTATACAGCAGGTATTTAACAAATGTTTGCTAAGTGTCTGGGTCATTTCCAACATAGTAGAAAAGGGCCAGACCTTGCTCTATTTCATCATAGTCTTTGAAAATTCAATCACCTACCTCCATGTTCTGTTGAAACATCAGAATGGAGCTTTCTCTGTTCCTGATACTTCAATGTCATAACATGGGAGACACTGGCAAAAGACCATGCAGCATGGCATGCCTCCATCAGAGAAGGAGCTGCGCTCTACGAGAGAAGAATAATTTTTGCACTAGCTCAAAAAAAATGTGAGATGTGCAGATATAGAGACATCTCAAATCCAAATGCTCATATGGCCTCTTTGTGTCTAACCCATAGTGGACTTTTCTGATCTTGTATGAGTCTGATCAGACACATTCAGACACATTGTGTACTTTGATTCCAATATTATGATGTCATTTTGGTCCTCTTCAAGAAAAAAAGACAACAACCGATCAGATACTGGTACTCTATGAACAACTCTAGGAGAGTATTACTAGTGGTCAAAAGCACAAAGTGGGAGGATAAAGAGAGAAGAGTTTCTGTGATTACCATACTAAGAAAAAACTTTCAGAGTATCACAGCAATATAAAAATGTTATAGTACAGAGGTGAGCACAGAAATTCTCAAATTTCAGGGATAAGGTACAGAAAAAATAATGTCGGAGACTTTTTTTTCTTTCTTTCTTATTTGTAATTCTCTTAGGAAGAGGAATGAAGTATTTTAGAGGTGATTCTCAGGCATGTACTGGCCAACACCACTTGAGCTCAGATTTCCTCTTAGACCAATTCTTGCTTTGATTTATCCAACCTTCACTTGCTGACTCCTACAATCTCTCAGATGCACACAGATAAGTGACATCCCCAGAGATCCTTCATTCTCTTGAGATCATGAAAAGAGGCATGAATTCCCAGAGGATAATTCCTGAAGCAGAAAATCGTAGGGAACCATACCAAACACACATGAGTTAGACAGCAGAAGAGATGACGATGTCAACGAGGCTATGTTAGATCAATCTCTCATTCTTGATTACCATCAGTCTGTATACAATGCACCTCAGTTATTTTATAATGCCTCTGATAGATAGATCCAGAAATAAGCTAGATGGTTTGAAATCATCAGCAGTGGTGAACTTCTGACTTTTTATACATATCTGTGATTACTCCCTCCTGACAGTCATAACTGGCATTTGCCTCAGGCTCCTGGCATGTGCTGCCCCATGCACATATACTAACAAAGATGGTACTGGGCTGATCTAGAAAGCCTGTCTAAGCTCAGATCCCACATTGTACTCATTTTACTTGTGTCTATGGACAAATAAGAACTATAAGATGGTAAGTACAGATAGCATTTTGCCTTCTACCATACCAACAATGAAAGCACTTGTCTATGAACCGAAACAAACTATACATATCATTCTAATCAACAAGTAGAAACTCTATGTAAAGTAGCCAAAACTATAAACTGCAATAATTCTTACATAATATATAATCTATAATCATTTTTTATTATCAAGGAAAAAAGCTCTAAAATAATTTCAGCTGAATCTTTCTAATCCTTACCAAAGTTCACTTCATAAAAGTTTGTAACTAGAAAATTCTGCATACCCAAGCTCCAGGAATCCTTTGGTGCTTTACCCCATGGCCAGTGAGGTTCAGGACATACAGATCAACTTTTTTTTCTTGCTATAGACAACAGAGAGAAAAAAATAAAGTTTCACTTGGCTATATGCACAGGGCAGATGGATGAGAGTTAAGTCCAATCTGATCAACTTTAGGTACCAGCCAATCAAACTCAGGCAAAGATTCCTTAATCATTTACTGGCTATATAACATCAAAAGAAAAATTATATAATAAAACAATCTTCCTAAAAAAGTTTGGGATATGTTAATTACTTAAGGGTTTTGTTTGTAATTTTTTTTTTAATTTGGGGATGGTGATTTTTTAGTGGCTAGTTGAATTCAAATAATCTTCAGACATCCTACAATATTTTATAAGAAAAGCTTAATGGGATAGATCTTGGAAACCCCCAATGCTAAAGTAAGCTATGCCATCTGTGTGGAGTAAGCATCTTCATTCAGATCCAAAAACATCCCTGCTTACATTTGACTGGATATTAATGACACCAAACTGTGACATGTCCCTTGTTCAGTTCTGATTTCATAGCACTACTTATTTCCACAAACATTATGATAACAGTATATTCTACCCATATTTTCATAATTCCTGGCATAGAACATTAGGCATTACAATGAAGCATAACTATTTTCACATTCTGCAGATGTGGGAAAACCATAAAAATCTTAATAAGTGAGATGCATGACACCTAGCAATTAATTAGGTCTGGGGCACATGTCAGACTTCCAGGAACATTATCTGATGCTGAAAAAGACTACAAACAAAGACATGAAAGTAAAAACTACTGATCAGTATGTTCCGATGCATTTTCCATTACACATCATTTATTCTTAAACAGCTTTTCTGTGTGCATCATTGTTATTTTAAAATGATATATTTTTCATCTAAATATTCATCAGTCATAGTTAGGAATTCTAATTATCAGGACAAATTTAGTTGTGGGAAACTCAGTTTGATTCCACCGGGAGGGAATAATCCAGAAGAGAGGACATTAATGGGGCTGGTGGCCAGTGGTTGGTGAAGGAAGTGGGAGAAGTTGTAGCAATAAGCCAATAAATCAGAGGATCATGATATGGAGATGTGCCCAAACACTCCCAGAGTTATCATCAGCAAAACCGTGGTTGTTCTTCTGACTCTTGAATTTACACTGAGTAACACTTATTAACAACTCTAAACTTACAACTCTTTTTTTTTCTCCAACAGTAGAAAATAATAGGAAGATAACCCATTCTCCTTTCTTATTCCTTCACAAATTAATAACAAATTAATATAAACATATTAAATACGATATTTTACATGAATATTAATTGAATTGGAACATTATGGGATCATATGTTGTCCTTTATAACAGGGATGAGAAAAAAACAGCCTTGAATTCAAAATACAATTTGTAAAAGTAATGATTTTTGGCAGAGGTGGTGATTTTACTGTTGTGGAAACTCCCTCCACTGATGCATTACTATCTTAGTTTTGGTTGGCTGCCTGGAGCAGTGGCCTGTCCATGATTAAGCAGCTAGAAGGTGTTTCAGAATACAGGCTTGAGCTCAAGTTGTGACCACTGCAAGTCTGGCCCACTCACTCACCATTATGCCACGCTGTCTCATAAAGAAATCATGAGTGGAAGAAAACCTTGAAACAATAATTCAATGTGTGGGCTTGAAAATCTTGCTGAATTTCAGAATGGAGTTAAAGAAAGACTTTAAAATAGACAAAACTTTGATGAATTCCATTCAGGAAAGTTTGACATATATTACATTTTAGGGTTGGTGATCCTAGGAATATTACTTTAGAGCTGAAAGGGTACTCAGATGCTATCTGATCCAAATCCATCATTTTCGATGGAGGAGAGTGAGACCCAGGGACACAGTAATTTGCTCAAGATCAAATGAGTGACAAAAGTAGAATCTGAACCAAGGTCTGCTGAATCCAGAATAAGTTGGAAATATTTAGTTGTAACTAAATAGGAAATCCTTTAATTAAGACGCAACTTACCTCATACTTTTTGAAGAGTGCCTATTTATTTATCTACAGCCCTCTCTCACTCAAAATAAAGTCAAGTGCAAGTCATGTCATCATTTCTCTGATGGCATGGTCTTCTTTGGCAACGGACAAACACACACACACGTTTATTTATCTTAATGAGATGTTTTACCTAAATGAGTCATTAGGACCTATCATCGAATGAAAATGTGTTTGACTTGCAATATTTTTGCTGGCATTTCTTCATATGTATGTGTTTGTGTGGTATGCGTATGTGCGTGTGTGTACATGTGTTTGCACCCATGTGCACCTGTGTGTGTTTCTCTGTCTGTGTGTAATGACTTTGACAGAAGGAAGTTCCATACTTTTGCTGGTAAGTGAAGTGGAGGT
Source organism: Notamacropus eugenii (assembly GCF_028372415.1). Lineage (NCBI taxonomy): Eukaryota > Metazoa > Chordata > Mammalia > Diprotodontia > Macropodidae > Notamacropus > Notamacropus eugenii. The sequence goes on from NC_092877.1 coordinate 132,298,254, forward strand.
CCTTGATGTTTAAAAAATATGTATTTTACTTTTCTAATGAAGCATAGAAAAAACCTCATTCGATGATGTTGTGATTATTTTTCCATGCTGTGAATATTATCTATTGTCTTCTTTTTAATTGTAACAAGCATGCAGTTATGCATTTCACAATGGGGAAAAAAGCTTTCAGGAAAATAAAGTTAAGGAAATGCTTGTTTTGCAAACAATTAGACAATATTGTTACCTTGTTCTGTGGGTTCAGCAGTACTTTCAAGGTAGACTGTTACCTTTAGTGAAAAAAAATCACAGTCAGCTACTGATCTTGTTTTTTAAATGTAACTTCTATAATTAGAAATAACTGGATAAACCACATTTAAAAAAATTAATAAGCTAAAATAGAAAAATAGTAAGGCCTGAAGACTGTGGTTACCTTTCTATTTTTAACCCAAAGTCATCCAGGTAAAACTTCAAAGAAGTTAGTACTATTTCTAGAAGGTTTAATGAAATGTATAAAAACATTAGCCAAAGAAATTGAAATCCAATTTTTTAGTTTCTTGGTATAATCTGATCTTAGGTCAGAGAAAAGAACCATAGTGAGCATTTTCAGTCAACTGTTTTGTTAGTTTCTTTGTTTTTTGATAAAAAGTTGACTAAGGAGAGAGGAAGTAGGGTGTACCGAATATGGTGCTAGATTTGAAACTGGTAAGACAGGCATTCGCATCTATATATACAGCGAGCTGACAATGGTCAGTCTCTTAGATGCTCAGTTATCTCCTATAAAACGTGGATAATACCAGCAATACTTACCTTCCAGAATTGTTCTGTGGTTCAAAAGAGAAAATATTTATGATGCTCTATGCAAATAAAGCTTTACATAAATATGTTATGATATTTATAAAACATTTAAAAAGAAGAATTGGGAATTCTTAATCACCTGCTGCAGGCATCAGAGATGTGAAGTCTTTTGTTTGTGAGGTCATTGGGATTTTTAGTTTGCTTTTTGTTTCTTTCTTTCTAATGAAGTCCTCTGATGTAATGAGTAGATAAAGGGCTGACCTTTAATTCAAGAAGAACTATGACCTAGGCTGGTATCTTAACTTCTCAGTGCCTCCAGATTGCCTCGGGTAGCCTTTGACTATGCGTGGCAGAACAGTTACACATCTACATTGATGGACAGTGTTTTCTCATCAAGAGTTCCCCATACGGAAAGATATTACAAATCCAGTCAGAATAAAGCCCATTATGGAGGACTTCTCTCATTTACTCAAAGTACCCCCAATCACTGTAATTTCCCAAACATCTCCCTCTTGACCAAACATGAACAAGCATTTCATTCTTTCAGTATTATGTTTATATCACTAAACTATAAGCTCTTTAAAGGTAGGACTTTTAGGTCAATTCCTTATGTCCTTTGTGAGTCTAAAAAGTATAAACATTAGGTACTTAACATATGATGCATTTGTTCTTAGCTCCTTCCAAGTTTGATGAAATACAATCCTCACCATATTCTCTTCCCTAATTGCATTATCCCTCTTGGCTCTACCAATATCTTTTTTTTTCCTTTTTACATCTGACCTAACACTTACTTTTTTTTTTTTTAATGGGCTTCCAGGATCATAAGAATTAGAGCTTGAAGAACTATTAGACATCATCTAAACCATAGCCTTAACTTACAAAGGAGAGAAATATGGCTCAGAAGCATTAAGTGACTTGCATATGATGATACAATTAATTGGTGGCAAAGAAAGCAGCTGAATCCAGGTCCTTTGACATAAAATTCAGCACTTCTTATGGGCGTTTGTCTTGTAAGCAGAAGGCTGACATCTCTCCTAACCTCAGATAATAATATTGCACAAATGACCGAACTAACTCAATGGAGTTATAAAAAAAATAGGTTTGCTTAGCTTGTCAAGCTACAGTCATCAAATATAGTGCAGATCACATATTGGTAAATCTGGTTCTCATTCTGGTTCAGTTCAGCGAGATCTTTTTTTCCCTTATCCCCCTTCTTATCCATTAAAATAGAGCTCAAGCGATTTCAAATAGTGGCCGGCACAGACTGAAAAATGTTCCCTGTGTCATGAACAATGCATGAGGCAGGAGAGATGCTCATAAAATATTTTCAATTGATTTCTTTTCAGAGATATTCTCTTTGAGCCAGTCTATTTTAACCAATTAAGGAAGGTTTGCAGTTGCTCATACATAATCAGTGGGAAAGCCAAAGTTGACCTGTGACTATTAGGGTATATCTACTTTTCTCCGCTCACTGTAATTCCTCCTAGTGACTAAGAGGAGAGAGCTGACAGGGGGAATTTATCGAAACACCCCTAATTCAATCTAAATTAAATGAGATTGGCCAGCGGCAGCAATAACATATCCAAGGGGAGGGAGCAAGAATGTCTGAAAAGGTTCAGGATAAGATGTGGAAGAAATCTGGGAGACTAAAATTCTAAATTATAATTCATGGCAAAAAGATCTCTAATCTGTTTGACAGTATTCTGACATATTTAAGGTAACATCATCATGGAACAGTAGTGTTTTATATGGAGCACAAAGAATGAAAAGCCAAAAAAGAAGACTTTCTTTGGAAAATTGACAATAAAAAGAAACTTAGAGATATTAGGGGACCAGAAGGTGAATAAAAATCAATAGTAGGACCTGGCTGGCAGCTTTATTACCCTAACTTCAATTCAACAAATATTTATTAAGCGTCTGCTATGTGTCAGGCAGGCATGTAAGTACTGGGCAAAGAAAGAAGAAAGAAAGAGACAGTTCTTGTCCTCAAGGGGCTTACATTCTAATAAGTTAAGACAGCAGAGAAAAGGAAGCTGACAAGCAGGGGGCAGAGGGAGGACAAGTAGGTAGACAGTGCACTGAGCGCCTGTGGTCCTATGGAGGGAAAGTTCAGAGCTTCTGATGGAAAACGGAATTAGCCTGGAATTTGTGACCTCTTCATAGCAGAAAGAATTGGGAGAAGTTTAATGCTCTGTCCTCTAGCCCCCCAATCAGAGGGAAGAGGCAGCTGAGGGTGAGTTTGGAAGGTGCTGAATATGCAAACCAGAATGATTTTTTCATGTTGCTGAGGTTTCACATGATCATCTTAGTCTCGAGGAGAATGGTATATTGTTCCATGAAGTGAAAGTCAAAAAGACTGGCTGATAGAAAACAGAATCATGTCTCCTTTAAATACGTGTGTGTGTAACTAGTATTTTAACAAATTGGCATAAAGAACCAGATTCACATGGCTGTTTATCACATCCTTGTAAATATAATGTACAGTATCTGGATTCATTTTTAAAGCATTTACATTTTGGATGTTGGATGGTTAATATAACATGTATTGATATTGAACCTGATAATTGACAATCACAGGTGATTTGTGCAGAGATACTGCTGAATTCTACAAGCACACAAACACACAAAGACACAAAATAAAATATACTTGTCTAGAGATGGGTATGTTTTTCTTTGTATAAAAGTCAATCCATATTCTATCTTCCCAACCCAAATCCATGTGGCAACAATAGTCTTACCACAACTGAACAAAATAGGAACCATTTTCTGTTGGAAATAGTTACAAAATTTCCCCATTTCCACCATAAATGCATTGTATCTCTGACACTTGACCTCTGTAAATTATGAAAATTTCACTGGAAAGTTATGTGAAATATCACCAGCTGTCTCCATTTTTTTTTTCTGTTTTGCTTGAGTCCATTAAGGGGTAAAAGCAATTAAGAATATTACTTGCATTTTTTTTTGCATTTTTTAAAAGTGAGTTTATCTTAATTATGGAAGAAAAATCATAATCACATGAAATGCTGACCAAATTTTACGGCTTCATGAAGGTTAATATCAATAGAAAAACATTAATAACATGAATAAACAAAATTTTCAAATTAATTTTTATAAAGTCAACAAATTTACCAAATTAAGGCCTCAACCTAATTATGATTCTTTAGAATAAATATTTATAGTTTCCATAATTATAATGTATTTAAGTAAGGGCATTTTAAATTTAATATTAATTTGATGGATTGAATTGTTTGTAAAATGACTCATCATTGAGGGTATTTGTGTAGGATTATGCCATGCTGCACCAATCAGATACTATTACTCTAAAGCAATTAAAGGAGCATGGCATATCAAAGTGGTAAGAAATTGTGGAAGTCTAGTTTGGGTCAGAACAAGAAGTCCTCCTACTGACAAAAATTTGAATAGTAGAACTCCTAAAGATAAAGAACTCTCTACCTACCAAAGCTGCACATTCCATTTTCTTATTTATTCTAATTGTTAAGAAATGTTTCCTAACATCAAAGTAAAACATCTAATTCTTATTCCAAACAAAAGCCCTTACGACACTTGAAGACATTGTACATGGGTTCGCTGTGGTTTATGTGCCCACTGGTAACTTTTTTTCTTCAGCTATAACTTCACTTGTTCCATTGGTCCATCTTCAAATGACATAGCATCAAGTCCTCCACACCATTCTGGTTGCCCTCCTCTTCATATATTCTTAAATGTTTCTCCAGAACTGAGATCAGAGAACCTGGCATGATTTGAGTAGAGCAGCATCCATTGGGACTATCATCTCCATTGTTGTGGTTATGGGACATCCATTATTGAAGCATAATTTATAGAAGTTAAAAATAAGTTTTATTAGTGGTTTCCTTTCTTAACTTCACTCTTGAATCTCGACTTCTTTTTACTCTGTATCACTGCCCTCTGCTCCTGTCACCCACATATTTTTTGGATTTCTTTTATTTGAATTATTTTTTTCCTTTCTCCATTAAAAGGTCAGATCCTTGAGAGCAGAGACTGCCATTTTGTTTTGATTATGTATTCCCAGAGCTTAGTATAGTTTCAGGCACATAGTAAGTGCTTAATAAAAGGTTATTGGTTTCGATTCCTACATGAAAGAAATATTTTGAAATATCCCCTCCTCTTTGCCACATTCTAGATTGATCCCTTTCTTGTAACAAACAAAAACATTTTTTTAATGAAAGCATTCCATCTTTAATGTAAATTGGAGAAGGGGTGTCAAGTATGTATTTCCACAGACACATGACAGCTCATTTTCTGCTTCATTTCAACTTTGCAAATGCTGAGTAAGCATCTACTTTATGCTAAAAACAAAGGAAGTATCAAATTAGGTGTCAGAAGTTTTTTTCATCTATGGGCTTCAGTCAAGTTTGGGGTTTGGGAGGGATAGAGAAAAACTTTAAAACTAATAAAACAAATGTCTAGTCATTAAAGGGCAGCTGAACTGGAGCTTGAAAGAAAATAAGATTATTTTTAAAATAGACACAAGGAACACATGCACTTCAGGAATTCATGAATGCATGAGGGAATATGATGACATAGAGTATGCAAAGAACAACTGATTCACTGTGGCTACAACATACAATAGATGAGGAAAGTACTGAAATAAGGCAAGAAAGGCACATGGGGGCCACTTAAAGAGAGGTGAATGGAGTCCAAGGATTTTATAATTAATCCTATGTTTAATCCTGCATGCAATAGGAAGCTACTGAAGATTTTTGAACAGACAAGTAGCATCCTCAGACTTGTCCTATAGAAAGATTCTTTTGACAGCTTTGTGAAGGGTGGATCAGAGAGAGAGAAAGAATAGACACAGGGAGAAGAGGCACATTAGAAAGTTATCACAGTAGTAGAGATGAGAGGAAACGAGGGCCTGACCTGATGAAGGCCTGATATAAGGTGATGGCTGTATGAATGGAGAGAAGGGGACAGATATTACAGATTAGTGGGCAACTATTTGGATATGAGAGTGAAATAGAAGGAAGGGCTAAGATTGTCTCTGAAGTTATATTTATACATAATATGGATGGTGGTGTCCTCATAGATAGGGGCAGTGTCAGTTGAAAAAGGAAAAGGGGTACATTGAATAATATATTTAGAAGGAAAAGTCAAGAAGAAATGGAAACTCATTGCATATTTAGAAGAGGAAGGGATAGCACAGGGGAAAATATAAAGTACTGCATGTTGAGTCAGAGGACCAACGTTCAAATGTTCATTTTGCCACTTACTTATATGATCACAGGCAAGTCCTTTCACCTCAGGGCCTTCATTTTCCTCATTTGTTAAAATAGAAAGAAAAAAGAGGTTCTAGCTAGATGGCTTGCAACTTTTAAATGCTACGAGTCAAAATTGATTGAAATACTGAGTAGAGGAGCTAGGACAATGTTGATGACATTGAAATGAAAACAGAAACCAGGAATAGAACTGTTTGGGAGCAGAATATCCCCTCCCCACATATACATACATACATGTATACATACACACATAGGTGTATATACACATATTTTAAAATGTGATAAAAATATTAATAATTATTATAATAATAGCCAGTCCAAAATAAAATTCTAAAAACATTTCTGACAAAAAGGAATACTGCAAAACTATTTCAGCCAATTACTGATCAAGTTATTCCTACTCACACTCATTTTATTAACTCTCCAAGCTCTAAGTCTGCTTCTGGCTCATCTCCAGAAAGCTTTTGCTTCCCAAAGAGACACTCATACATATATATATATATGTATATATATATATATACATATAATTTGTTTGGTTTTTCTATAATACTCTCCAAATGTTGATATTACTGAAAGGGAGGGTTCTAGAACCCAGAGCCTCACATAACCTCAGGTCTGGAAGCATCAGTAGATGATACCCTGTACTATAGCCTTCGACTTGACACTCTACATTTTTGTCCCAATCAAAGCTAACAAAACAGAGTGAATTTGACCCCTGAGCATCTGCAACAAAATAAAAGTCCAGAAAACCACACCCAGACATGTTTGCCAACCATTTAAACTGTCTTAGAGTCATGATATACTATTTCATCTCCTCTGTCTCATACCACTACTCTCTATTTCAGTTCAATTATTTTGTGCTACTTCTAACAATCCATAAATATTTACTAAGCACCTAGTATGTACCACGTATTGTGCTAGGCACCAAGGATACAAAAAGAGGCAAAAGACCATCCCTACCCTCAGGGTGCTCACAATATAATGGGGTAAGACAACAAACAAATACAAACAAAGGAGTGATATACAGAATAAATAGCAAATAACTAGAATGATTTTTGTGTTGTTGTGTTTGTCCTTCATTTTTCAAAGAAGACCATGACATCAGAGGAACAATGACATGACTTGCACTTGACTTTATTCTGAGTGAGGGAGGGCTGTGCAGGTCACCAGCCTCACTTTCTCCTCCTGAGCCATTTGGGTCCAGTGACCAGGTATGCATCAGGATGGCTGGAGATGGCCCAGGATGCAACGGAAGACCTTGGCTTCTTTAGGCCAAGGCCTTTTCAGGTACTCACTTAGAGAGAGGTAGCACCCATTCAGGAAATAGACCTCTTTAAGAAGTAGTCAGGGAATGGTCCCTTTACTGAGCCAAAGGAAAAAAAAAATAACTGAATCAAACTGGGAAGGAAAGAGAAACTTACTATTGATAATCTCTCTAAGCCAGTTATTAAGTGGAGCTTGGGCAGGGACCTCTTGTTGTCCAACCTATGGGCTCCAGAGTGAACTGTGTTTAAGGTTTGGGAGTGAGAAAGAAGGAAGGAAGGAAGGAAGAGAGGGAGGGAAAGAGGGAGGAAGAGAGGGAGGACATCTAGCTAGTAAACCCCTGCAACATCTCAGTCACCAAAACAAACAATAATCACTTGCAACCAAGCTGCACCAGTTCATTTTTGGAAACTCTTGTCCATGTTCCCTTGCAGATCATTCAATGGGAACCCATCCAAAATTTGGGGGAGGGGAAGGGCATTATTCTAGATGTCATTTTGTAGATATCAATGGAACCCATGTGGTGTCCATTAGATATTCCACACTTTCCCTATGGGATTGATCTACCCCCTAAATCTCTGATTAAATATTTTATATAGATCCTCCTGAGTGGCTCTTTGGAAATATGCCTTGAACCAATGTGAGAACTTGCATTGTGGAAACTCCTTCCATCATTACATATTAGCAATTCATTTATAAACTTTTGTCTTAGTTATCCAGACCACTGAGAGATTCAGTGACTTACCTACTAACACAACCAGCAAGTGCCAGAGAAATAACCTGAACAGAGTCTTATTGACTCTAAACATATTAAAGTATCCAGTAGCATGTGCTGTGTTTTGATGGTTTTATGATTATATAACATTATATATTTCAGTTATCAGTATTATCCACCATAGACTGCAACCTTTTCAAAGTCAAAGATCAGTTCATATCCAAATTTTATATTTTCCTAACAAAAAGCATATGTCTCCTTATAGAATATACAATTAATGTACATTTGTTGTATGGTCTCATACAGTTTGATCTGGTCCAGTGTTATCTTGGCCACTCTGAAATAAATAACATTATTTTTCTCTCCAGGCAAATTAAAGGTAAGTTTCTGAAATGCCTTAAACTTGCCATTGATTGGAGAAATTCAAATTTAAACAATTCTGAAGTACTACTTCATACCTATTAGACTAGCTGATAGGACAGAAAACTAAGATAATCAATATCAGAGTGGATGTGGGAAAAGTAAGACATTAACGTTCTGTTGGTGGAGTTGTGAACAGATTCAGTCATTCTATAGAGCAATTTGGAACTCTGCCCAAAGAGTTATAAAACCATTCATACTCTTTGACATAGCAATACCATTACTATGTTTGCATCCCAAAAGAAATAAAAAACAAAATGGGAAAGCATCTATATGTACAAACACATAGCAACTCTTTTCTGGTGGCAAAGAATAGGAAATTGAGGGGAATGACAACAAATTGTGCTATAAAAAATGATGAGCAAGATACGCTTCAAAAAAACACATGGAAACACATGAGCTGATACAAAGTGAAACATACTATATGCAAAATAATATCAATATTGTGTGATGATCAGATGTGAATGACTTAGATATTCTCAGCAGTACGATGATCCAAGGCAGCTCTGAAGGACTTATGATGAAAATTGCTATCCATCCCCAGAGAAAGAACTGATGGCGTCTGACAGATTAAAGTGTACTTTTTTTTACTTTATTTTTCTTGAGTTTTTTGCTGTTTTCTTTCATAACATGATTATTATGTAAATGTTTTGCGTGACTATGCATCTATAACCTAAATCAAATTGTTTGCCTTCACAATGGGGAGAGTATTGGGAAGAGAAGAAGGGAGGGTACTTGGAGCTCAAAGCTTTTAAAAAATGTTAAAAATTGTTCTTATATTTAACTGGGGAAAATATAATGCTCTATAAAAAATGTAAGTTTCTAATCATGGATTCATTGTTTGTCTTTCATTCTCAAAGAGAACCATGATATCAGCAAGGTGACACCATGAAGTGCAAGTCTATTGTCCTTAAGTGAGGGAGTGCTGTGCAAAGATAGCAGTCTCACTTTTCCTTCCAGATCCATCTGGGTCCAGTGGTAAAATATAGATCAGGATGAGCAGAGATGGCCCTGGATGCAGTGGGAGACCATGACCTTTTAAGCGAAAGTTTTCAATGAGTCTCAGTTTGACTGAGGCAACAATTAAAGTTAGGTAAGAAATGAGGCAGAGAATGGCCACTTGGTCAAAAAAAGAAAAAGAAAGAAAAAAATCATTCTGAGAGGAAAAGACCCTCAGGGTTATGGACTCAAGCTCATAGTGAAAGATATACTTTAGATAATCCCAGTGGCTCATTAAAAGTTTTAGTCTTAAGTAAATCATAACTAGCCCAAAACTTTTTATAACAAATTTTCAGATTCTAAAAATTGTCAGGAGCACAGATTATCCTAGAACTCTTCTAGTAGAGTCTATATCTCTATCTGAAGGGAATTTTTTTGGTGTCGATAGGGTTTCTACTTTAGGTAAGGGGAAAACCAGATGATTTCTGAGGTACCCACCAACTCTAATATTCAATGCTTATATTTCAAGTGTTTCTATTTCTGTTTGTGTCTGGACCACTTTTTTTCAGCTAAATAATCTGAAAAGTAAATTTGGTTTGTAGTTAAGAAGACCTGAGTTCAATTCATACCTCAGACATCAGTAATGTGAACTTGGGCAAGTCACATAGTGGCTCTCAGCCACAGTTTCTTTTTTAGAAAAATGAAGGAGTTAAAATTGATACTCTCCAAGATTTGATCTAGCACTAGTCCTACTATCCTAGGATCTTAGGGAGGCTGCTGGTAGATACCAAATTCATTCATATAACCGTAAGCACAAGGTCTGCTTGGGTTATAGGTTGGGTACTGTATTTCAATGCTTAATTTTACATTGCTTAATATTTGAAAGTAGATTTCCATTGCCCACATTTCCCCAACTTTTAAGTGTTTAACATTCTGACCACCACAGAAAGAACGTGTCTTAGGTAGGACTAACAAAACAGACAAGGATGTACAAGTCTTCAGTTAGACAGTTCTTTGCTATAAAAATGATCTGGACTGCCTCTACACTGAAACACTGTAACACACAATTAGAAAAATTCAAAAGCATCAAAACCACGCCCACTGACCTTAAGCCACATTCCTCAACCTTTCAGACATAGAAAACAGTGAAGGAAACATCAAAACAAGAAAAACTTTATACTCAAGTAAAAGAAAAAAGTGCATTAGGAAAGGGAAAAATTCTTTCAGATTTGTAAAGAGATTATCTGATCTGTACCAGAAAAATGTCTTGAGGAACGACGCCCTGGATCTCAATACTTAAGGGGAGAAACTAAATCATTATGGAAAAATTCTCCATAAGATGTCAAATCAACCTTTAAAAAAAAATCTACACATGGTCTCTGTGAAACAGGATGTCCTTTATAGTTATGAAAACACATAGTGAAGTAATAGAGCCAGTAGATTTGTCCTCACCAACTGACTTATATCATAAAAGCTTCAAGAAAATCTTGAATAGCAATATCATCAATCTTGTTGGTGTATAAGTTAGTACATGTCACTGTATATCACATCGGGAGGAAGACAGCAAGGCAGCTGGCTGTCAAACTCACAATATTTAGTGAGCAACTACAAAATGGATTTCCAACTGGAAATGCTTGATGGAAAAGGTGGAAGAGTTTGTTAGTTGCCTTGCCAGGGCTACCAGAAAAAAAAAGTCTTAATGATCTTGCATGTAGACTGGATTTCAACTTTATTTTTTTCATATTTATTTTAAAAGTCTTTAGATGCAAGAGTTTCTTTAATACTGTACTGGTCTCAAACATGGAGGTGGCAAGTTAAAAGGAAAGCTCTAGCTCTATGTTTCATTTGTCAGTTGGAGTTAGCAGTGATTGAAAAGTGAATCCAAGTAGACATTCATATTAGAGGATGGAACAGATGTAGACATATTTGTGATTCTCACATAAGGAAAAACAAGTAGAGCTAAGCAAGAAGCTGCAAATGGGTCAGGGAGCAGTGTTTCATGAGTCTACAGAACCTCATGAATGAACTGATAGCCATTTACCCACAGACTTGACAGAATATTGATACAATTAAAAAGTCTGAGATTCATGAATTTTCTTTATAGTTATGATTGAATTTCTAATTGAAATTATGTATATGAGTACTGACCTTTATCATTTTTCCTGTCCATTTCTCTGTTGAACACTACTTTGATTCAAGAATAAATCTAAACTCAGAAATAAATTTCTTAAGCATCTATTACGTGTAAAGCTCTAGCTTTTAGTGTCCAAAGGCAAAGACAAAGCCAAAGAGGTACTCAGTGAACTTCTATTTTGTTGAAGGGTTACCATGAATACAGAGACAAGCAAATACAACCTGTGTAAAAAGTGGCTCAAGGAGAGTTAGGTGCACAAAAAACTACAGGGATCAGGAAAGACATCAAGTAGGAGATGGTGCCTAAGCATGTTCTGGTGTCCCTTGTGCCTGAGATCCCCTTTCTGCCTGCCTCCCTCCCTTTTTATATTACAAAGATTAGATAAGGGTGGTGCAGTAGATAGAGCACCAGTGCCGGAGTCAGGAGGACCTGAGCTCAAATCTCACCTCAGACACCTGATATTCGCTAGCTGTGTGACCTTGGGCAAGTCACTTATCCCCAGTTGCCTCATCCTGGGTCATCTTCAGTCATCCTTATGAATATCTGGTCACTGGATTCAGATGACTCTGGAGGAGAAGTGAGGCTGGTGACCTGCACAGTCATCCCTCACTCAAAGTAAAGTCAAGTGCAAGTTATGTCATCCTTTCTCTGATGGCATGGTCTTCTTCGGCAACGAATGTTGAACACACAAAGATTAAATACTTTTCAGTTGCAGATCAATTACAGACTCCTTACATTAGACATTTCTTGATCCCCTCATACTTGTTAATTTCCTTTATATTCGTGTGTGTATGTATGTATGTATGTGTGTGTCTCTGTGTATATATGCACATATACACATATATACACATACACATATAATATACATATGTACATATATATAGAGAGAGAACTGAATTCAATTGAACTGAAATGAAATTAACTTGAAGAAATTGAATTATCAGAGAAATCATGAGTGAGTATTTAGAGTATATCTTCAATAACAATATACTCAGACAGTATCATAATTTACTTAAACTCAGAACAAGTCTAGATAGTCAAAACTAAATAAATGTGGACAATATGGATAGTAAAATTTGAAGAAAATTATGTCAGAATAGGTAGAGTTATGTGGATTTTTTGTTGTGGCTCTGAAATACTTATGTTGAGATTTTATTCAAATACACAAATATAGAAATGACAGAAGATCTCATCTTTCATTAAAATGCATCTGCTGTAGATTTTTCAATAAAGCGCTTGCTTGTGTAGACTTACTTTAATGATTTTGTAGGTTTGGTTTGGGTTTTTTTTTTTTTTTTTTTTTTGCTTTTGCCATCTCTCAAGTAAGAACTTAAATACATAGTTTTCCCTCAATTAAGAAATGTAAAGATGCAGATGCTTGAATCCTTCATATTAACTGGCGACCTAAATCCAATTCAATATATAATTTATTAAGACCCTACAATATTTGGCCCACTATGAACACAGACAAAAAGACAGTGTGGCATGCAGGGCTAGTCTTGGATTAAGGAATGCCTCAGTTCAAACACTCCCTCTTACACATACTAGCTATGTGATGGCAGGCAGGTGCTCTCACATAAACCCAGAAATTCTCTAGGGGTACATCTTAGAGATAATGTGTTGCTGATCTGTATCAGTGGAGAGGGTTACCCAGATTGATGGAATGGTCTTGAGGGTAAAACACTGTAACACGAACTACAAAACTTTAAAGAATTTGCTGTTTAGTGTAAAGTTACTGGTGTTTTTCTTATAGCTTAAAATATTTTTTTCAAACTTATAACCATTGTCTCCTCATTCCAATGAAGTAAACAATCCGAATAATCAAAGTCCTGATCAAATATTTATCTATTAAGAGATATTGTGGTGCTCTGGTGGTCATTCTGGAGTCAAAGCTCTTGATCTGATAATTTTTCCCTTTTCCTTCCACTGACATTTATCAGGATGATGTGAGAAATACATTTTTTAAAAGTCCATCACATTGAATATACATGCACTTCTATTCTCTACACCCTGTGAAACTAGGCTATTAAAATGTTTCCTCAATTCCTTCTCCAACTCTTTTCCTGGGTCAAAAGTAATATGAACATGGCAGAGTGCCAGGAGTGTCAGAACACTGGAAATAACAGACAAATGATATCAAAGGCGGATGAATTATAATATAGGAGAAGAGAAAGGTCATCTTTCTTGTCATAAGTATAGCCCCAGAATTTTAATGATTTCTCTATTGTGTTCCATAGAGCGGTTCAATGGCCAGACCATCAAAATCCAAATGCACTGAAAGAAAACTAAGATAGTGCTGGGCATTTGAGAAGCGAGAGAAAAATTTGAAAGTTGGAGACGGTTGGTTTCTCATATATTTAAGCATCTCTTAAGTATTGAAGCTTCTCAATTTCGCTGTTGCCCACTGTGTTATATTTAATGTCCACTGAATATATATATTTTTTTCCTGCTGTTTTCTCTGCTGCACTCCTGGGTTCCATTGTACCTTTGAAATATGAGAGGGAGCAAAATGTCATAGCTTTTGTTCAGTGTGCTACTACACCTGCCACAGACAATGTTTTTATATGAAAAATAAAATGAACTACTGGGTAATAATTACATGGTTGACTAAATATACCCTATTTTGTGATTCTTCATTTTAGTTTATTGAAATACAAAAATTGAATACAAATGTATTTCCTTTAATGCTGTACTTTATATTATATTGTAATACACTTTATACATTGCATATTATAACATATTCTATTTCATGCTGTACCTTATCATATATTTTTCCTTTTAAAAGTAATTATTCCTTTAAAATGTATGAAATAATTCTTGTTTCCTCCTAATTTCCACATTTCTACCTTTTTGGTGCCATTGTCTTTCCAGTCACCCAGATTATCAATTTCATTCTCATTCTTCATTTCTTCCTTTCTACCTCCACCTCTTATGTCTCCCATAACCAATCAGGATTCCAAGTCTTATCAGTAGAACTTCCACAACATAGTCTTTAATCTTTAACCTTCTTTTTCAGTTCATATGACCACACTAGTAAAATCCTCACCAATCTTTCCTGGACCATTTTCCTTCTCCCCCTCCACACCCACACACCCACACACATTGGTCTCCTTGCTTAGGTTCTCTCTCCTCTCAAATCCATCATTCCACAGAACTGTGATTTGTGATTAGCACAACAAAATTTTGGCCTGACTATTGCACATCGTTATTGAAAAGGCACCAGTTGTTTTCTATTGCTTTTAAGAAAAAACAAATACTTCAGCTCAACAATTTTTTAGTCTGTCATCAGTCTACCTTTACAGGCTGATTTCACATTATCTTCCTTCAGATGTGAAGCAAAATATGCTATTCCATTGCATTGTATATGTCATATACCTGTCTTTATACCTGGAATGGTCCCCCTTCTTATCTCCCCGTCTTGAAATCTCTTCTGCCATTCAAGGCGGACTTCAAATGCCATCTCTTACATGAGGCATTTCTTGATTAAGTATATTTTTTTTTTCATTTTTGCACACATATTTTGAATCAGACATAGAATTTAACATTCTTGAGGGTAGAAAATAAGTTATCCTATTTGAACTTTACAGTCTTGGCACCGAGCCAAGTGTCCTGCACACAGCTGGCACATTTTTTTTTCAAACTTAAGAGACAAAGTCCAATTTCATAAACTACTTTTCTGTTACTAATCAGTCTTCTCCAGCTCAGTATTTTCAGGTTTAGAACATTAATTTCTAGAACAAATGTGGTCTAGCATCCAGAAGATCTGGGGTATAGAATCTGCAGAAATTAGAACAAGTCAGCTGACTACTCTAAGTATCAATTTTCCACTCTATAAAAAAAAAAAATTATAACAATTCTGTCTACCTCACAGATTTTAAGAAATTAAAGAATTCATGTGAATGGGCTTTGGAAAAATAACGAGCAAGTAAATGAAAGATACAATTACCATAAGCTATTTAAAATTGAATACACAATTTCAAAAAAATAGAATGTAATCTCCTTGAGGGTAAGGATGGTTTCATTTTTTTCTTTGTAATCCTACCTCTATAGACAGGCAAGAAAAAGTGTCTAGAGTGCTGGGTTTAGAGTCATAAAAGACATGAGGTCAAATGGGGTTTTTGATATTAACAAGCTGTATGACTATCAAGTCACTTAGGCACCATATGCACATATATACATGGAAGTAGTTCCCTGACTGAGAATTCCCAACACTGAGGCTTTTCATTCATCTCTACAGTCTATTACATAATGCTTTGCATACCATAGATCTTTCATAAATTCTTGTGGAATTGAATAATAATCACAGTGTTCCTTCATGTCTCAAAATCTCTCTCATTCCATTGGCTTTTGAGGACATATGAAAGGATATGACATGTTTCATCATCCCTTTAATCACACCATCACACATATTACTAAAAGTATATATGCAAATAAGTAGTAGATTAAGTGCCTATCATCTGGGCAGAGAAATACTACCTTGTTTTGAAGTGCTTTCCATATGCCCTTGGATCTTGGAGCTCAGAGAGAGGCATGAGATGCATTCTAGCACCCATGAAACAACTCTTCTTCTGACCCATTTCATATATACCCAATATTTCCTTAACTCTCAATGTGTAAACACCTCTCATAAGAAACCTTAAGATCACTGAAGAAAGGAACTGTTTTGTTTTTGATATTTTATTCACAGTAACTAAGATAGTAAATGAAATATCATAGACACTTGACATATGCTGGTTGACTGGTGATTCTCTGCCTTCTCTTTCAAGATTAACAGACATTCATCCTAGTTGTCAACAGTAGTCACTATTGTCTTCCCCATAGCAACCTCGTCACTTATAACTTCACCAAAACCCAAGGTGGCGTTTTCAGCAGTTGAATGATGAGATGAAAAACCAAAGCCACAAGCAGCATCCTTATTTTCTGATTTTCTAAAATTTGGATTTTGGAATGCCATGTGTCCTACATTCATGAATAGAAAGTGACTTTTGGACAACAGGAACTGGGAAATAAAAAGAGAAAACAGTAAGAGACACCTACAAATAGTTTAAAAATATAAACTAGAGGGAAAATGTTCAGTTTTCCTCCAGTCCTATGATTTTATACCACAAAATTTATCATGTAGGAAAAAATGAATATTTGTTGAATGAATAAATAAAGTTTGTCACTCTCTTTTTACTTGAAGTTCTAGTGAATCTACATGATTTAACAAGGAAAATTTAAGTAAATATTTGCGAAGTTTCAATATTTCATATAAGTGTAATTCTACCTTAAAGCTTATTTCCAGTGATAAGATATGGAATTTAAAATCTGTACCAAACTCACTTTTAATGAAAGATGAGATCTTTTGTTATTTCTATTTTTGTTATGTATGTGGATGTTTGTACACACATACATACATATATACATTTACATGGATATTTATGGAAGGCACGTGGTTTAGAGGACAGAAAGCCAGCTTCAACAGGAAGACTTGGTTTCAAGTCTCACTCAGACATATACTACCAGCATGACTCAGTAAATCACTTTATCTCTCACTGAATTAAGTAATTCACTAAGATTAAACATTGCAAAGAAGATCCTACCCTGTATTTGAAGTTGCAACCTTCTCACTGGGGTGTTCTCTATATAACCAATGAAATAATAAGTTCAATCCCTACTTCTATTTACCTATTTCTACAGATAGATGGAAAGTAGCATGATGGCATGATGAGCCACTGAACAACCTTGAAATCTTAAAGACCTACCTGCTTCTGACTCACACTAACTAGGTGACCATGGGAAAGTTATTTAACCTCTCAGTCTTCAGGAAACTCTCTAAGTCTGTGATATATAACAATTACTTATATAAAACTTATTGATTAGATGTACATAATAGAAGTACCCCACACTGACAAAGTCATAGGTCTACTCCAAATTAATAAGATTTATGGAAGAGGACAGACAATTTCGCAAGTGTACGGAAAAGGGTTGCAACATAGTTCACTGGAGGAAGTAACCATGTAGATGAGATCACAAATCCTTTGAGGTGTGTCATCCATACATATTACAGCATTGGGAAAACTGGTGAAAGAAAGAAAGACTGAATCTTTAGCAACATAAGTCTTTAAAAATCTGAGTCAACACAAAACTCTATTTCACAAAACTTAAAAAACCTGGATAAAGGCTGCCTTTCTGGGAAATTACAATGTTCTTCCTTAAAATAAACAGTAATGTGTTTCAACTTTAATTTACTTCATTCCACAAAGGATAATGAAGACTTTAATGGAAAAATGTGCCTTTAAGTTCTAATCACTTTTAATCTAAACAATGGTGAAGATTTCTCAGAAAGAACAACAGCAGGGAAAACATCTTGGCAATTATCACTTAATGGAGAAAGCCCTACACGTGGGGTAGGTGGACCTTAAACCAAAGGTTTAGCCTCTGCCTTTAAGTAGCTGTGTGATGATGGCCTCTCCGTAGCTCCCTTCTCTAAGCTTTGGTTTTAACATCTTTCATGCATGGTTAATGTCTCAAATTGTACTTTTCAATTTTCTTTCCCCACAGGAACCTGGTGAAAGAATTTTTGCAAGTGTCACCATTCCCATTTTTTGCATGGCAAACTGAAGCTTTCTAAGGATAAATGGCTTACCTATCTTTAAATATTTAGTGGGTGTCAAAATCTAAATCAAAACTTCTGATTAAAATTCAGTCCTCTCTCCACTCTCCCACTATACTCCTCTGGAGCGGATTAAATAAGAGATGATGTTTCCAGAGTACAAGGTATCCATAAAGCACCAGACACATGGAAGTGGTGTTGATAATGACGATGGTGTGTGACAACAAACACCCCGGCATACGCAGGAGGGCCTGCGGCACAGGTATTTAGTTCTGCTTCTCTAAGGAAAGCACCCTTAAAAGGGGTAAACAATCTTACTTTAATCAAGTACATATACCATTCACTTAGTTATATTATATATTCCCTTGACTGCAGTACCTTATTTTCTTTGAATATTTTCATTTGGTGATATAACAATGATATACATTTTGCTACCATTTTATTCTTCCATGTCTCATAGATAAGTATTATTTGTGGAAAGTAGGATTGGAATTTGAAGAAACTCAGTTTTATTGCCTTTGTGAACTAGGGCAAATCCCTCAAACTCTCTAAGTCCTAAACTAAAGTTTCTTCCAACTAAATATATAAAACACAGCAAATTACTGTGGCCTTGTAATAATAAAGCCTGCTTCGAACACATACTAGCCATGTGATTATCAGTAAGTTATTCCATATCACAGAGTACCAGACAATTCAAGAAGCAATTAATATGAAATATATCTGGAGATGATCTGCATTGATAGGGAGGTCCTGAGAGCTTCCCACTCCAGTTAAATCACAAACCTTGATCAAGTGTTTCTTTCTAGTTTGTTTGAACTATGTATGCATTTGTATACAAAAAAAAAAAATTTGTTGTTGTTCAGTTGTCTCAGTTGTGTCCAACTCCATTTGAAGTTTCCTTGGCAAAGATACTGGAGTGATTGGTCATTTCCTTTTGCAGCTCATTTTATAGATGAGGAAATTGAGGCAAATAGGATTAAGTGACTTGCTCAAACAGCTATTAAGTATCTGAACTCAGGAAAATGAGTCTTCCTCTTCTGAGGAAGCTGCCTCATATGAGCTGCCTCATTTACACAAAATAAATCCATATTGTGTGTATTTTTGTGCTTAACTGTATGCTCACATACACATATATGCACAGATATAAATATAATGCTTTCATATTTAGCATATATGTATATAAGCACATATATATGTGCATATAATTTTTATTCTTTAAAAGTGTTTTAAAATGCTTGGGTTAAATGTTTCAATGTAATTGTAGTGGTAGCAGTAGTAGTAGCAGTTATAGTAGCAGTAGTAGCAGTAGTAGTAGTAATAAAACAGGATAAAACACACCATTTCTATCATACTGTTTCCTCTGGAACTATCTCAAAAATACTTTCAGAAGATGAGCTTACATTTCAAATACTTATTCACTTGCAAACACATTTCATCTAATTATACAATAGTCCTCAAAATGTTAAATACACAAGAACAGCAGCATTGTAGTTTCTTGTTGTTTCTGTCTGATAAAAACATGTCATTTCTATCTGGTCCCCATCAAAAAAAGTGAAAAAAAATGAGATGAATGTAATGATAACAAGAGCAACAAAAATAATTTCTTGTGTTTATACAGGTCTTTCAAAGTTTTCTAATGACTTTAAATCCATAATCACTTGTGAACCTCCCAACAACCTTCTGGATTACGTACTACTATTGTGACTATTTAGCAGATGAGGAAACTAAGTCTGAGAGAGGTTCAATGATTTGCCCTGGATCTCATAGCTAGTAAATGTCTAAGTTGGATAATGTCTAGACTGTGTCAAACTCTTGAAGAACAGTTGAATGTACCTCAACACAAGGGCATTACTTCTCAATTTATGAGTAGAAAATTCACTTACAATTCTTAAAAACATAAATCGGAGCAATCATCAGGAACACAGACAGGGCTACTTAGCCCAGTCATAGCGTATAAATATCAAATCTCTCCCTCTCACTCCAAATGACAATAACTTAAGTACTTGAGTGCCGATAACTTTCAGATTATTAACTGCTCATAAATGTTCATGAATTTGCATGTCATAGTAATAAACTTGTGAGAACATGGAGAAGTCCTCCATTATTCATCTGCCAGTAATTATGCTGTAGATTTTCCATCCAGTGCTGCTGTGCATTATGTAAACCGCCCATGCTGGGGTCAGTTCCCTGATTCATGATTCAGACTTTGAGCATACCAGGCAAGAGGCTACTGACGACATTGTAACTCACTGCTTCTGTCTTTTCAAAGATAAAGCTCGTGATTGCTGAATTTTGATCAGTAAAAAAAAAAAAAAATTGGGATTTTTTTCATGGACTAATAAAGGTTTCGTATATAAAAGTATCCAAGTTATTCCTCTAGCCCTCCTGGGAAATTAATATTAAGATGATTATGAAATATTAGAAGAGGGAGGAATCTTTAAAATAATTTGGACCAACATCTTCATTTCACAGCTGAGGAAATTGAATTGTTAGTTTGAATGTTGGGAAGAAATAAATATTGAAAGAAGTTACTCATATATCTCTCTACACATACATATAGAGATATGCACATATAGAAATGTTTCCACATGCATATATATATATCAATATACATGTTTACACATATATATCATGCACATACATGTGTAATTAGCATATGCATGTATGTATTTTATTTGTGTGTATGTTTATAAAGCTTCCTTTTTAAAAAGTACAATAACAAAAATAATGTATAGAAGAACTCAGTAAACCAAAAAAATTTGTTTATATACTTCATCATCTGGCTCAAATTTATTGCATTTCTTTCTCCTTCCCTTTCTTCTAATTATACTGGCCTTCTTTGCTGTTTCTGTAACTCAGTATTTCATATCCTGCACAGAAGGGGCCAGACATCCCCACTCATATCCAGTCAAATCACGGGTTGTGTTTGTCTTTCATTTTCAAAAAGGACCATGACATCAGAGACATGATGACATGACTTGGAGTTGACTTTGTTTTGAGTGAGGGAGGACTGTGCAAGGTCATCAGCCTCACTTTCTCCTCCTGAGCCATCTGGATCCATGACCAGATATTCATCAGGATGACTAGAGATGGCCCAGGATGCAATGGGAGACCTTGTTCAGGTATTCACTTAAAGTGAGTTGATCCCCTTTCAGGAAAGGTAATCAGAGGGATGGTCCCTTTCGTAGAAAAGAGAAAATAAATGCATAAATCACTCTGGGAGAGACAGGAGCCTCAGAGTGGTTGTTTGGAAGATAAACCATTACTATTGACATTCACTCTAAGCAAGGAGAGTCCAAAACCAGTCATTGAGTGGAGGTTGGGCAGGGACCCTTCCTTGTTCTATCCATTGGCTTCAGAGTGCACAGTGCCCAAGGCTTTAGGGGTGACAAAAAAGAAAGAAGCAAGGGGAGGGGAGGGGAGGGAGAGGAGAATAGAGGAGAGGAGAGGAGAAAAGAGGAGAGGAGAAAAGAGGAAAGGAGAGGAGAGGAGAGGAGAGGAGAGGAGAGGAGAGGAGAGGAGAGGAGAGGAGAGGAGAGGCAAGGAGACGAGACGAGATGAGACGAGACGAGACGAGTGGAGTTACCCAGCTAACTGGGTCCCCATTTAGGCAGCTCTGTCTACTCACAGGTTGTATTCCTCCTTTGTTTTCAAAGAAGACCATGACATTGGAGAAATGATGATATGACTTGCACTTGACTTTGTTTTGAGTGAGGGAGGGCTGTGCAATGTCACCAGTCAGCTACCAGTCACAGGACAGGCAAACCAGACTAATTGGACAAGGTTTCCTCCAGGTAGAGGCCTGAGTGGGAAAGATAGAAGATGGACAACTTAAAGGATTTGGGTACAAATTTATGTTTTGCTTCTGATAATCCAGGTGATCTTGGGAAGTCAAAAACTTACTCAGTGCTCGTTTGTTCATCGGTAAAATAAGAGTTTAGACAACAAGGATTTTTAAGTATTTACCACATGCTGAATACAGTATTAGGTGTTAGGATTACAATGATAAAAAAAAAATGTAGTTGCACCTGCTTTCACAAAGTTTATATTTTATTGAAGGAAGTAATATGTACATAGAAAGTAAACAAACAAAATTGTTTTACTAGATCTGTGTTTTCATTGGCAGTAAGGGAGTGTTACTCAGAAAATTTCCTTAATTAATGAAAATCTGCATCTGCTCTTGAGAACTAACAGGTTAGAGAACTTTCCTCTAACCACATAGCCAGTATTTATAGGTGTGGGAGTCTACAACACAAATCTTTCTGATTCAAAGTGTGACTTTCTGTCTTCTCTTCCACACTGCCTCTCATCCCATACAGGCACTCACAGGCACTCACAGGCACACACACACACACACACACACACACACACACACGCACTGAGGTAATTTGCAGGGTGGGGAAGGAATGCATAGGTGACTAAGAAAATCAGCAAAGACCTCATTTAGAGTACTAAGCTTTGAAGATTCCTAGAAATGTTAAGAGCCGTAAGGGAAAAGGGTATGCATTCCAGGCACAAAATTACAACCTGGTTGTAATTCAGAGCATGAGGAGTGTAAGATCAGTTTGACTGGACAAAAGAGTGTGCACAGAGGAAAACTATGTAATAAACCTGGAAGTTAGGCAGGAGACAGGTTGTAAAGGGCTTTGAATGCCTAAGAGTAGTTTTTATTTAATCCTGATCCAATAGGAAGCCACTGGAACTTATTGAGTCAAAGAGTGACATGGTCCGATTTGTGTTTTTCAGGATATCCCTTTGGCAGTTGTATGGGGGATTGATTAAAAAGTGGACTAGATTGACAATTGTAGTTCTAAATCTATGATTTTATGACAAGATAGAGATAATAAAACAGAGGTGCTGACTTCATACCCTGAAGAGACTCAATTAATAAAACCAAGTTGATGCTTGAATCACTCACTAACTTGGGATATAGGATTCCCTTCCATTCAGCAAGTCTTTCTTAAGGATCTCTTCTGTGCCAGTGACAGCACTGGAAAAACAAAGATGTCAACATATTAACTCACCCATCAAGCAGTTTATATTCTATTAAATTAAAGGCTCTAAGTTGTTAGGAGCCAAAGTGATGTGGCTTGGTTTGGTGAATATTATTTCCAGGGAGGATATGTGTTTAAATGACTGGATATATCTAGTCATGGACTATAAAATTAGATATAAAATAACCTGGATCAGTAAAAACAAGTCTAACAGTGTCTGCTAGCCATCTTTGGAGACATTTACTTGTCTAAAATAGTCTACAGAGGTGCTTAAGCCAAATCAGCTAATATTTATCTGAGTGTGAAAGCAAAAGTTTCACTGGTGTTTGCCAAGAAAATTGCTTCACCACATGCTTCTTCTAGAGCACTCATTAACACAAATTCTAGTCTCCCTAAACACTAGGAGGCTGGCTACAAACCTTTAGGTACCTGCCATGTGTTGGTGGCTATTAATTTTCTGAAATGCCACCTGTCCTTACCGCTAAAGATCCATAAGGATAGCTTTCTATTTCAGTGCCAAAAATCTGAAAAGACAAGATAAGCCAAAAGAAAAAAAAAAAAACGAAAGAAGATAGAAAAGAAATAGGAAAGAAAATATATTAGTAATTTTTCAACGTTGAGATAAGGCACATTTTTGCTTCTAAATCAGTCAATCCTCAGTTGTACCCATTTCTCTAGTAATTTTCTATATGTTCCCTTATTCTCATCTTGGCACCATACAAACTCTCCAAGGAAACTATGATGCCCTGTGCTCTGAGTCTATACACACGTTCTGTCTAAAGAGCTACCTATTGGTAAGAGTTAGACGTTACACACAGTGATGAGGACACTCATTATTCCTTGAGAGACACTGGAGAACATCTTTTCAGATGTTCCAAAATGACTGGTCAAACCATCAGTATTTTAACCACATTTCTCAAATGATTTGTGATCTACTGAACCCAACTAATGACAGATTGGAAAGAGCACTGAGTTTTTTTGAGTCACAGAGCCCATTAATTACTTCCAGTGTGACCTTGGGCAAACGACTTCATTTCTTTCCGCCTCAGTTTCATCATCTATTAAATGAATGAAATGGATCCAATTTTAAGTTTCTTTACAGCTTTAGAGCTTCTAAAGTATATAAAATAGCACTCATATGCTTTATTTGGCATTTTAAGGGGCTGAGGTATATAACATAACTAAATTCTCTAAATAATTGATCCCTATAAGCACCAAATGTTTACTATATGCTAACTATTTTCATAAGACTATTATATAACCTTGTGCCTTAAGGAGAGTAAACTGAATGCAATTTGATTATTCAAAGAGACTAATGTTATCTTTAGAAATATTAATCACCAATCTACCACATAGTTCCCATAGCTTCCAGAGTGATATTCTAAAAACACAAATCTGACCCATTTATTCCTCTTAAAAAAATCTTTGCAGCTTTCTATTGTTTCTAGGATAACATATAAAGTCATCAAGCTGGTATTCATTTAAAGTCTACAATCTGTATCCTTCTTAGTTTTCTTGATTTTCAAAGTCTCTTCCTTCCAGTCAAACTGGCCTTCTGGATACTTTCCATTCAAGGCATTCAATTTCCTATCTCTGGTATTTTCTAAGTCCAGTGCCTTATGTAGCTTATGTGAACTACATTTTCACTTTATAGTTGGCAATTCAAGTCTACCTTCTCTCCCACTGACACCCCTCATTTCTCAATGTTTCAGTTTCTAGCACCTCCTCTGCACTGGCTCTTCTAATCTGCTGTCCTAAGGTTTTTAAATCAGCAAGCTTAATTTTGAACACAGTTCTAAGTTTCCCTTTGGCCTGAAGGTTGCTTGAGGCCTCTCTTATGGACTAAACTGCAAGGATTTTGATAGCTATTTTGGTTCAAAGCCTTTAAAAAAAGACTGATTTCCAACTTCCCCTTTGTCTTCCGTAATGTAGAGATTGTAGGCTAAATGGGGGTATCACTATACTGTACATTTACATTGATGCCAAAAATAACTTCAGACTTCGATTTTCAAACTGATGTTTATAAAAGGAAGTATTTGTGTCTTAGCCTGTTCTAAGGATCTCTGATGTTGTGAAAATAAAATATATGGTGGCTCTTTTAAGTTAGATCTTAGGGTCGGGTGATGTTGTTTTTCCCTAATAGAACAACCAAATTATAAACATAGGAATGAAACCAATGCTCTCATGCTTTTAGGAATAATGGATATCCCCCATTCTCTTTCTCTTTCAGCTTTTCTTTAGCAGGAATCCTTATTATCTTTTCCCTGGGCCCAGACATACTGTGTGTGTGTGTGTGTGTGTGTGTGTGTGTGTGTGCGTGCGTGTGTGCATGCTCAAAAAACTGAGTACATTGGAGCATAAGTTTAAAATAGTTACCTTCAAGCTAACATGCAAGAGGTGATAGATGCAAGTCGAATCCCTTGAGATCTTGTTAGGGAAAATCATTCATATGTTCAGTTAGCATTTGAACAAATGGTCCTGCTGTTGCACCTAATGCTAGTTCATTTTCTAGATACTTGGTCACTATGGGAGACAACTGTTTCTGCCACTCAGTTCTGGAACACGGCATTTCTAAAGCTGGGCCATTTAAAACCAAATAGTTAACGTTTCTAAAGGTTTGTAATATTAGCAAGAGAAATTAAATGAAGTAAACAGATGTTTAGACTTTTAAGAAACAAAGAACAACTGAGAATGGGGGAGTTGAAAGTACCCTTCCAGTCTTTGATATAACATTTTCTCAACAAACTTAGCCATCGCCTTTTCGGGCCAGCAAGGTGACCACGAGCTCAGTGCCCTCCTCGGTCTGCGCCTCTGTCATAGCAGGCATGATCAAGGAAGAGGCTGCTGTCATCCATGTGGGGATAAATCAGGTTCACTATCCCATCACTGCCAAGTCCAAACCAGTGGGAGACATGGATTTTGAAGAAGTCAAGAAAGCCAGCTATATCACGCAGCCCATGACCATCACCATGCTAATGAGGAACACCATCATTGCCATAAAGAAGCTGTTGAAGTCTGAGGAGAGGGAAGTGAAGGTCAAGCAGTTTGCAGTAGCCACCTCTTAATGGGGGGGGGGGGGGTCTCTTTATTTAAAAATAAAACCAACACAAAAAACATTCCAAGTAATTTTTTTTTTAAAAAGAAGCAAAACAGGCCAATATAAATGCAATATTTTAATTTATTCTACAAGATAGTTTTCTGGTCTTTGTTTGCAGTCAAGCTATTTATTGAAAGTATTAGTATAGGCAGTTGTGTGTGCTCATAGACCTTTGTCACCCCTGCTGAGATGGTTGCTGGATGGTCTTGGTTCTTGCAGCCCTGCCCAGGGAAAACTGAACTTAGGCCATTGATGTTAAAAACACATAAGGCACAGGCCACCATATCACACAGAACCACAAGAGACTCATTGGGCCACAGAGTTGGAGGAACTGCATTGTTTTGGTGACTCGATAAAATCAGGTTGTCTTATGATATTATCCTCTGGTCCCCTGAAGTAAGCCTAGAGGTTACAGTCTCAACTTGCTAGACTCAGTAGTACAGAGGAAGAGGAAAGCAAATCCACCATGTAATCTGGAGCATCTTAACCCAGCCCTCCACACTCCAAGAAATGCTATTCTACTGGTTCCCATAAGTGCACACCCACAGCTGTGGAAAGCTGCAGCAAAGGTGGGCACTCTTTCAGACCAAACGCCTGAGAAGCATCCTTGGGGCTGGCCAACAAGAAATGACTGTTCTGAAAACAGGCCCTGCTGCTCCTCTCCATGTGGGGTGTGGGGAGTTAGTGTCCTGGAATTGACTACAAGGAATTCATGTTTGACTTCAAGGTTTAAATCCTACACATTGACTGTAACAAAAAGAACCCAGACCTAAAAGCAACTTTTACTCGGGGACATTCTGTGCTCTGGAGGATGTTAGGAGTTTATTTTGAGCACATCCCCCTCAGACTTTAGGGAAGGGACCTAGAGTAGGGGCCTTGGGGGTGGGGGTGGGCATATCCTGCTTCCTAGAGTGCCTGGCACTCTCCTAATAACCAAAGAATTTGCAGTGGCTGCTGCTTCTTTCCACTTAGGTCCCCATTGCGTTTCCTGAAAATCTTTGAAAGCTTGTAGTGTTTACTGAATTACCCAACCAGATTTTTGATTAAAGCAATTTAAAAAATAATAATAATAATAAAAACAAACCTAGCCATCCACAGAGGGCTTTTGGATGGTTCTGGATGGGTGTGCTTTCTGAGCCCATTTCATTCTCAGACTCCAAGTGTTTTCCTTCATCTTTGTGCCTTAAAGGGACCTAATACAAAAATGAATAGATTTTCTTTAGGCTTTATTTAGTGTTGCAAAAGATATTCTCTTGTGGGTTTTGAAGAGCTCTAACCTTAGACATAACTAGTAGAAGCTGGTCTGTGATTCATCCCTGGGTACTAAAATATACAGGACCCTTGAGAGTATTTGAAATTCTTCTGGAATTTAGCTTAGCACCTAGTTAACTCTGAAAGGGCAAGAACTGTTTTTGTCTTTGTACCATCAGCACCTGGTCCACAGGAAACACTCAAAAAGTGCTTGGTTATTGGTTATTTTGATTTTTTTTTGTTTGTCTTCTACCAGTTCCCTTGGTGACATCCCTTTTTGGCTTTTCCCTGATTTACTACCCTACAGTGATCTGTCTACATCTCCTGAGTTTCTGGAGTTGTATTGAGTGTGATGTTTTCCCCATGATTCATTTAATGTAGGAGTTCGTAAGCCTATTTATGTCATGGATGAGTGTTGCTAAATTTCAATTAGAGGTTATTGAAAATGAAGATGAACTTCTCCCCCATACAAATTTACAGAACCCCTGAAATCTATCCATGAATTCCCAGAAGGAAAGCTTCATGGATGCTAAAATTAAGCATTCTTGGTTTGGTGCCAATTTCTCCTGATAAAGATATTTATAATTATAGCTCTATTTCTAGGATTTTATACAGAAATAAGTGCTATGATTATCCTAAGCAAACATAATAAATACATACAAAGATTTCCTGATTTAAATTTAGTGTTTAGGTTTTTGTGCTACTTAATGTAGAAACCCTTTTGGGCTCACTTCCCCATACTCACACTTGCACCTATAGACTGGGGTTCCACAGGGCAGCTGTTTACCTGCAGGTAACACTGACAGGCTATATTCACAAGTGTCCTTACCATTAACAACCAGCCAGTAGATTTACTTAACTTTAGTACAAAGCGTTTTTTAACAGTGAATGTTAATAAATGGCATAACATTCCTCCCGAAACCATAGTTTTCCACAAGAAAACACCAGTACATGGTAATAATGGGTTTAAACTTAGAATATGATGGTAGCACAGCATACGTGTAGGACCTACATGTGGCAAATAGGTGGCTCACAGCCCATGGCACTTTATAACATCAAAGTCCTTTCCGTACTTCAAAGCTGCCCTTCCTTTTGGCACCAGGGGTAATATTTCATGAATCTGCTGCCTTCCTCCATGAATTGTCTTTCTATATGTTTGTCAATAGTGTGTTACCATGTTCCTGGATGGAAGTGTTATTTTTTACTAATCACTCTCTGATCCTAACTAGATGTACAGAGTATTTTGTAAATTTTACAGAGCAAATCCTAAAGTGAGCTATTATTAAATGAGGGAGATATAGGTATAGCCTCGTAGTCATGGGGACTAGGATTTTGATCCTGTTGCTGACATACACTAGTTATGAGACCAAGGGCAAACAACTTCATCTCCCAATGTCCCAAGAATCTCTTGAATACCACAAATGACTGAAGAACTGTTGATCTATATTCATAGGTGACATTTTCATACTAGGAGAAATCTACACTGATAAAATCAAAGGTCCCCCCAGCCAGATCAATCAAAACATTATATGATCATAAATTTTTGAGATGGAAGACAATTGTGAGGTCATCAAAACCAACACCATCATTTTACAGATGAGAAAACTGAGGCCCAGAGAAGGGTGGGACAAAATGAATTTTTTCATGGTGGCTAAGAGTTAGAAGGCATGAAAATTTAACATATGCACTCTGAGTTATATAGAAACCACTATATAAAATGAACAATCTTACCTACTCAGCTGAATTTATCTTAATTAATTCACATTGTGAATTATAAAAGTTGATTTGAGGGTATCATTTAGAATCTGAAGCACCAAAATCACTAACTAGGGCTCTAAGTGAAGTCCACAGTGAGTGAATCAATAAGAATTTATGGAAAGGTCTATTATCTATAATTATTTTCATTGTGGTCTTTTGCAAATACTTATCATTAGTGCTGCAAAACATAATGATAAAATGTCACAGAAAATAATGTTTGTGGTAGCCTCTGGGTGTATGTTAAAACCCACTATGTCATCTCCTTTCTTTGCCTCTCTAAAGAATATCTGTGAGCTTTTATTACAATTAACTGAAATTTCCTCCTTTCTTCCAGTGTGGTTTATATAAAAAATGTCAACATCGATATGATTCCCCTCTTCCAGAAATATGTTCACTCACTGAGCACTGGACAGAGTTCTTAAGTTCACAGTCCCAATGATCTGATCAAAATTTGTTAAAGATATAAAAACTTAATACTCTTTCCCCCTTGTTCATCTCATTTTTATAATCATCACAGAGGTAGAATAGGGTGGCAAATTTGTTTCATGAGTTGCCGTGGCTAAAAATGATCATTACTGTGTGGCCAAGCTATCAGTGAAGTGCCTCTCAGTGAGAAACTAGGTTGATCCTTAGAAAACAGACAATCTGATACTAAGACCACACTTGAAATCTTTCACATAAAAATGAAGTAAGAAACAGAATTAATCAAAGGATATTGATGCAAAATATCACCATCAGTATCCTTTAAAGAAAAAAAAAATTTCTATTGATGTCTTTTGTTTTTACATTATAATCATTTAAAAATAATTTATCTACCAACCAGGCCAATTTTCCCATACAACAAAGAAAAATAGGTAAACAACACGCATACCAATATATGTAGCACTCAGCACCTATATTCCCCAACTTCTTCAAAAAATGAAGACAGATACATTAGTACAAGAATGGATTTGGAGTAACAACTGGTGCCCATTTCTGGATTCGACACTGTCCATTTTGTTGCCATCTCTGTCATGTATAGCTCTGTGGCAGAAGAATGAGTATTGACCCATGAGTAACTCCACCTCCCTGGGCTTCAGTTCTCTCCCTTGTAAAATGAAAGCATTGACCTAGATACATTTTATGGCCCCATCCCATAAAAGTCTTTATTGTTTTCCCAGCTCTAACTTCTAATCAGAGAGCTGCTGGTAAATGTGTAAGGACAGCTTTTCAAAAACCAAAGAAATGAACCAAACAAAATAAAACAAACAAACAAAAATGTACTCATGACATACTTTTAAACTTAATCTGATTGACATTTTCTCCATTACTTTCTTAAATTCAAACTATCAACAAACCAGTAAATCAAGCCCTGAAATCTAGTATTTGCAGATTTCTGAGGTGTAAATGCTCATATTAAAAAAAAAACAAAACCAATCTAACCTCACTAGCCATTTACAGATGGCTCCACTATACTATTGCTCCTAATTCACATTCATGTTCCACAGACACTAGCTAAATTGTTTTCTAGTTGTGCTTGGAAGATCAAGGAATTCATCAACGAGCTTGCATTAAGTACCTGGCAAATGGTGAGAGTTATACTGAAACATATATAAAGAATGGATCAATCCTTATTCTCAAGGAGCTTATATTCTATTAGAACAGACTAAAAGCACATTTATAAGTATATGGGATAGGGACTGGGCCAGTGATTTCTTTGGTATCAGAAACTCCTCTATGGGTCAGTACCTTCTCGGTGACATATTCCTACAGAGCTGTCAAAGCATTCAGTGATTAAATGAATTGTCTAGGATCACCACAGTAACATTGCCAAAACTGAGACTTGAATCCACATTTTCCTGGCTGTGAGACATGCTATCTATTAAAGATGTAATTAGATGGCACAATGGAAAGACTTGAGTTCTAATCCTGCCTCAGAAGCTTACTAGCTATATGTCTCTGAACAGTCACTTAACTCTGTTTCCTCATCTGTAAAATAGAGATACTAAAAGCACCTACTGATCAGAATTATCATGTGAATAAAATGAAATAATTCTAAAAAAAAATTTACAAATCCTAATATGAATAAAAAATAAATATTAAATATATAAATAAATAAAATTATTATGATTATTATTTCTATTCCATCCTTCCTCTCTTTATAAGCATATGCAGAATAAATATGAAGAGAAAAATACAAAACAGAGACATAAACAAAGAGAGGGGAAACTGAGGGAAAAAAATCAGCAAAGACTTCACGTAGAAGGTGGCATGTTGAGGCAGAGCTATGACTTGTGCCTAGGAGACAAAGGTAAAAAAGTTATACCTGGCCCACCTGAGAGTCAGCATCCAGGCATGCCATGCCGTATGTGAAGGAACAGAGGAGAGTTTGGTTGGATCACAGAGAGGATCGTATAAGAAGGAAGAGGATACAGTGATTCTGGAAAGATAGACTGGGGCCAGGTTGTATAACGCTTTAGAAGATAACCAGAGAAGTTTTCATTTTGTATTAAAGATAATAAGAAACAACTGTATTTTTGGACCATAGGAAGGACAGTCAATTTTGGGTTTAAAAAAAATCACTTGGGTAGCTGAGTAGAGGATGTATTGGAGCAGAGAAAGACAAGGTGGAAATATGCAGAGACCACTGTAATAATCCATGTGAGAGGGGATGAAGCACTGAATTAAGTGGAGGCTATGGGAAGTAGTGGGGCAGCAAGGAGCATGATGGATTGAGCACTGGTCCTAAAGTTAGGAAGAATCATCTTCCTGAGCTCAACTCCAGACTCAGACACATAACCTGTGGGAGCCTGGGAAAGTCACTTAACCCTGCTTGCCTCAGTATCCTCATCTGTTAAAATGAGCTGGAGAAGGAAATGGCAAGGTACCCCAGTATCTTTGCCAAGAGGACCTCAAATGGTGTGGCAAAGAGCTGGACACAACCAAACACCAGCAACATCATGGTTATGTTCATGGGGGGAAATAGGAAAGTATTGTCATCTTTTCATTTGCTTGCATTAAGCGCATAAAAAGGAAAGATGACTTTATTTCCCAGGTCAAGTGCCATGTATTTTCTTTTTAAGACAAGGGGCATTAATTATTATTAAGTCTATATAAGCCAAACTCTTTGCCTTTGCAAAAGGCAATTTCATCACCCATCCCTCATTGTTATATCCCCACACCATGTATGTGGAATGTGTTTCTTCTTCACCTTCATCTTCTAGAGCTCCTTGCTTTCTTCATGGTAGAACTGAAGTACCATCTTCAACAGAAGGCTTTTCTGGCTCCCTTGTTATTAGTGTTCTGTCTTTATGTGCCCCACCCTCCTTTCTCTCTCTCTCTCTCTCTCTCTCTCTCTCTCTCTCTCTCTCTCTCTCTCTCTCTCTCTCTCTGTCTCTCTCTCCCTCCCTCCCTCTCCTACTTCATATATAGACTGTATATACAGTCTATAAATCTGCATTACTTTGGTACAGAAAATTCTGAAAGAAATTCTTGTTCCCCCTAAAAACTCCTACGTTAACTTTATTGTATAGCACTTTACTTTAACTTTAGTTAACTGTTAACTTTACCATATACTCTCTCTCCACTCCTGCCCCTAGAGCTTTGTGCTCCTTTCTCTCCCATCCCTCTTCCCCCACCCAACCCCTACTAGAAACAAACACACAATAACTAAATAAATAAACAAACAAACAAATAAATAATCAAATAAATAAATGAATAAATAAATAGATAGATAGACAGACAGACAGACAGATAGATACATAGATACATAGAAATTCTTACCAAAAGCAAAAATCCTCCAAGTAAATGCACAAGGTTGGAGACTGCAGCCAGGTCACTGGATCAAGTTGTCTTCGTATAAAAGTTGTGCATGCCCCGCTGTTCTTTCCCTTGCCTACATCTGGCAAATATTTATATTACATAAAAATGAAAATTGTCTGCAATTTGTCTTTTAATATATTTGTATACATGTATACAGTCAGTAGCTGAGGCCACAAGTGATTTTGGTTTTGTTTTCATGTGCTTAGCATCTAATATAATGTTTGGTATATAACTGATGCTTTATAAATGTGTTTCTTTTTGACATGGAATGAATAACATTTTTGACATACAACATGAAAAAATTACAATGGAGTCTATCATCTACTGAAGGTATCTCTAGTTTTCAAAATGTTATTTAATGACATTTATTCATAGAGTAAAATTCCATATTTATGATAAAATTATAGTAGTTTTGTTATTAAAAATCTACCCCCTCTCCTTCCCTCCCATGTTGTAGACTCTGATAATCGGTGTTGTCCAGGTAATTACATTTTCCATTTTTTCCCTCCAAAACTCTACCTGCAAATCTAATTTCAGGACCCTCTCTAAATACTGATCTGTTGACAGCCACCTGCAGCTCTGCCTTCCTCCTGATGTGATATACAATGACACTCACTAACGGGCACACACACAAGATTGATGGTTTTGTTCCTGAGTTTTCACTCTGGTTTCAGCCTCTTTCTCTTGCTTTCATGATCTATGTTGAGATAAGCACCTATCTTCTTGGCATTCCCTTTTCCCTAGGTTCATTGACAAGATATGAAGGACAAAAGCCATCACCAAGGACAGCACCTTCTCTCAGAAGATGAGCTCTTACCTGTCAGGACCAAATGCCTGTTAGGAAAGATTATGGGGCAAAAGCTTCTCTTTTACACCAGAGCAGGAATACAATTATCTGCCCACCCACTGCACCTCTTCAAAGGGTTTATCAGATAGAGGCTGATCTGTAAGTAGATCTGACTTGCTGTACTTCTTCTTGTTTCTTTATTATATTCAACAGGTTTGCATTTACTTAATTGGACTGTCTTTTATCACTCTGAAAGAAATGATAGGAGGACTGACAGAGCTATTGAGATATCAGCCTTTATTTTTTAGTAGGGTTTTTTATATATCTATTTGTCCAGCCCCATTTATTTCCCATTACACTTTTTTTCTTTTCTTTTGGTCTGGCAGCTTACTGCTAACATTCTGGGGTTTAGCATCAAGTCTTTTCTTTGGGTGAGCTACTGTCCTCAAAGTATCTCTGCAAAACATTCAGGTAACTTTTATTTTGGTGGGGAGGTCTTATTTTGCTTTTAGATTCTATATCTGCTGTCTTCGTGTGGACATAGTGGACAAAGCATCTGAACTACTACAACCCCCACAACCTACATCCAAGCATACATGATATCTATCTGTCTGTGTACCCTGGCCAAGTCATGTATCTTCTCTCTCCCCTCAGGAAAATATTAATTTGAAAAGAGCTTGCTGATCTGCATAGATAAAGTCAGGTTCATCATTAGAGAGATCTTAATACCCAGTAAAATCACAGATCTAGACCAAAATTTTAAAAATGTATTATAATAATATAAAAAAGAAAAACTTTTCAGTATCATAAGGGGCTCCAAATGCAATGCTAGAGATCCTTTACCTGGCTTTCTTTGAGATAATACATAGTAACTGGTGACCTTTGGGATTTCAAAGGTATAAGTAAATTTCAAGTACATCTCAGAGAAAGCTCAAATAAATTTTTTCAGTTCCATTGTTTCCATCACAAATTCTTCTTCAATTCAAAAATAAAACTATGCTATTCTATTTAATTTGGGCATTGCCTTCATCTAATAATCAGTAAGCAAAAATTCTTATCTCCAGTAAACAACATCTGCAACGTAGATTCATTCTCTACCTTACCCTCAGACCACCAATACTACCTAAAGATTCATAAGTTTAGAACTGTATCAGATCTTACATCTTAAAATCCAATCTTATCTATGTCA
Source organism: Notamacropus eugenii (assembly GCF_028372415.1). Classification (NCBI taxonomy): domain Eukaryota; kingdom Metazoa; phylum Chordata; class Mammalia; order Diprotodontia; family Macropodidae; genus Notamacropus; species Notamacropus eugenii. Next base: position 132,333,229 of record NC_092877.1, read on the forward strand.
TGACCACTTCTGCCAATTAGAAGTGAAGCTTTTAGAGTGTCCAGTCATGTCCTACCTTGGTGATCTATCAGAAGAATAAAATGAAGAATCTATAAAGTATGATTCATTTTAACAAAGACCTAGAAAAAAGCAAAGACTTTATCTCCAAGGTTGCCAATCTCTCTACTGTAGACAGAAATTTCTATATCAAGAAACAAAGGTGAAAATGCCTTTGCACCTTGCTGCTTGGTGTTCATCATCAACACTGACTGTGTGAGGTATATAAGGCCTTTTACCACTAAAAGAGGGTGAAGCCCTCGACCTAACCATGGAGGTGGGAAGCCACAGCTATTATATATTGCATATTTTGGGGTACTTTTTTCAATGTACTGATCAGTTTCCCTTTTTACTCCTCTTTAAAAATACTTGTTGTTGTATGGGAAGTTTTCAGGGATTAGGAGGGGAAAAAATACTGAGGATAAAAATGGTGATGTTAAGAAGTAAAAGACATCGGCATTTTTTTTAAATAAGGTGAGGCAGAGTACTATCTCCTGAAAAGTTGTTGTTGAACTTCTTCAAGTTCCCCTGGCACTCTAACACCAGGGGATTAATTTGTATTGAAACTGCCTCCAATGATGCAATGACTCTGTCACTCAGATTTTCCAAATAAATGCATCTGGTATTTTCTTAGTCAATGAACTAATAAAAGAAGAAGTTAATAGACCTAAATGAGGCATCAGCTTTTGATGATTAAAAAAAATGCCCTGCTTCTTTTTCTTTGTATTTCATTATAAATGTTTCAACTAAAGTTAAATTCCCAAGTAGTTCCATTCCCCTCTCCATTTCCCACACTCCAACCGCAGTAGAACTTTGGACCTCTCAGGAGGTTCAAACTGAAATTTACTGATTTTTCCCACTAAAAAACTTTGCTAAATTACCTAGAGAATAATCTTAAAGTGTTGCTTATGTGTTTACATAGTGGTATTAAATATTACTATTTCAACTGTATATGTAGTAGCAAAAAATAACTTCCTGGAAAATATATTATTAATTATCCATTGGAAGGTGGATGCATGATTCCTTAACTAAAAAGTAATGCATCCAAAGGTGCAATACGTTTACTAAGGAGTAAATCACTATTAACTCTATCAACTCTAATCCAAACCCAAGTCTTCCCAATTCTTCTTCCACACATTTTCCACACATTCAATTGCCATGACTACCACCATTTATCATGTTGCCTCATTATGTATTGTCTGGACCACTGCAATAGCCACCTATCAAGTCTTTTTGCTTCTAGTCTCTTCTCTCTCCAATTTACCTCCACACAGCTACCAAATTAATCTTCCTAAGTCACAGATATGGCCATATCACCATATGAGTTCCAAATGTGAGTGGTTCCATGTTGTTTCTAGAATAAATTAAATTTAAAAAGCAGATAAATTTGCCTGTCATTTATTTAGGGCCCTCCATAGTCAGTCACCAATCTTCTTTTCCAATATCATTTCAAATTATTCACCCCTCATATATTATACCTTCCAGGAAAACGGGGCTATTAGCTATTTCCTCAAATTGACATTTCATAGTTCATAACTATGCATCCATCTGGAAATCTGTCCTCAAATTCAAGTCTTAGGACGATTATCTTACTTCAAGACTCAACCCAAGTGAAGCCTGATCCTCCCCACACACTCATTTGTTAATATTTTGTCCCTTCTGATATATAAGCAAATATTATTATCTACTTATGTTTGTAAACTCTGTGTCCCCTAAGTAATAACAGTGAGCTAACATATATGTTATATGAACATGAGTGTATGTTGTCAATCCCTTTATATATAACATAGCTATAACATACAATAAAGATACATCTATGGATAGATTGATATAGTTCTATAAATAACTATAGATATAGACCTATATAGATTTATACATATCTATAAAAATAAAGATATAGAAATAGCATGAATATTTGTGAAGTGCTTTATATAATTTCATTTGATTCCCACAACAACCCTGTAAAGTAGGTTCTTTATCCCCGTTTTTTCCAGATCATGAAATAATGACTGAGAGGTTAAGTGTCTTCCTTAGGGTCAGATAAGTAATAAATGTCTAAGGCATGATTTGAACTCTGATTTTCTTGATTATAAAACCAATACTCTCTCAGTTAAATTACCTGCCAAGATGAAAAATTCAAACTCCTTATTGGCAGATACTTGAATTAGATTCAAATCTTTACAAATATTTGTTCAGTTAGGAGAGTGAGAAGTGGAAATCTGGGTGTAAGATGACCCCCAGTCTCTACCCTATGGAGGAAGTAATGTCAGAAAGGGCAAAGTGATTTATTGGGGAAAAAATGTGAAATAGCATAATTGGCATTGCCATCAATTATAATAATTTTATATAGAAGTTGAAACCATGTAGCTCAATTGCCATAACAAGGGAACTCAATGTGTGATGAAGAGTGAAGAGTAAGAGGTGAAAAGCGGATCCAGGTCCAAGTGTTCCCCTTACATTACTGCAACGTCAAGGGAAATAAGGAAGGCCTTTAGCACATTGGGATGTTCTATGGCCATTTTAAGGGAAACATAGACATTAGTTGCACATAAGGGCAGGTACCAGTATGTTATGATCTACATCATTGAAAATAACAATCTAACTCAGAAATCATGGCTACATTTGAGCATTTGGAAATTCTTGAACTTACACTCCTAAACAAACATACATATTCAGTAAAAAAAAAAAAAAAAAAAAAAAGAGTGCATCTTTGCAGAAATTTTGTGGGGAATACCAAATATAAAGAACATCCTGATATTCATGCAAGATAGAATGCATATATGGGAAATATATAATTCCAAGCACAGGTTTGGAAGGCCTCTCAGTCTACAACTGGGAGAAGCTTCTAATGTCTGCTGCTTATGTGAATCTGTTGCTCTCTGCTGGACCTTCTCCTCAACCATTGCTCTTCTTGCTAGGCTGTGCTTTCATCTTTTCTCTGCCCACCTTCGCTGTCTTTCCACCAAGCACTACTGTAAGGTATTACTCTCAACTTCAACTGGTCATCAGTTCCAGTTATTTTCAGTGTCACTGAACACCCTGAAGCAACATTCACTAAGGATGTTGAGCTTAGACTTTAACCAGATCTTTGAGACATTCCAGAATTCTTTAATGAGATATTTTCATTGCCTTTTTCATATACTATGGCTAATTAGACTTTCCCATCAAGTGATAAGGCTATTTTTTTTACCCATTTTTTGTCTTAGCTATAGTCCTTACCTCAAGTGCTATATTTAGAGCCATCTGGAGCTGTCTACAGCAGGTACAGGGATAATAAATCCTTTCTGGTAGAGAGAACCACAGGTACCCTCAGTCAGTATTTTCATGCAAGGAAGATGAAGCCTTATGAGCTATCTCAATCAGGTTTCCCAGCCAAAAGCTTTGATGGCCTCCGTGGCATTCTCAGTTTGCTCCCTCAAAGACTTCAAAGCTCTTTTTCCTTCAATCAGTTTACACAAGAAGGTACAAAACTTACAATGATATCAGGTGCGCCCTTTGATTTCTTCTTAGAGCTCCTCTGTTAACTCTTTCTCATCTGATCTTCTAATTAAAAGCAGAATGGTGAACTCTTCTCTTTTCCTCTCTGAACTAGTCTACTATTTCCCTTGGTTCCCAAGTTTAACTACTACCTACATTATAGTCAGAAAATTATTTTAATACTTTGGTCTTAGAATAATCTCATTTCATCTATTTGGCTGTTCACTTGAGTTTGCCTACTCTGTAATTATATATAATATATATATGAACATAAATATATGTATTTACATATATAAACACATACATACACACACACCACACACACACATGCACACACTATGGGTCTTGGCAGGGTGAGGGGCACTGACTTCATGATGTCATCATTCAAGTAAATACACTATAGTTTTCCATGCTTCTGGGGTCTACATTTTTCAATATATTTCACAATCGCTGCTTCCAAGGAAAAGATGGTTAGGATCCTACCTCAAAATACAAACAAATTGATTTTGTTTTGTTTTGTTTTTTCTGCCATAGCCTGAAAGTGAATATGCTACTGTTAATAACTCTTGCTTGTATAGTTTCTCTGGTTTTCCCAATACAGACAGTCTTTGGGAATGCAGGCCAGCTTTTGAAGTCTTTACAACATGAAAGAAAACAACAAAAAGGATGCTCTTTTGGCATAGTCACTGAGACTTCAGGGTCTCCTAATTCTGATGAGGGGTACATTTGCTATTAAACATCACAGAAAATTGAAATAGAAGAATATAGGCGGGTAGAGTCAGAGGTTCTACATAAAAAATCTGGCTAAAATGAGGAAGCTGAGCTAGATTTGTTCTAGGGTCCCTTTGAGATTATCTCATGATCTCCTCCTCAAGAAGTATGGGAAGGGGTGTTTTTCAATGTTATATTGTTCATTAGTTAAAATAAAATAATAGAATCTTCAGTGAAATACAAGATCAGTTAATTTTCAATATTCCATTTGCTATCTGAAGAATTAGGATGAACTCATAGCAATTAAACAATCTCAGTATTTCAAGGAGTGAACAAGAATTCCATCCTTCATTAACAATTTCCAAAGTAATCAAAGAGAAGAGAACGGGGGTATAACCGTACCAAACATTTACTGCATAGTGCATTGTTGGACCACAGTAGTAACAGGAACAATGAGGCCTGTTCTTTTAAAAGACTTAGGCCTGCTGTGAAATTGACTAGGGATGTAGCGAGTTATAATTAAGAACAATTTCAATAAATTTCTCCAAGCCGCTATGTTTCTCTTTTGCATTGTGTTTGATTAACGATGCTAATAAATTCACATGGCTGTCACAAGTTATCAGTGAAACATTGTTTATGGTTTTAATGAAGATATTAAACAAAACAAAAAAAAATGGGAGACTGCCTGCTGCTGGGTTGTCAGCATATTGCTTCTTGAGTGTGACTTGTGGTGGGGAAAGGGGCAAAGGTCTTTCTTGGAAATCCATAAAACTTTAGCATGAAAAGGTATAGGCTAATTAAAAATGATCTTGTGAAGCATCTTTACCAATTACTGGTATAAACGTGTCATTTACATTGGTTTTGTTTCCTCTGTTTCAAGTGAAATTAATATTTGTATTTTGATGCCCTTATTTTTAATAATCACTTATGCATTTATACATAAACATTTGGTAGCATGAAGAATAAAATCCATTAAAAATTCAACTTAGAAAATCCAAAAAGTAGATTTATATGGAAACTGTTTTCAAGTCTTTATATATTCTTTCAAACATGCAATCATTTCACCTTGCCTAAAGTATTTAAGGGCAAGATTATTATTGTTTGTTGTTTCTCCTTCATTCTCAAAGAGGACCCATGGTGTCATGAGGGTGATGCTTTGACTTGGAAGTAAGTAAAATTTCAGTGAGGAAGAGTTGTGCAAAGTTTTCAACCTTACTCTGTCCTCCAAAGTCATCTGAGTCAAGTCATAAAACAAAAATCAAGAAAACTGGCAATGGCCCAGGATACAGTGGGAGACTTTGGCCTTTTTTAAGGTAAGGTCTATCCCAGGTTCAGCTTGTCTGAGTTAAGGTCCATTCAATGATTAGAGGCTAGAAAAAAATGGAGACAAAAGATGACCTAGTTAGCCATCACAAAAGAATCAGTCTGGAAGGGGAAGACCCTCAGAGTTTCTGGCCAGAACAGAAAACATTGCTATTTAGGCGCACTCCAAGCCATCAGTACCCAAACAGTGCACAAAAGAGACTCGGTCTGGGACCTATTATTAGCCATTCAGTGAAAGCCAAAGTGATTTGGGGTTAAAGGGTAGTCAAATAATTCCATTTTAAATGCCTGTTTTTTCAGAGTTGTATTTCAAGAAATAAATGAAAACTACACAAGACAAAGAATTAATTATCCCAGATTTTTTGGAAAAAAAGAAAATAAGAAATTAGAAAATACTTCTAGTCTCCAAACCCCATGAGATCTTGTAAAGTATAAATGACCAAAAATTATATAAAGATCTGACTTTCTACATGGATAGAGGGACCAAATATGATGAAAAAGAAAAAAAGAATTAAGAAGCTAAGGACAAGAAAATTCATTCAAGGTTCCCCCATTATTTCTCTGCCCTGCTGTAATAGTAATTTAAATGGGAAGATATTTCCCATTCATTAATAGGCCCATGTGACCTGCCTGGGTCACACAGAAGCCTGAGTCACATGAATCTGAAGCACATGCAGTGTATGGTGGGAGACATTTGCTGGAGAGGTGGAGCAGGAAGAGGTGGAGCTAGAGCAGAACTGAAAGGAACTGAATCAGAGAGCAGTCATAGCTAGGAAAGATGCAGGCAAGCAGGCAGATGATGAGCGTGAGTGAAAGAACTGGCTTGTGATTGTGTTTAAGGGAGCTGGTTTGTAGGAAGCCTAGCAGGGGGAAGACTTGGGGATGGTGTTGTTCTCTGTTATTGAGTACAGATTTTTGTTACTATGATGGATTTGGCTTTCTGGTATCTGAATAAATGTTTTGGTTCTGACTTCCACGTGGAGAGTCTGTGATATTTCACGATTTAGAATTGTGCTGGGATACTCACGGCTGCCATGAACACTATGAATATCATATTGGTGCGCTCCCAGGGTTAAGATACAAAATTTAAGAATCACATTAAATTCAGGTGAATTGTGTATACTATTCACTAGGGCCTTACTGGGTGCTAGGGATTCAAAGTTAAAAACAAAAGCTTATGCCATTAAGGAACAGCATAATTTTTCCCCCAATATCCTCTTTCTATATATCCCCCCTCCCCCATTCCAGGGAACCATTCCACATAACAAATATTTTTGAAACCACAAAAAGAGGAAAAGGGAGCACAATTGATTAAAATATCAAAAAAAAAAAATCCAGAAAATATGTACAATGTACCACATTGATTGACTTCTCACCTCTGTGAGAAAGAGAATTAGAGTGTTTTCTCTTTGGAGTTCTGCTGATTTTTGTACCATAAAAAATTCACATTTTATTTTTTGTGTTAGTTCTTTCTGGTCATTGAGTATTCTATTTGCTTGATTTTCCTTATTTCATTCTATATCAGCTCATGTAGATCTATCCATACATCTCTGTATTAACCATATACATATATGTATGGATTTATGTATTTCTTATAGCACAGTAGGGGCAGCTAAGTGGTGCAGTGGATAGAATACCACACAGGAGTCAGGAAGACCTGAGTTCAAATCTCACCTCAGCCACTTGATACTCACTAGCTGTGTGACCTTGGGCAAGTCACTTAACCCCAATGGCCTCATCCTGGGTCATCTCCAGTCATCCTGATGAATATCTATCTGGTCACTGGATTCAGATGGCTCTGGAGGAAAAGTGAGGCTGGTGACCGGCACAGCCCTCCCTCACCCAAAACAAAGTCAAGTGCAAGTCAGATCATTTCTCTGATGTCATGGCCTTCTTCAGCAACAAAGGATGAACACATACACACGCACACACACACAGCACAGTAATAATCCATTTCATTCATGTATCAAAATTTGTTTGGCCATTCCACATGTGTGTGTATTTATATGTATGTACGTATGTATATAGACACACACTTTTTTTTCCTGGTGTGTCTGTATATGGGGGAATTTCTTTTTATCAATGGTCTCCTTGGAGTATAAGTTTAGTAGCAGAATCAATGTATCAAAAGGTAAGGGAATTTTAATCCTTTTATTTGCATAATTCTAATGTGCTTGTCCAAATAATTGATTGATGGCCCCATTTTTATTCACAGTTCCATTAGCAGTACTATGTATAGTATAACTATCTTCCCACAACCCTGCCAACATTGATTATTCTTAGTTTCTGTCATCCTTGCCAATATTGCAGGTTGTGAGGAGAAACATCAGCAATATTTTGATTTCCATTTATCTCACTATATAAACAATTAGCATATTATACTTATATATGTGTGCATTTGAGATACATGCAGAGATAATTAGTAGACATGGATGTTATGAACATACATTTTGTTGCTGTTCTGTAATTTTAGTTCTGTCTGACTCATCATGACCCCAATTAGAAGTCTTCTTGGCAAAGATACTGAAGTTGTTTGCCTTTTCCTTCTTCCGCTGATTTTATCAATGGGCAACTGAGGCAAATATGGTTAAGTGACTTGCCCAGAATCACATAGATAGTGAGTGTCCGAGGTTGGATTTGAATTAATGAGGATGTCTTCCTGATTCCAAGCCCCTTGCTCTATGCATTGTGCTACCTAGCTGCCTGAATATACATGCATACACATATAGCTATAGACGCACTTATGTGTTGTATATACACTTGCATGTATTTCTAAGTATGTAATTTCATATGATCTGATTCAGTATTAAAGACATGAACAATTAGGAAGGATAGATATGAGTATGTGTATGAGCATATGTGCATATGTGTATGTATATATATATGTGTGTGTGTGTGTGTGTTAATCACATATCTTTTATGTCAAATTTGGTCACGAAAAACAATTTCTTCAGTGACTCAATGTAATTTTGCATGATTTTGTTTAAAAATTTTGAATCAATGTTCATTACCTTAATTAGTCCATAATTTTGTGATTTATTCTTACATAGTTCAGGTATTAAGACTATATTAGTCTCAAAAAGTATTCGGTAGAGTGCCTCCTTTCAAATAAATTGTTTAGTATTGGTACTAATTATTCTTTAAAGGCTTCATAGAATTCTTTGAATTCAGAAAGGTCAAGATATTTTGTAGTTTGTAACTTCTTTTACAAAGAGTTTTATTTCTTTGTCTAAAACTGAGCTATTTAAAATCTCCAGTCATTTTATTAGTTTGCGAATTTTGTATTTTGCAAGTATACCTCTATGTCTTTTGTATTCTGAATTTACTTATAATTAATTGTATATGTTTGGTTCTAATATAAATTTTTGTTTTTATTTATTATTTTGTTGATTTGATTTTCTGCCCTCTTTTTAATCAGATTTGCTGAAATATTGTCAATTTTTAACTATCTTTTTAAAGAACCAGTTTTTAGTTTTATCATTTCTATAGGGTATTTTTGTTTCTAATTTATCTAATTCCCCTGTAGTTTTTAACGTCTCTTCTATACTTCTTTTAGGTTTGTTTATTTTTTAACGTTGTAATTGTTAAATGTGCATTCTGCTCATTGATTTGTTTTCATTTTGTTTACATATGTTTGTAAGAAGCTTTTTTTCTCCCTAAGGATTGTTGTAGCTACATGCCAAAAAGTTTGATATGTTTGATTTTTTACCTTTTTTTTACATAATAAGTGTTATTGTCACTGATACATCAACCAGCTCACAACTGAGGGTGTCATTGTTAAGTCAATCTCCAATTGATTCTGTGCCTTATATTTGTGTTTATTGAACTGATTACAATTTTATTGCCTTTTTGTGTGAAAAAAAAAGTTTAATAATTCTACCATTTCAGATTTGTCTATGATATCACTCTGTTCTAATAGATTGTCAGTTTTTGTAAAAGTTATGCATGCTACCGAGAAAAATATATGTCTTAGGAGTTCTATTTAGAAGATTCCATTTGTCTTTTAGCTCAAGTTTATTCAACAATTAATTCAATTCTCTCTCTCTCTCTCTCTCTCTCTCTCTCTCTCTCTCTCTCTCTCTCTCTCTCTCTCTCTCTCTCTCTCCTCCCTCTCTCTGTCTTGCTCCATGTGTACGTGTTTATGTTTATGTGTTACCTTTGGATTGTCTCACTGTTATATTTTTGTTCAAATACAGGGAGGGATATTGAAACCTCTCACCACTTTTAAATTACTGTCTATCTTCTTGTAATTAAATTCACTTTTCCTTTATAAATTTAGATACTAAATAAAGCATTTGGAGTATATCACTTTAAAATTGATATTAGCCTGTTTTTTATGGTTCTCATCACATAATGTGGTTGTGCTGTTTATCTCTTTTTTTATGCTGTAAATTTTTGTTTTTACTTTGCCTGATACAATGATGGCAACTTCTGTTTATTTTGGATTCATTTAATGCATAGCAATTTTTTTCCAAGCCATCATTTTAATTCTGTATATATCTTTGATTTTTAGGTATACTTCTTATAAACAACAGATGGCATTTCTTTCCTTATTCAATCTGTCACTCATGCTATTTTATTGAGTTGTTTAATTCATTCTCATTTAAAATTATGAGTTAATTTCATATTTTCCTCCATTTGTCTCTTTCATTTTTTTTCAAATTAGGATTTTTCTCTTTTTTCTTTTCAAACACAGGATTTCATTCCTTTAATTATTTTAAGTAAAATATATTAGGTAGCCTATATCCATTCACTCTCTTCCCTTCACCATAAAGCTCCACTTCCCATTAGAAACCTCTTTTCTTCATTTTGGAGTTTTGTTTAACTTATATGTGTCTTTCCCTTTCTTGCTCTTATCAAATTACATAACTTACCCTACCCTTTTACTCTCTCCATTAAGTAGTCAAATAAAACACACCTTTCTTCTTCATTTCAATATATATTGATTCTTCATTTTAAATTTTCGTTTTCTATGACTTTCCCCTTTTCTCTTCACTATCATGCTTTTCTGTCTTACCCAGATTTTGATACTTTGAGTCATCGCTCTCATACTTACTTATACTTTCTTTCGTCACTGACATTCTCATTAAATTAAAGGCTCTAAGGTACCTAGTTGGGGTTCCCTTTTCTAGTATCTGCATTATATAGTGCCACAGATTTTGCCTCTTGATCCCCTTTTTCACTTCAGTCTCACTATTAAAAATAATCATTTCTAAAGTTGAATTGAGGGGAATGATAACAATTTTCTTATGTGCCTGATTGTGCAGATTCATTATTATATTTTACCCTCACATGATCATTTCCCCCCATTTTCTATTAGGTAAACTTTATGATTCCATAGCTTTTTTTGGGGGGGGGGGGAACAATATGTGGCTTCTTTCGTTTACTACTTTGCTTACTGTGTTCAGAAGCTGTGGGCAGTTTTCTTGCATTATTTCTTGCTTTGTGGTGTTTAGGTTTATTGACTTGTAATGCTCCTCTGGGAGACCTATAATCTTTAAGTCAGTTTTATACATCCTGTCTTTGAAATAAAAGTATGGAAATCATGGTTTCTTTTACCATTGCTGCCTTTTCTCTTCTTCCAGATTGTTATTCACTTCTGCATATTTGCATTCACAATCAGTGGTTCTCTCTTTTATGTAGCTGATGAATTTTGCTATTCTGGTACAAGATACTTCTCCCTTATTCTGTTACTTATTTCTCCTAGAAAGGCCACAAATTCTGCTGTCATAATTTTTTATTTCTCTTTTAAAATGATCAGGAACATCTAGCTGTAGTTCTATGTCTTCTTGGGAATCCACAGCATCCTCTGCCTCATCAAGTGTTGACTAATTTTTCTTTGCCATGCAATATTTGTTTACATATCCCTGGACTCAACTGGCTCATCTGGAGGCCATATTCTCTTTCATTATTCATATCTCCCCTGTTGGTTTATCTTTTTTATGAGTTTTCTTCTTGAGATTTTTTGTAATTGCATTATCCTTTTAAAATTTATTTTCCTATATTGATTAGTTTTTGATTCCTTCTGTTGTGATTATGATTTTCTCGAAGTTATACAAAGAAGGGAGAAAGAAAGGAATGAATGAAAGAAAGGGAGGGAGGAAAGAAGTGAGGGTGAAATAAAGGAATGAAAGAAGGAAGGTGGAGTGAAGGAAGGAAATAGGGAAGGGAAGCAAGGACATACGGGAGGAAGGAAACAAGCATTTATGAAGCATTAATTATGTGCCAGGCACTGTTCTAAATGTTTTGCAAATAGTTTCTTATCTGATCCTCATCACAACCCTCAAAAGTTAGGTGCTATTATTATCCCTATTTTACAGAAGAGGAAACTAGGTTGATCAGGGTTAAGAGACTTGGACAGGGTCACATAACTGATTTCAGGTCAAGCACTCTAACCATTATGTCAAAGCTATCTGAACACCCTCCCACCTAATTCACATTTCATTTGTGCTTCAAAAGGCTTTTGAAGGAATGTAATTGGCTTGAGCTGGATGATAGTTCCCTTCTCCTCAGACTTGGTGGAGTACCATACCTACTCTACATACTGGCATCTTGTCACAATTCCTTCTATTTCTCAGTTCTTTCCTAAGTACTGTTGTAACAGAGAGTGCTGTCACACTTCAATTTATTCCAGAACAAACTTCCTCTTTGTAGCTTTTTTTTGTTTTTGTTTCATTTTGTTTCTTTTGTTGGTAATAGGAGAAGATGGTGGAACAGAGTTGAGTAATGTTGGAAACTCATAAGTCATCTTGTGTAGCCTTTCCAGAATATGGTGGATGATGGCGACTGAATTGCTTGTTACAGGTTAGAAAATAGTCTTCTCTTGTGTTAATTCATCATCTTTTTACCTATTTAGCATTCTTGGTGTCATATACCATGAAGACAGCTAACGATTATTTATATTTTCTGCTTAATTCCTCCTTTGGAGATATTTGAAAGGTTGTGAGAACTGGAGAAAGTGTGTAGTCCTTGATATTATGACCCAGAAATCCCATCCTCTAGTATCTATGCATACACAAAAAAAGAACAAAATAGTTCAGACCTGTGATTTGATCATTGACCTTTACCAAGATTACCTGCTAAATAAAGCCACTGTCTGCATTAATGGAAATTTAGTAAATTTGACTTATTTCATTTTCCTAAAAATTCATGAGAAAGGAAGAATAAAAACTGGACCTGTGATTTAATTTGTATAGAGAACCCTCCCTGTTGTGGGTGCTAATTATTTAATTGCAGGTCATCACCTTTCCTGTAACTTTAGTCTTAGTAAGCTCTCTGAGAGATTAAGTGATTTGCTTAGATCACATAGTCAGTTAGAATATTTTGATGTTTGGTGAATGAATCCTCCAGGGTAGAATTGTCCAGGTAGCAATGTCATAAGTTCAGGTGATCCAAAGGTCCCCATGACTGGACTTCCCACCTAACTGATTGACCTCAAAATATTCCCACAGTTCAGTTCGTAAGCTTATGGGCCCAGCTAATGTGTGTTTTATGCTATAGATAATATGAAATAACTGATGATGGAGTATGACTTTCAACATTTATATGGCAAGGTATTTGACAAGCAGGATGTGCCCTGAGTTTGGCATAACAATTTTTTGTGCTATGAATAGTCTCACACTCTGACAAAGTGTATTGTTTTGATTATCACAAGGTGTTCATTGAGGAATTTATTTATTGGAGCTCCCCCTGTTTCCCAGGGACCAGAATACCAATGTGCTTTAGCTTAAAGTCATCCATCACATCTCTTGACATGCTCACAATTCCTGTTTTTTGTAACTGCCAAGTGAACTGAACCAGGTTCTGCACTCCTGTTTCTGCCATGCCAACCCTGGCTCTGTACTCTGCTGAATGATCGCAAGGCTCAAGGCTTGACAACACTTAAGACTTTGGAGACTATTCCCATAGGACCCAAGTTGAAGAAATGTCAACCATGGTAACTGTTTACTTAAGACATAAGAATGCCTGTGTTGTGGTCCAGTTCTTTGAAGTATATGAGCCCTGCCTTTGCCCCAGTCTGTTAAGCCCTACTTCAAGGAGGGACAACTTCCACTTGCAAATGTTTTCCTTACTCTGAAATAAGTTAAACTTTTATTTGATTCCCTGACTATCTAGTTTCCAGCCTGCTTTGTTTGACTCTGGCAACTCACAAATTAGAGGCCAGTTCCAGGCTGGTTGACATTAATTGGTGTCCGAATTGGGATAGGACATGGAACAAGGTCATTGGACTCTGATACCAGTGAGAATGGACTAGGCATCATTGGAGTTTTATCTCTCTGGAGTCCAACCGCCACACTTTTAATTTGGTGAGTTCCTCTTCCCCTTATTCCTGCTCCAATCTCTGGGCCCACCCTTTGATTGAGCTCACCTTTCTTTATGAGGAAAACTCTGGGGCCCCTCCCTTGACCCAGGTCCTAGTAAAGATATCCTATGTACACCTTTGTTCCTCCCTGAACACCTCTGTAAATTTGCTGTTGTGTGTCTCTGGGTTTTGTTGTTGTTTTCTTTTCTTTTCTGCACCCTTCAGTGCTATGTGGCTAACAACATACCTTTGTCATTGGACCTCTATTCTGCGCTTGCTTCTGGCTTTTTTTTTTTTTCTGCACCTCTCAGCACTTGGTACTTCAAGTTAAACAGGTAAAATAAGATTTATGTGTTTTGCTGTTTGTATTTGTCTCATTATTTTGTCCGTGTTTGTAAAATGTAGAAGATCTGTGTCATGCTTGTGTTGTGAGCTAAATTCTATTACCAAGGAAGATTTAAAATGCAGTCAGTCAAAAAACTTCTGAAGGCTGTAACCAGAGAGTTTAGAACACTGGTAAAGATTAATGAACTTTCATAGCTGAAGTAGTTATCCCAGTAAGCAGAACTACCTACCACTTTAAACTTTCTGTGGGAGATCAGGTTATAAGAAAGAGAGAGAGAGAATCCTATAAGATGCTTTTTTTCCTGTCATTTCAACATTGGAGAAGTTGGAATTACAAAAATAAAGTCAGATGATCAAAGCTTGGAGAAACACTAGAGACATCTCAGAAGATTCTGGAGGTGTGGAGATTAATCATTAAGGAGTCTGGAGATTAATCATTTTAAGATGGCAAAAGAGAACTCCAGAAACTTTGGAGTAATTCTAGGAACTCACTCCCTTCTGCAACATCTTAGTAAGTTTTGAGGTATCACTCTATAGAATTTGTTTTTAAAAATAAGAATTAAATCCTATAAAACTTTAAACAAGTAAATGGCAAGATTAATAACTTTGTTGTTCTAGGGCAATGAAGGAAAACTAGTTTGGTAATAATCCCAGAGTGAAGAGAGAGAAGGAAAATAAATAGGTAAATGGCTTGCACATTATAGTAAACCTCTTGTTAACCCCTTCCTTGACTTCTCAGTTTTTATCCTGTTTTGCTAATAATCTTCACCCCATTTCTAAACAAATAAAGCAATTTCTGATTAGCAACACTCTGACATTGCGTTCCCTCTTGTGACTGCAGCTAGCAGAAGAGGATAAAACCAGTCTCTGAGTCCCTTCTGCACCATTAGGAAAGAAAAGTATGGTGCCTTTAATCAACAAGAGATACAAACTAGTTGTTTGGAGATCTGGCTACTGGAAGACAGAATAGAAAATAAAGGCTAGTGTAGATGCTGAATAAACAGAAAGCACCCCAGAAAGTATTGAGGGACCCTTCCCACAAGCCCTAATCCCTTAGCATGGTATGTCTCCAGGGAGGGATAGCAAGGGGAAGGATCACAAAATGAGGGGGATATTCAGTAAACCTTTGTGCCTTCGTTGATTTTTTCCCCCAGAGTCATGAATATAACTCAGTTGTGGGGATTTTGAATAAGACCATTAAAGTTCATGTCTCTCTGTTACCCCTTCTTATTTCAGATCAGTGTAAGAAAACAGAATGCTAGAGAATTGTAAGGAAACTCAAATTATATTCTGCCCCAGCTGGTGGAAGGGGAGCAGCAGCCACACCAGGTTTCCACACTGACAGTGCATTCAACAGCCTTGTGCTCCTGGACGTCCTTCATCTTGCTCCTCTAGGCAAGACTGAGGGCATCACCCAGGTGTTGTACATCTTGCTCACCCTACCCAGCAGCTGCAAGTGGTTCCATCCCCAGCAGTGCCTGCAGCTGTTGGAGTGGTGGTGGTGAAGGTCATGGCCTGCAATCAGTCCCACCAATGGGAAGGTCCTGGCACCAGTCACTCCAACTCCTAGGCAGTGCCCTCTGTAACATCCCCCAAATCCCAGTCACTGTGCAAGGTGGACCTTGCCCTCAGCAGGCCCCACCCAGTTGCTACCTGGGAGAATCCAGGTGCCTCTGACAATGCCTAGTGTAGTAGTACAAGTTGAGGGAGCTAGCCAGCCTCTACCCTTGTTGAATATTCTTTTCCAAATGCCGAAAATTGTTAGCTGTGTAATATTAGGCAAGTTATCTTATCTCTCTTTGCTTCAGTTTCCTGATCTATGAAGAGAGAAAAAATAATAATGGTACCCACCTCCCAGGGTTGTTGTGAGATTAAAATTATATGATTGTAAAGTGCTTCACACAATGACTAGCATATGCTAAGTACTACATTATTTCTTCAAATGAATTATTCAAATAAATAATTGTTCCATACCTGATAACTCTAAAGCAATTTTAAAATGCCAGGGGTAATAAAAACAATGAGTTTTAAGTATGATAATTTGGAAATGCAATTGATGTCATATGAAATTGTGTTATTTTTGTATTTCTAAATTATATTGTATTTCTAAATCTAAATTGCGAAATTTGAGAGACCATTGTAAAATAGAAGTGCTGTTAGACAAAACTTCCCTTTCAATCTAGATGTTGTTCCCCATAAAAGTATGTGAAAAAAAATTGGATATTTGAAAACTGTTCAATATGTAAAGAGGCATATTTTGTTGTAAAATGGGTAATGCCGTTGCTGCTACTACTACTCCTACTACTGCTACTACTACTACTACTACTACTTCTACCACTACTACTAATACTACTTCCTCTACTACTACTACTACTACTTCTACTACTACTGCTGCTACTACTACTACTACTGCTACTACTACTACTACTGCTATTGCTGCTACTACTACTACAGCTACTACTGCTATTACTACTTCTACTACTACTACTACTGCTGCTGCTTCTACTACTTCTACTGCTACTACTGCTACTACTACTACTATTACTGCTACTACTACCATTACGTACTAGAATAGAAATTTTCATTTGAAAATCTTGACTATTAGCAAAACTTAAGGTGGCTTAAAAATGTAGCTTCAACATACTTATGATGAGTCACTTATGAAGTATTTGTTATCTAAAACCCTAGAATATGGGTAATTTTAATTTACCAGTAAAGGATTAATGAAAATGTGAACTGTTAGGGAAGCATCAGGAATGTTATTCAAGCCCTAAGTTGTGGTTAGTGAAGTTTTGCTATTCAAGGTAAAAATTACTGGGATTGTAATTCATGATGCTTTGAGCTTTGATTAAAGGGATATTTGGATGAATTGTAATGTAGCCAATAGTAGAAAATAGCATGTGCTGCAATCTGGGAACTGCTAAAGGTGGATATCTGGGCCTTGGAAAGGTTTGGGGAACAACCTCAGACACAGCCCAGGTAGGATCCTCTTCATCTTATTTCATCGTTGTGCTATATCTTTGTTGACAAGGAAAATTCCCCACCTGGGTAATCCTAAACCTTGTCTTTAACACTCTATGATGACATGATTGGTGGTCAGATATGACTCATGCCGGGAATCAGGGAATTTTTACCTCCAACAGAGGGCGTTTTTCACTCTGTTATGATATACAGCATTGTTATAACTATGTTCTTCTTTTTCCTTTTTTAGCTAATTTCTCTAATCAAGAAGTTTTGTAAGTACAATACTAACGATATTAAATAATAGACTGAAACTGGAACATCTATGAGTTACTGTAATAGAATTCAAGATAATTTTGACCTATATTTGTGGTCAAATGATAAAATAAGGATGATATCCTCCAAAGGGGAAACTTATTAGACAAGATAATAAGAAAAAGATGTGACATAAACACTTTCTTAATAAATGGAATAGTAAATTTTGAGAAAAGCAACAGGACTGCACTACTTTCTCTAAGAATTATATACATTTGCATATGATTGGTTTCCAAATTATCTATCGTGGAAATTTAAGCTTTGAGTATGTTTTGGTAATAAGTTCTCAAAATTAGATTAAAGATTTATTAATTGAGGATTAAATGGATTTTGCAGATAAATTATATTGATAATGTAAAGAAAGTGAAATTATTTCCCCATTTTTAAGTATCTATCTGATAATTTTAAAAGGCATAACAGGCTACAGATGAGCTTCCTAAGGAAAAAAAAAAAGTACCAAGACCAGAAAGATTTACAAGTGAAGTTTATGAAACATTTAAAGATAAACTAATTCTAATATTAAATAAATTACTTGAAATGAAAGACAAAGAAGGTATCCTACCAAACTCTTTTTATGAAACAAATATGATACTGATACCTAAAAACAGAAGGGTAAAAAGAGAGAAAAGATAAAAAAAGTTTTTAACTATACCTTTTTATTAAAAAAAAATTGAAAATATAGGAATAAATATGCCTTTCCCTAAATTGATAAAAAGCATGTTTATCTAGAACATCAGTGAGCGTTTTGTAATGGGGATAAGCTAGAAACCATCCAAGTAAGATCAAGTGTGAAACAAGAATGGTCACTGCCACCAACATTATTCAATGTTTTATTGGAAATCCTAGCAATAGCAATAAAAGATGTGTCAAAACGATCTGGTGCTGGCTCAGAAATAGAAAACTAGATCATAAATTTTTAAGAAATTCCTATATCAGGTACAGGATTTAAGTAAAGACAAATAGCAAATTGCATATAAACTGAAAATGGCTGATGTTTCAAAATTGGAGAACTAAATTTTAGTAATTGTTATAGATTATACTAAGTCAGAACCTCTAGTTTTGGAACCAGAAAAGCAGAACTCCTTTCAGAGATGTCCCGAGAAGAAGCCTATTATCCAAAAGAAAAGATATTTAGGGACCAGACATGAGACACCTGGAACTCAAGATGTACTGGTAAAATGGATATTGAAGATGGATTACTAAGATACAAGGAGACTTAATGTTAGCTAATATTGGGGGAAATTATTATTTTGCTTTGCATGGTTTATGTTTGTCTTTTGGTTTACCTGACTGACATGTAAATCTCCCCTTTCAGAATTAATCCATTAATTAATTAAGCCCTCTAAGTAGTTTGATCTGCACCTGACTTAATGTAATTGTATAACTATGGAAATTGTGAAAAAAAATAAAGACTGTACTGCACTATTTGAAACTAGTCTTGAATGACTGGAAAACTGGACTATCTCTATGTGCTGTTTAAAGATCTATGTTATGCTAACAAGAAACTCAAATGAAAAGGTTGATGCAAGGAGTTTTCTCACAACTGCACATCTCAAGCAAATCATATATCTTATCTGAAAATTGGCAATCAATCATTGTTTTTAAGGGCCCTTTTCAGGTCCTTCTGACTGCTATCACAGTTGTCAAACATAGAGGTATGTACTTATGTGTCCAATCACCAAGGGTCTAATTTAAGCATGTCTTGGCATTTTCTCCCTCTGTATTCTTGGCCTCCCTCCCTTTTCTGCTTGTAAGCAAACAATGACTAGCAATGATACCTGTGGCCCCTCCAACACACACACACACACACACACACACACACACACACACACAATATGTCCCCTTAATGAACTAACCCCCTGTGCAACATCTCCGCTTGGCTCAATTGAACTCTCATGGCCTCTTGGCTCATATTTGCTTCTCACTCATTGGCCATTGGGTAAAGGTTCTTTCAGAACTTCTTCCATTGACCAAAAGGAAGACATGTCAAGGTATTTGGAGACATCTTGTTTTCTTGAGCTAAGAATCAGCAAACAGGCTGTGGCCTGAGTTTGGCAAGATAATAATCCTCTGGATGATCTCACTCTCTGGCAAAATGTGTTGCTTTGCCCAGCACCAGGTATTCTCTGAGTGATTTATGATTTTCAAATTCGTTGTCAACTATTTAGATTTGTTAGAGTCCCCCCTACTTACCATGCACCTTAGAATCAATGTGCTGCAGCCCAAAGCCATTCATAAAATCTCCCGAAATGCTCAGAATCCCTTTTTCTTCTAACCATCAAGTAAACTGAACCAGGTATTGGACTCCTGTTCCTGCCACGCTAGCTCTGGCTCTCTATCACACTGAATGATCACAAGACTCAACAACCCTTAAGACTTGAGAGACTGTTCCCACAGGACCCAAGTCCAAGAAATATCAACCACGGGAACTGTTTACTCAAGATCCAAGACTGATTTGTGCTGCTATGCAGCTCTTTCATGTATATAAGCCTTTCTTTTGCCCCTGCCTGTTAAGCCCTTCATCTCAGGAGAGGCTGGCTTCCTTTTGAAAGTATTTTCCTCACTTTGAAACAAATTAAACTTCTGTTTGATTCTTGACTCTCCAGTCGCTAGCCTGCTTTGTTTGGCTCTGGCCTCTCACAGGTTAGAGGTCATTTCTGGTCTGGTAGACACATGCAATTAGAGTTTAAACTAGATAATCTCCAATGTACTTTGCAACTAACAAAATTATTATAAATATAAACATGTTTGTGCACAACACTGCTTCTTCTTTTCAGTAGATATTCCTCACTTCCCATTCCCACTCTCAATGTTTATGTCTACTAAGATGACAATCAAATTAGGATCTTCTGCTGTTTTTGTTTTATAAAATTGACTCTGATTGAATAATGTGATTAAAGAAGATCTTTCCCACCCATTGATGGGCCTGCCCAATGTAGGAAGCTTGATTAGGGGAGTTGTTTTGTAGAAGGGTCTCAAATACTTTTTGTTTTTTCTATTGAGGCACTTGGTCAGCGGGTTATACACTTAGCTACAAAAAGTATATAAATGCTCTGTGGGTGAGGTTTTACTTTGGGGCTTAGTTTTTGTAAGAAGGTTTGAGTGCCAGATAAGGACTCTGGGAAGCTGCTTTAAAGACCCCCCACCCTCTCTGACCCTTGAAAACTCAGATAGTGTATTTGTCCCAAATTATATACATACACGTACACACACATATATACACATATACATGTACACACATACATATACATACATAAATGTATGTATGTATATGTATACAGATATACACATATATGCATGTATATGTATACACATATATGCATGTGTAAGTGTATATATGTGTATATATGGATATATATGTATGTATGAATGTATATGTATATACGTATGCATATATGAGTATGTATATGTATGTGTATATACACATATATATATACACACATACACACTTATATATGTGTATGTATATACAGAAAGAGGGAGAGGGAAAGAGAGAAACTGAGAGAGAGAGGGCACAGGGTGAGTTGAATATGAAGGGATGATATCTAAAAAATAAAATTAAGTGTTGAGGGGAATGTAATGGTAGAAAGAGAAAGGGACAGATAGAAAATAGTAGATCATCTCACATAAAAGAGGCAAGAAAAAGTTTTTACAATGGAGGAGAAAAGGGGGTAAGATGAGAGGGAATAAGTGAACCTTGTTTTCATCAGATTTGGCTTCAGGAGGGAATAACATACACACTCAATTGGGTACAAAATTTTAAATTACCCTACAGGAAAGCAGCAGAAGAAGGGAATAAGAGAGAGGGGATAATAGAAGGGATGACAGATTGAGGGAAGGTGTAATTGGAAGCAAACACTTGTGTAGAAGGACAAGTCAAAGGAGAAAATAGAATAAAAGGAGAGTGGGACAGTGATAGAGAGTAATACAGTTAGTCTTTCACAACATAACTGTTAAGGAAGTTTTTTGTATGACTTCACATGTATAACCTATATCAAATTGCTTACCTTCTCAATAAGGGTGAGTAGGAAGGGGAGAAGGGTGAGAATGTGGAATGCAAAGCTTCAATAATGAATCTTAAAATTGTTTTTCTATGTTACTAGGAAATAAGATATATTGACACTGAGGTATAGAAATCTATCTTGCCTTACAGGAAAATAGAAGGAAAGGGATAAGGGGGCAGGGAGTGGAGAGAATAGAAGGGAGGGCTGAGTAGAGGAAAGAATAATCAGAATACAAGCTCTCCTGTTTTGGGGGGAGCAGGGATATGGGGAGAAAATTTGAAACTCAAAATTTTGTGGAAGTGAATGTTGAAAAATGAAAATAACTATAATTAGAAAAAAATCATGTTGCTTTGAAGCAGGGCAATACTGTCACATCTTTTGATTCATTATCCCACTCACCAGAGCAGCTTTTCCAAATAATATAATTGCTCCTTACATCACTGAAGGATGCTCTTCCTCATATTTTCTCAACTGAAATCCTTGTCTAATATTTAAGTGAAAAAGATGACACAACTTATCTCATATCACCCAGATGTTTCAATATTGGGCCTTATTTTATTTTCCCTCTGTATCATTTCACTTGTTCATTTCATCAGTTTCCATGAATTCAGTTATCAATTCTCTGCTTACAATTCTCAAATCTTCTAGTCTAGCCTTAACCTCTCCCCTGATCTCCAGTCTATCATCTTCATTTGATTACTGGACTTCTCCATTTGTATGTCTCCATTTTTATATCTTAAAAACAATTTGTCCCAAACTGAACTTAATGTATTTTCCCCAAAACCCTTCCCTCCTCTAAACTTCTCTCTTACTGTCAAGGGAACCACCAATATCCTCCTTGTCATCCAGGCTTAGGACATAAATTATAAGTCATTCCCTTTCACACATTCACTCCACACCATTCCCCATATACAATATATTCTCAACTTCTGCTATTTTTACTTTCAGATCACATCTTACTTCTGCTCCCCTTTTTCTTCTGACACTGTCACTGATGTGATACATGCCCTCATCACCTCAAGACAAATATTTCAATAGCCTGCTGCTTGATCTCCCTGCCTTGAGTCTCTCTTCATTCCCTTCCATTCTATATTCAGCTGTCAAATTGATACTCCTAAAGTACCATTCTGACCACCTCCCATCACATTCAGTAAATACCATTGGGTGCCTATTACCTGTATGATGAAATACAAAATCCTTTTGCATACAAAGCTCTTCAGGACTTGGTCCTTCCTACCTTCCTTATGTCTTACTCATCTCCACATACTCTGAGTTCGAGTAACACTAAGCTTCTGTGCTTTTCGTTGAACATAATACTGCATCTCTCTATTCTGGGCATTTTTACTAACTGTTCCCTGGGCCTGAAATTCTTTTCCTCTTCATCTTCCTCCCAGTACCAAATCCTCCTTTCTACAGGAAGCTTTTCCTCATTGCCCTTAATGGTACTGTCCTCTTTCTTTTTATTGTTTCCAATTTAGCTTGTATTTTTCTTGTTTACACATGATCATTCTCATGTTGTTTCCCCCATCGGACTGTGAGCTCCTTGAAAGCAGGGCCTATCTTTCGTTTTTCTTTGAATCACCAGCACTAAGCATGGTGTCTAGCACATAGTAGGCCCTTAATAAAAGATTGGTGACTGATCAACTGAAGAAATATCTAGTAAGTTTTCATTGAATTAAATTGAATTGCTGAGAGAAACCAAAATACAGAATTGATATATTCCAAGCCTAGGAAAAATAACCTACTAGTCTGTTTTCTTTAACATAATTTATGTGATAAATGAGTTATCATCCTCATAACACATATACATAGAAGATACTGATGCCATTTTAAAGCTGCAATATAACAAAGTATTTGGTGTTGAGATTCTGCATCCTGGAAAATGATAGTTATGCCAACTTGTGGGTGTAAACAAATTAGCACCAATCAGGGAAAACAGTATAATGAATGCTGACATAAAAACTAAAATGGGACTGACTCAATAACCACACCACTTAGAAACTGCTAATGATGAGGCCATCATGCCAATTTACCCCCAAATTACATAATTCAGATGAATGATCATAAGCAAATCCAAAGCTCAAATAATTATCCAAAGAAAAACACAGGAAAATAAAACCACTCAGCTTAGTTTAGAAACATCACTTTTGAAAAGCAAAAGAAAGTGACCCATCCTCCCATAGACCTTCCCCATCCTAAGCACAGAATAAAGAACTCAAGACAAGTTTTAGAGCACTAAGGGAAGGCAAAGTTAATGGAGCTCAATGTCAATGTATCCCTAGGGGTTATTTCCTTCATTATCAACTTGGAATCCCTGTTCATCATGATTTTCCTCATAGAAATGAAATTTGCAGTAATGTATTTCTCTAAAAGCGGCATCCCCATGCTTTTCCTCAAACAATTGCTTCTTGGTACAAAAAGTCTACTATGAAGACACTTTAAAAAATACACAGTATCAAAGGAAAAATACATCTGCTCCAAGAAAGTTAGGCTAATTGTTCCTTAACAGGTATTAAAATCCTTTTTCAGATTTATTGATCTGCCGGACTAAGATTCCAAACACTGAAACATTAATGTTGCTTCCTGATCATGTAAATACAAAATACATCTCTCCTGAGGAACTGCTGGCTCCTCTCTCAGGCTTGGAAAAAACGTTTGACCTGTGTTGCCATAATAAATATAGATACATGGAAACTGAGTCTGATTGAATCAAGGTTGTATCCTTGTAGAATATCCTTTCAATAATTTAGCTAAGTAAATTGCCTTCTTGTTAACAGTTAGGTGAGCTCTCAGTGTCTAATTTATTTGCAATCTTAAACCTGAGCCAGTGCACTGGCTTGAGTCTGGACTAACCTAGAGTATTTGGTATTACTAGATAGAATTGGATGGGAATTATCTCTTGGTAGAAAAGAGGAAGAACAAAATTGAGGAAAAGGAACCCCGCATGATTGGATGTCCTGATGCCTTGTGTCCTCTAGTATGGCCATATTGTTACTTAAATAATAAGTGAGGGGATGATCTAGTGATATTGGAACATTAATTGTCTAGGGATATTTAATGACTAAAAAAGAGATAGTACTTTTCCATTTTTTGCTTGTTTGTTTTCAGAGTCATGCTCTGAAGCTGATAAAGTTGCAAACTATTTGTTGAATTTGCATAACTATGTATTAGGACTTATGGCTAATTCAGGGCCCATTGTCTGTGATGGGTAGGGGCTTACCCTGAAGACTGTTAATTTAAAGATTGTCTAGTGATTTTGATTAAAGAATAACTTGCAACTTTAATACAACATTTACAAGGCCATTGAGAGCTGGGTCATGTGGACTTTTTTGAGATTCTGTCATGCAGAGACCTGAGGGAAGCATTTGGAGGAACAGTGTTTGAATTTCCTCAGGATCCTAGAGTACTTTCTAGAATTAAGAGTATAGACAAATGTTTCAAGTGTACCCAAGGCACTCAGTTGCTGAGAACCAGGGTGCCACATCAGTTTAAAATGAGAGACAGCTACTCTCTTCCTCTCAACCTGTGGCTATAGCTCTCTTTCTGGCTAGGACTGCCAATGGGAGGTAGAGGGCTCTAATGAAGTAGTTGGTGGAAAGTGAAGCTGGGTCTGGAGTCAGAAAGACCTGAATTCAAATCCAACCTCAGGTACTTCTTATGTGTGTGACCCTGGGCAAGTCACTTAACTTTTGTTTGCCTTAGTTTCTTTCTCAACTATGAAATGGGAATAATATTAACACCTACCTCCTAGGGTTTGTGAAGATCAATTGAGATAATATTTGTAAAACACCTAGTACACTGCCTGGGACATAAGAAGAACTATATACATGCTTTTTGCCTTCCTTCTATTATAGTAGGCCCCAGGCATAATCTCCTATCCTGACAAAAATGGTGACTTTGTACATGGCAGCTCCAGCACAAGTCCTGGCCTATTGGACTCTCTGGCTATCTTTTCTGCTTTTTGTCTCTTCTCCCTGAGTACAGGTGAAGAAAAAGCATTCCTAAATTGGATATTCCTATAAGTTCAAGTCTTTAGGCCCTGGTATACGACAATAGCAGAGCTGGATCCTGACACATGGGACATCATTAGGCCCCAGACCAAGGGCACAGTACTCATAGCAGTACATGGAGAGAGCAGCAATGCCTATGGTCCCCTTTCCCATTTAGTCAAGAGGAGAAGACAACTTGCAATGATGTGCATCTCAATCTAAATGTTAATACATAGGTAACACACTTAAAAATGCAATATAAATATTAGCTATTATTATTATCATGACTGTTATAGTAATACAACAACAATTAGAGTTATAAGTGAAAGCACAGATTAGCCAGTATAAAGTACTAGCAGGATGAGACAAGTGGAAAACACATATTATGATTCAAATTATAAAATATTAAGTGTAGAAAGGTGAGATCCAAACAGAGTGATGTGAAAGATTAAAGAAGGGAGGGATGATATTCATTAGAGGGATCCAGGAAGATTTCATGGGTCACATTGCTATCTGAATTAGCCTTGAAGGATTGGAAGGTTTGCATAAAAAGAGCTGGGAGTCGGGGTGGGGAAGATTAATTCAGGTATGGACTGATAAAAAAATATAATGGGCCAGGAAAGAACAGAATAAAAACTAGGAAAGAGCGAGTTGCCTGCTTGCTTTGAAAGTAGAATGAATGAAGGACAGAAATATAGTATCCCCAAAATCTTAGTGCCATTTTTAGCTTAAATAGTTTTATAGCTTATGATAGCACCAAGAGTTTGGGGACAAACTGCACAAGAAAACTGGAAAAGCAACTTGGATCCTCTTAATGAATGACCTTAACATCCAGGTTAAGAAATTTTTAATTTATTTTGTATAGACATTGGGAAGCTACTGAACATATTTAAGAGCAGGAGTGGTAGGGTCAGACCAGTACATTTTGAAATTTATTGTGGTTGTCAGGATTGTGAAAAATGGATTAGAGAGATGAAGGCCTAGAGACAAGGAAACTTGGGTCATCTAGGTGAGAAGTTATAAGGACTTCAAATACTGGAAAAGTAGAAAGAAGGGAATGATCAGATTGGTTAATATGACAGAAAAGAAAAATGACAAATGTTAGAGGAAATGAGGGAAAATTAAGACAGTAATGTGCTGTTGTTGAATTTGTGTGTTGACCCAACCATTCTGGAGAGCAATTTGGAACTATGTCCAAAGGGCTATAAAACCATGAATACCCTTTGACTTAGCAGTACCACTACCAGATCTGTAAAAAAAAGTGAAAAAGATGTAGATGTACAAAAATATTTATAGAAACTCTTTTAGTGGTGGCAAGGCATTAGAAATCAAGAGGATATCCATCAATTGGTGAATGACTGAACAAATTATTGTACATGGTTATGATGGAATACTATTGTGCTACTACTGTGTGTAATACTACTAAGGATCATTAGTGTGATACACACTAATGCTACCATGACAAGCAAGATGTTCTCAGTAAAACCTAGAAAGGACATGAACGGATGCAAAGTGAAATGAGCAGAACCAGGAGAACATTGTATGCAACAACAGCAATGTGGTTTGGTGATCCAATGTGAATAACAGCTGTTCTCAGCAATACAATCCAAGTCAATTCTTAAGGACTAATGATGAAGAATTGCTGAATGCAGATGGATGACATTTTTTCTTTTTTTTTTTTTTTTTGTTTTTTCCCTATATTTTCTTTCACAGAAAGATTTACGTAGAAATGTATTTTGCATGACTACACATGAATAATCTATGTCAAATTACTTGCCTTCTCAGTGCATGGGGAGGGAGAGAAAGAATTTGGAACTCAAAATTTAAAGAAAAAAAGAATGGTAAATGCTTTTACATATAATTGAGAAAAATAAAATATTAAATTAAAAAAGAAAAGAAAGAAAGAAAGAAGGGAATGAATGAGAGAGATATTTTGGAGACAAACTCCAAATCAGATTTACCGACTGAGTTAGAAATGGGGGCAGGGGAAGAGAAATTACAAGAAATATGTACTCAAAGTGTGCCATTTACACTTCACTTACACTATTTTTACTTTAGTCATTACTGTAGTTATGTCAGAGGAATGTCTAAAGGCATTTTAATTTCAGAACATCATTTTCCTGGTGGTAATCTGTGGATAGAAAAAACAAAACAAAACATGGAACTAAACCTAAGCTTTCTTATATTCTCAGTGACAGCTTTCTCATATGAAAAAATGGAAATGATATTATTTCTTCCATGGACCTCCACTGGCTATTGTCATCCTCAGACAAGATAATGTATGTGAAATGTTTTACACACCATAAAGTGGATTGTACATGGGAACTACTGTAATTAGAATTACCTAAATTATGACAATATGATTATTATTTTTATTATTTATTTATCATTTATTATTTATTTATTATTATTCTTTATCATCATAGGATCATCGAAGTAGAAGGGAACTTAGAGGTTATTTTACCCCATATTTTCATTTTACAGATAAAGGAATTGAGGTTCAGAAACTTCGAATCACTTACTCAAGAACACACAGGTAAGAGAAAGTAGAACTAAGACTCAAGTCTTGCTCGCAAATCTAGAATTTTTTCAACTTTATCAAGTTCATTCCTTAAACATGTTTTTGTTTCCTTTCACTCACAAGAATAATTTAAAGAGCAGAGAAGGATGATTCAATTATATGGCCTTTCATTTTTTAACAAAAAAGGTCTATGATTATACAATGATGGTCTGTTGTTTTAAAAAACTTAATTTTGAAAGCCTAAAAATATCCAAAAATTCCTTTTTTGAATAAGACCATCAAATATAAGTAGACATAAGATTAACATTTTATTTTATTTAAAAATCTTGTTACTCAATATAACATGTATGAGCTTGTGAATGAGAACGTAGTAGGTAATGAGTACTCAAAAAATTTGGAGAATTAAGTGCCTTGATCATTTAGCATAAAGCTGTGCTAAAATACACAACCAAAAACATGATCTTGTACCATTATGCAATTATACATTTGAATGGGTTTTGTCAAACAATAAGGCTGCTGCTGGGATCTCTGAGCACCTTATATTTGGGGCAATTTGAATTTCCAACATTATCCCTATAAGAGTTTATACCTGTCCCCTGCCCTTCAATAATAATAGCAAATAATAGTTAACACTTACATTGTGTCTTGTGGTTTGCAAAGTGCTTTACAAACATCATCTCATTTTATATCTCACAGATATATGACCTAGATACATTCTGGAAATGAGGATAGGATACTTTTAAAGTGAGACAGCCATAGAATAATTTTATTCTCAATATGCCAGTAAAAAATTCAATATGATTTGCTCCCTGGATACCACATAGAACAACCTGTACTGGAAATGAGTCTTCTGGGCCCTGTTAAGGAGTCTGTTCTTAATCAGCCAGCTAACTGTGAATGCTATTTAGAACCAAATTGCTCCTATCATTAAGAATATAGGAAGACTTGGTTTCAAATCTTGACTCTCACGTATTACCTATGCAATCTTGGACAAGTCAAAACATTTTTATTACCATTGTTTTCATCTCTAAAATGAGATCACTGGCTTAGTGATCTCTAAGATTTATTTTAGCTCTAAATGTCCTGTTCTGTGAAGCAAAAGGAACCTGAACCAAGCCCAAACATTTGTAATAAAATCTATAGCTTTGTCAAGCTCCTGCCATGTCATAGGTGTTATGTTACATAAGTGCGTATTCCTTCCCTTCCCTCCCCCCTTCAAAGTTCAATGACTTTGTTACCTCTCATGGAGAATATTCCATGATCAATTGGAAGCAAATTATACATGTTTATATTTTCATGTTTACATATATTTATATATGTATGAATATACATATATGTATATTTTTGTCAATTGTATCCCCTTCTCCTAGTAGCACATAATGTCTGAGAACCAGCATGTTTTTCATTTTAGTCTTTCACATTTCATCACTTAGCACAATACCTTGCACATTGTAGATTCTTAATAAATTATTTTTTTCATAGGATTGGACTGTTCTCACATCATTAACTAAAAACTGATTGCAAGGTATATTTGATGCTACTTCTCCAGGACCTTGAAATTTCTAGTTACAGATCTTCTCTGGGACATATTTTAAAATAAATGAGATATCATTTCATTTCATACTGGTCATTTCAGGTGGTCTGTTGTTAACAGCAGGATGGCAGTCCATTACATTCCATCTATTGGTCAGGCTCAGTCTAGTTTTGTCTGCTGGGCCAAGAGATTCTGCATCAATCGTAAAGGAGAGAAACACCATGCTATTCCATTGTCTACACCCATTAGTCCTAACTGCCTAACACCCTGAGAGAACTCTATCCTGAGCTCAAACCTCTATGGATGTTGATAATCCACCTGAACTCACTCATCAATGATGAAAAATGTCCATCTAGTTGTATTTTCCCCATCCCAGTAATTCTGAGTCCTGACTACTATTATCTCATCCCCTTTTCTGGCCCCTTACAATATGCTCTATGTAATGCTTGTTCCATCAGTTAAAACAAACAAAAACTTCGAACTTAATACTTTTCCTTTCCCATTCCTTCATCTTCTAGCTCTCACTGAGATCTAGCATTCTCTTGGTGACGCTATCAGCCCATTTTGCCAGTGCTTAGCACAGTGTCTAACACTTAATAAATGCTTATTGACTGACTTTCTAATTACATTTCCAGTAACTGTTATCTATTAACCTTCGATATATTCCCCTAGTTCAGTATCTAGCATAGTCTTTCTCTCTTTACCAACTTCTGCCCTCATACTAAGAGACTTCAATACACACGTTGGTACTTCTTAAAATACCCTAACCTCCCAATTCTTCAACTTACCCCTTTCCCATGACCTATTTCTCCACTCCAGCACAGCTACACAGGAAGATGCCCATACTCTTGATCATATTACCCACAAATTAATACGTAGCTTCCATGCTGATTAACTCTGACATCTTATTATGGGATAAGGATGTCCTCATTCTCTCTCTTTCTTTATCTTGGGATCCCAAAGTGTGTTATTCATCCTCACCATCCTGCAACTGTTTATTTTTTCACAGACATCACCCCTATAACTAGCTAAATCTCCTTCTTTCTCCATCTTGACTCCTTAGTGATATAGTCAGCTCTACATTGTCCTTTCCTCTTCAGTCTCCTTTATTCCTGATCATGGCTTGGCAATCCCTTCACTCACTTGTTGCTCGAAAAAACTAACAAAATTTCTGAAACTGTGCTGTTTTCCCATAGCATTTCCCACCTAGCATTTCTCCTTTCTTTTTTTCATCAGTTTTGTCAGTCTGGAACTTATAATTCTCCTTCCTTTACACATTAATTCCCTTGATATTCCTAATCTATATCAATGGTCTCTTAATCAGGAAATGTAATGGCCTTTTCTCAATTCTCATTTTTCTTAACCACACTACAGGCTTTGACACAGTTGGTCCCCCTCTTCTCCTTGCCACTTTTCTTTCTAGGTTTTTGTAATATTATACTCTCCTGGTTCTCTTCCTATCTCTGACTGCTCCCTTTCAGTCTTTTTTGTTGCATGTTTATCCAGCTCAAACCTGCAAATTGTGTCTCCCAGGGGTCTGTCCTAGGCTCTTTTCACTTGATGATGTCCTCAGTTCCTATGGATTCAATTATCTCTATGTTAATGATTTTTAGATCTATTTATCTGGCCCTAACTTCCAGTCCCACATCTCCAATTGATTACTGGATTTCTCTTATAAATACCTTAATCATCATGTTTTAAAATGAACTCATTTTCTTTTCCTTAAAACACTATCTCCTGAACTTCTCTATTATTGTTGAAGGTACCCCAGATATTCAGTGTTACAATCTGTTGTCCTAGACTCCTCTCTCTTTCACCCCTCAGAACCAATTGAGAAGGCAAGCAAAATAACATCATTTTCTGTTTTTATTTATACCAAGAAGTATAATGCCTCTGAATAATGTGATTAAGGAGGATCCTCCCCACCCATTGTTGGGCTCCAGAAGATTTGTAGGAAGGCCCACACCTTTTGTTAATGAGGCACTGGCTGTCAAGGGATATGATGCCCTCTGGCTCTAAAAAGTGAATAAAGACTCCAA
The DNA here is from genome assembly GCF_028372415.1 of Notamacropus eugenii. Taxonomy (NCBI): domain Eukaryota; kingdom Metazoa; phylum Chordata; class Mammalia; order Diprotodontia; family Macropodidae; genus Notamacropus; species Notamacropus eugenii. The sequence continues at coordinate 132,364,786 of NC_092877.1, forward strand.
GGTGAGGTTTTATTTTGGGCTCAGTTTTTTCCAGAAGTTTTGTGTGCCATACTCTGGGAAGCTGATAAGTCTCCTCCCCCTAACCCCCACTCCAGCTTTGAAAACCCAGATGTCAGTGTTCAGACAGTTGGACCTGTCTATTGATTTGTGATATATGTATTGATTATGGTCAGACAGAGAAAATCATGTTCGTTGATCTTTGATTTCTCTGCATTTTCTCTGAAGTTCAGGGTGCTGACTCCCCTGAACTAGGTGAACGACACGTGCTTGATTAAGGGATGCTATATGTGCTTGATTAAAGGGATTGTTAATCCCTCAAAAGTTCCCTTTCCTTTTAGAGAAGCAGATCAAAGTACCTATGGTAGCAGTCGCCCCTGTGTATGTTAGGGTGCTTACTGATACACCAATCTGTTACCAAGTCCCGTCAATTTAATTTTTGCAATCTTTTTTGTATCTGTCCTTTGTGTCCTCTTTTCTCCACCGACTATGCCATGAAAAAGGTACAGGCCCTCATCGCCTCAAGCCTGCACTATTGTAATAGCCTGCTAAGTGGTCTCTTGCTTTAACTTTCTCCTCTCTACAATCTATCTTCCACTTAAACTGTCCAAATGATTGTCCTAAAATGCAGAGCTGATCATATCATCCCTCCTCCATTCAATAAAATCCAGTCATACCCTATCATCTCCAGGATTACAAATGAAATCCTCTGTTTGGCATTCAAAGACTTTCATCACCTGGCTCCCTCCCACATTTTCAATTTTCTTATGCTTTACTTACTCCCACAGACTCTGAGATCTGGCAACATTAGCCTCCTCCCTATTCCACAAACAGAATAGTCTGTCTACCTACTCTTTTTTATTTTCACTGTCTAGCCACAGGCATAGTCATTTTTGCCTCCTGCCTTACCTGGCTTCTTTCCAGTTCCAACTAAAACCTTACCTTCAACATGAATCTGTTCCTGATCCCCCACAATGCTAGCGTTTTCCCTCTATTGATTATCTCTAATTCTAATATATGTATCTTTTTTTGTACATAATTGTGTGTTCTCTCCTCCGTTATACTGAGCTTTTTGACAGCAGGATCTATTTTATGCCTAACATTACTGAGCATAGTGCTTGGCATACAGTAGGTTCATAATAAATGTATATTGATTGATTTGCAATAGGAACATTTGAATATATTGTATGTGTATCTTGGACAAAATATTGTTTCTCTTGAAGACATTTCATATCACATGCAGAATATATTCTAGATGTATGTTTATACACACACACACACACACACACACACACATATATATATATACATAAAATGTGCAGACTTTGATTTTATTTGTTTCTTTTTTGGGGGGGGTGTAGTTGTACAGTTCCTTTTGAGTTACTTAATGGTATGTATTATTGAAATCTTAAGAAGTGATACTGCAGTCATTTCTGTTGAAGTTATTCAAGAATAAAAAGTGCATATATGTTGAATATCTTCTTGATCCTTACCTATTACTGATAGTCAATAGAACTGATACTTAAAGTACTGGCAAATGTGAGACTAATTGTCATAAAAACTGTATAAGAAAAGTATTTATTATGGTCATATATATTTATTTTCATTCCACAACCTTATAGGACATGGTTCTGAAGGACATTTCATTCTGTTAGAAATAAAATATGGGTGAATATTCATTTCAGATTTCATTTCAAATATAAAAGCATCTCTCAGTAAACCTTATGATATAAAGGTAGAGATATGGTTATGTTACAAAAAACAATGAGAATATTAATAACCACTTGAAGGAATTAAACAAAAAAAAAGAAAAAAGCACTAAAAATTGAGAAAATGAAAGGAACAGGTAATGTGAGAACTGAGAAGTAGGGTTGAAAAAAAAGTAGAACAGAAAGAATTAGAGAATTTTGGCAGTGAGTTTGGAAGTTGGCGATTAATTGGAATATTTTTTTCCAAATATTTGAAGTGTCAATTGAGAAAAAAGATAGAAAAAGAGAAAGAGACAGGGAGACAGCTAAAGAGAGAGTGAGAGAGACAGAGAGACAGAAAGAAAAGAAAGAGGAGATTGAGAGAATACTATAGTTCCTACATTCTTCAATACTGTTTAAGTTAACATTGTTTTCTTGATAGACTTAAAGCAGAGAGAATATAAAGTTAATATTTAAAACCTCCTTCATAAAAGTACTTTCCTCTCTTGACATAAGTTCTTCTGCAAATTTCAGTAGCAAGGTCCTGCCTGATTGACCACCTTGAAGAGAGCCACTATAGATTTCTGAGTAAAGTTCAGGGCTTCCTTTCTGATTCAATAAACCACTCATTTCCTTTTGGCTCTGTGGGTAATACTGACCTTATTTAAAAAAAAAATACAGTGAATAGTATGGCACTAGAGATGGATAAAGGTAAAACAATGATCCTTCTCAAACCCAAATTCAATCCAAATACCAAGTTCTAATGAAGGTAAAAAAAAATCTAGCTGTGTTTCTTCATTGCTTCCCTTTAGAGGGTATTGAAAATTCATAGATATTAATATTGTTTGAAATGTACTGGCATATTAGGTATTGACTTATATCATTTAAAATAATTCCTATTTAATTATATTGTTTGTGTTTATGTTTAAGTTCATAATTTTTAAAAAGAACTATACATATCAAAAATTCATCAATCAATTTTCCCTTCTCTCCTCACATTCCATACCTCTATGACCTCTTAGGAGATGCCAAAGGTGTTGATTTCTCAGCATCTTCTATTATGATCAATCTCAAAATATCTCCCTATTTTATTGACAGGAGTTATTGACATCAGAATGTTTGCTTCACCCAAAGGTCAAATACTTCAATACATGACTAGACAATTAATCTATGACACTGGTAATTTAAGTACTCCTATTCATGCTTTCTATTTCTAGGAAACTCTTGTCCATGTACTTTTACATATTTTCCAGAGAGAAGACTCAACCCATTATAGACCTCCCTCTGGGGCTCTTATCATTCCCTAAAGTACAAGTATTCTCTGTTTATCTGCTATTATTTCTCTGATTCCACAACCAGCCCTTTCTATTTTAATGATGTGGTTTATACCATTTCTTATATAGAAGTCAGAGGACAAATGGAGGAAATGGTGTTAATAGAACTGATGGATAAAGACTAGGTACATAGTCTCGTTAGCATAAAGAGCACCTGTGGAAGAATTTCCTTTACCAATCAATGCATATAGTATTGTCTCTGGAATTTATAGTTTTGTAGACTGGCCTAGAATCACAGTGGTTAAATGATTTGCCCAGTGTCATACAACCAACATGTGTCAGAAAGAGGACTTGAGGTCATATCTTTTTGGCACTGAAACATGCTCTTTCTTTTAGTGATAATAAGGTAACCTCTTGGTAATGGAATAAATGAGGAACAAGATACAGTGATATTAGATGAAAAGTTACCTAGAAAGTGGAGTGGAAAATATTAACAGTTCTTCAGAGCCCTACAGGGCAGTTTGGATAAAAAAGGGAGGCAGAAGTTGAAGATAAGACTATTGGAATCATGAAAAACATCTCATTTTCTCTTATTTTTGAAAAGTGATAGGAAACAATTAATGAAGGAAATGCCCGTTATTTTCAAGGTCCTTGCAGTAGATCATTTAGTCTAGTTCCCATCTTTGGTAAAAATATTATTTCCCAAGCCTTTAATTTAAACAATGAGTTATCAAAGGGTTCCTCCTATATATCTGCTTTCTAAAGTTTATCTTTGTTTTTCTGCTGGGTCTCAAGACTCCAAAAGGGTCAAGAACAATTCATGTTTTCTTTTGAAACAAGAGTTTTGAAAAAAACACATATCTTTCCTCTCCTTTCCTTTCCTTATACCAATTCTGTCCCTCACATGGTCAGACAGCATTCTGTTCACTAATACAGAATCATGTTCTACAAACAGCAGCCAGAATTATGTTCTGCTGGCAGTATGTAACACTAAGCTAACCCTCTTCCACCCAGCTAAGTCAGAAGTTGGAATACCCTTGTACGTTGGACAAAACATTTTAGATTCCGCCGTTACACAGGCAAAATCACGTTGATGAGAGGCCTTAAAAACAGTGAATTTTTCAAATTACAAAGCTTATTTCAGTAACCCACTATGGAGGGAAATCATCTCCAATAACATTGGAAATTTTCTCCATTTATATCAAATCCTAGACTATAATTTTACATGTAAGCTCATTTCCTACCACTCCATCTGTGGTAGATATGCAGAACAGTTGATTAGGAAAAGTATTCATCCCCTAAATCTTTTGTTAAAAGAGGGCATCTTTATATCCTTTCCTTTGGAAAGAAATCACATCAAGTGTCCTCTGGTGGTCTAGAAAGAACATTGCACTGTAAGTCAGAAGAGACGGATTTTATCACTAGCACTCCTACTGTGGGTGTTTACATGAATCACAACATAACTAAAGATCCATTGCTTTATCTATAAAATCAAGGTGTTGGACTAGAGAGTATCTTAGGTTCCTTAAAGCTATATAAAAATAGATTTCCTTAATTCTCTGAGAAAAAGGCAAAAACCTACATGAAGATGCTTATTTTAAAATACCTCTTTGAGCTTGATCTTATGATCATTAAAAATGATATCCTAAATTCGGAGAAGGTATGAAATTCTAGATTCTGAGTTCAAAGACCTGGATTCAAATCCCAGGTCTTGGGATTTGTCTTGGATTAATTAATCCCTGGGATTCAGTTTGCTTCTATGCAAAATAAGAGAGTTAGAAGGTAATGTTAGTTATCTTTGGATTCATTGCACAAGGTCATTAGTTTTGGATTAGATGCCCTCAAAGCCTTTTCCAGCTACAAATCTATGATCCTGGGTTCCTGAGATTAAAATTTCAGTAGTGTTTTTGTAGGGCAAATTGAGTACATTTCAAATTAACATGCCTACCCTCAGTCTGTTGGCTGATTCAAATGGTGAACATTTCTTAAAACCTATAATACAGTGCCAAAAAAGAAACAGGCTCAACAAAATTCACAACAGGAATCTGCCTGAGAATGGCAAATGAAGTTATCTCCTCCCACAAGGGAAAATTTCATTTTTATCTTCCATTAAAATAAATAAATAAATAAACCTTTGTCTTTTTCTAACATTCTTTTTCTCATTCAGAGAGCTTCTAAAGTAAAGATTCCTAAGTATTTCCCAACTCACACTGCAATCTGTTCTCTGTGGGAGGGAGGATGGAGATGATTCTTCTTTCTCTTCCTGTGGAACAGCTGATCACTGATGACAATTGACATTGACGAAGGAAAAAAAAAAATCCCGGGTTCAGCAGTATGATATAAATACTGTCAGACTGACTAGGAGTTTATTTTGGGAAAAGAACAGGAGTTTGGCTGAGACAAGTCTCTGTGACCCCTCTTCACAATGCCTATATTCTTGCAAACTGTTTGGCTTCATGGGAACTGGCTTTGTTGTCTTTCAGAACAAACTATTATCCAGAGAGATTACTGAGTGTCAGAGTAGGTTTCATTGGAAGCTAGAAATTGCATCAGCCAATTTTGCTTCACTTATCCCCAAAAGTTATTTTGGATCAAGGAGACTGATCACCAGTGCTTTGTAGCCCTTGGTGAGGCTAATTACCTCTCACTTGGCTCTTTTATTTCACTTGCAATAGCATAATGTATAAGGGGAGTGATACTTGAGAGCTCCCTTGAAACTGGACATTGACTTGAAGTGAGAAGGCAAACAGACAAGTAAATTGGCTAAATATGGATGGAGACATCTCCTTGAGTCTAGTGGATTGGAAAAGAAATGCTTGGTTTAGGCTATTGGGAGTTGAAACCACCAATAGTTCTATGTCCATAAAGAAGGCACTAAAAAATAGAGGTGGGGTAGGAATGTGGTGGTTGTTTATTGCAGAATTAGCTCTTTTGTTCCGTCCTTTCAAGAGCTGTATTATTGTGCAGATCCCACCCACCTAACAAGAAATTAATGCCCTTTCTTATTGTGTTTGGACTTTGCCTCTCAGACTTCTCTGGATCTCTCTAAGAAGGAGAGGGGGGAAAGTGATTAAAAAATAACTAAAGATCCCCTTTTTCATATGTCCCATACAAAGGAAGCACTACAACAGAACCAGAACCAAACCATCTGAAATCTATAGCATTTAATGCTAAATAAGAGGTTACTGAGCATGCAGTAGATGTCCCCCAGTCTTCTGAATGAGGTGTCAGTGGGTATGCTTACCTCTTCCCAACAAAGAAAAATTTTTCTGAAAGTCTCATTCCCCTGTAAATCAGAGGTGTCAAACTGGCTGTCTACGCACGCAACACTCAAGTGTATCACCAACTGGATTAAAATTCAGTTGACTAATATTTAACAACATAAATAAAATATACAATAAAACATAATATCGTATGCTAAAACAAAGCTAATATGGAGACCACAGGGAATATTATACATGTTCTAGTGGTTCCATCTTTATTTTAACTTATCACTACTGCGGTCAGGGAACAATTCTGCAATAGCTTGTGCACTAATTCTGTCGTGGTTCATTCTTTGTTTCAAAGAGGACCAATGAGGCAAGTCATCAGACTCATCTTCTCTTCCAGAGTCAATGAAGTCCAGTGGCAAGGCAAAAGTAAAGATGAGTGATGATGAATAAAAGAGGCAAGAAAAAACTTTTACATTGGAGGGGAAGAAGGAGGGAGGTAAGAAGGAATGAGTGAACCTTACTCTCATCAGATATGTTTTAAGGAAGGAATAACATACACACTCAATTGAGTATGAAAATCTATAGTACCATATAAGAAAGTAGGGGAGGAAGGAGATAAAGAGGGAGGGGTACATGATAGAAGGAAGGGCAAATGGGAGGAGTAGGTAATCAGAAGTGAACACTTTTAAGGAGGGACAGGGTCAAATGAGAGAAAAGAATAAATGGAGGGTGGGATAGGATGGAGAGAAATATAGTTAGCCTTTCACAATAGACTGTTATGGAAGTGTTTTGCATGACTACACATGTATAACCAATATTTAATTGTTTGTCTTCTCATTGGGGATGGGTGGGGAGGAAGAGAGGGAGGGAGAGAACTTGGAACTAAAAGTTTTAAAAACAAATGCTAAAAATTGTTTTTGCATGCAACTGGGAAGTGAGACATACAGGCAATGGGATATAGAAATCTATTTTGCCCGATAAGAAAAAAGAGGGAATGGGAATAAGAGAAAGGAGAGGTGTGATAGAAGGGAGGGCAGACTGGGGGAAGTGGTAATTAGAATGCATGCTGTCTTGAGGTGTGGGAGGGGAGAGATGGAGAGAACATTTGGAACTCAAAATCTTGTTTAAGTGAGTGTTGAAAACTAAAAATAAATAATTTTTTTTTTAAAAGATGACTGATGATGACCTAGGATGTAGTGGATGACATATGTGTCTTTGATATCTTACCAAGCTCTAAGTATTTCATAGCATCTACTTTAGCCACCTCCACCACCATAGAAATAACTTCTTTTCATCAACCCATTCTGCACAAGGAAGTCTCTACATGCTTGTAGTAGACATCCTCCAAATTCACTTACGGGTTGGAGGCCTGTCAGTTACTTTCAACCTGGTTTAGCCTGTTTTCCAAAATGGTTATTAATTAAGGCACACGCAACAGCTTCTTGGAGACACAGATGAGAGTTGGGTAAAAGATGGAAACCAAAAGCAGATGAGAAGGAGGTACTACTTCTCTTTTTACAGCCTTTGTATATATCCCTGAAAATTGCATTGTTTTGTGAACAGCGAAGAAACCAATTTCTCTGAATCAAAGAGTACATCTCAGGGAAAAGGGTATAAAAAGACTTGAAAGGTAGAAAGGGATCAGTTTATAAGAGCTATGAATGCCAAGTAGAACATTTTGGGAGGCTTAGGAACATTAGCTTTCCTTCTTTCCTCAGCTATTTGTAAAGATTTGTCAGACAGCAATTTCTTGCTCTTCTTTTTCTTTGGGATTTTTGTTGTTGTTTTTGCTACCGCCTTTACAATATTACAAACTTATCTCCATAGTCCTTCAGGCACTCTATCAGATCTAATCTTTTAAATCTATTCATCAAAGTGAAAGGGAAAGGCAAAAGTGAAAGATATAACTAATAAGGGAATGCTGCTTTCAGAGAATAGCAAGGAGAGATAAGATATATTTTTTTTAAATGAGCAATGGAAAGAAATAAAGAAAACAATAGAATAGGAAAACAGATCTCTTCAAGAAAATTAGAGATACTAAGATAATGGTTTATACCTGTTAAAAAGGTCATGATAAAAGACAAAAATTGTAGGGAATTAACTGAAGTAGAAGAGATTAAGAAGACTTGGAAAGAATACACAAAAGAAGTATTGAAGAAAGATCTTAACATCACCAATAACCAGGATGATAAGACCACTGATCTAGAGCCAAACATCTTAGAGAATGAAGTAAAATGGGTTTTAGCAGAAGCATTCCTAACAATAAAAGAAGTGAAGATAACAGAAATTAAGCTAAACTATTTAAAATCCTAAAATGTAATGCTGCTAAAGTGCTACAGTAAATATACCAGCAAATTTGGAAAACTCAGCAGGGGGCACTAGAAAGGGAAAGGTCAGTTTATATCCCAATCTTTAAAAAGGGCAATGCCAAGGAATATTTAAATTACTTATCAACCTATGCTCATTTCAAATGCCAGCAAGGTTTCCCTTAAGATTCTGCAAGCTAGGCTTCAGCAATATATAAACTGAGAATTACCAGAAAAAAAAGACTGGTTTTAGAAGAGGTAGAAGAATTAGCAACCAAATTGCCAACATTCACTCTATCATGAGAAAGCAAGGGAGTTCCAGAAAACAAAACAAAACAAAACAAAACATCTACTGCTCCATTGATTACACTAAAGCTTTTGATTGTGTGGATTGCAACAAAATGTGCCAAGTCTTCAAAGGGATGGAAGGACCAGATCATTTTATGTGTCTCCTGAGGAAACTATGCAGGCAAAGAAGCAATAGTTAGAGTCAAACATGGAACAATTTATTGGTTGAAAAGGTCCTGGCTCATGCCTTAGGTTTGTAAGGCTGTGAAGATATAACCCAAAGGTGGAGAAACAAAGGGAGGGAAAGTGAAGGAATTCTGGGACCTGGAGATAGGTAGAAGTCTCTCTATAGTCTTTAGTTAAAGATTTCATCCAAAGCCTTTCTTAAAATTACAATTTGAAAGAGTACAATTCATCTCTAATTACCTTTATCTGTAGAACTGAAGTGGCATTGTGAATAAAATGCTGGGCCTGAAGTCAGGAAGACCTGAGTTCAAATTTAGCCTCAGACATTCACTAGTTCTGTGAACCTGAACAAGTCACTTAATTTTACCTACCCCAGTTTCCTCATCTGGAAAATGAGCTAGAGAAGGAAGAGGCAAACCATCACATCATCTTTGCCAAGAAACCCCCAAATAGTGTCATAAAAAATAGGGCACAACTGAATTAACAGAACAATAAACAACAAGAAAATAGGAGTAATAATAATAGCAGAGTTGCCTTGAGGATCGAATGAGATAATATTTGTAAAGCACTTGGCACAGAGGTTGGCACAAAGTTCGTACTTCATAAATGCATAGGTTTCATAAAGTAATTTATAGTAAAAGGAGTAGAAACATGAATTAAAACAAATAAACAAATTTTTTGAACAGTTCATTTCAACAGGACAATCTTATTTTATCCTCTTAATAATCCTGCAAAATAGATTGAGCAAATAGTACCATGCCTAGTTACTAATGAAGGAACTTAGGTTCAGACTAAGGTACCTAGGAAGTGTTTCAAAGTGTATATGCCCATTCCATTTCCAAGAATGCTTATGCTACATCACATTTATTCTGAAATTTCATTGTGCACTACCACATAACAGAGAATGTCAGAATTGAAGAGTTCAAAAGAACCTCAATTGCCATCTAGCTCAATAGCATAGAAGAAAAATAGTCTTCTTGTCTCTGCTTGAAGTCCTTCAAGGAGGTAAAAGCTACAACCCATAGCACCTGCCTACTCTTCTTGGAATAGCTCTAATTGTGATATTTAAATTGGCCTTTATTTGTCTTATATATTTACCTCTTTGTAACTTCTATCCATTGCTCCTGTTTCTATCCTTTTGGGCCAAAGAAAGCATTTCCATCCCTTCTCCATGTGGCAACTCTTCAAAGCTCCCATCCCCACTCCTCTTCTCTTCTCAAGGGTAAACATCACCAGGTCCTTCAGTAATCATAAGCCCACTTTTCTGAACTTTGTTTTAGATTCTGACTCATGTATAAGTAATAGCCTTTCCAGGGCGAAAACAAAACAAAACAGAGGCTCTATAGTGCTTTCCTAAGAGAAGTTCCAGGGAGGCCAGATACCCAAGGCCACTGAGGCTTCACAGAAGAATAGTCACTTGACCTGAGCCATAAAGAAGATAAGGATGCTGAGCCATGGAGACGAAATGGCCTAGTTAAACCACAAGAAGCAGGACATGGGGAGAGCAGCAAATATGAGACATGGGAGTTTTTGTTCATGTCAGGTCTCTACCTTACAGTTGTTTGAAGATAGGAAATGGAGTATTGTGTGTGATGAATAAAGATCATAAGACTGTTTAGGGTAGGAAGAGAATGGAAGGATTGCTAGGGTCATGATGGGATGGACTGTAAAAGCTAAACTGAGGATTTAGCATTTGCTCCTAAAGGACTTAAGTCATTATTGAGTAAGGCAGTGAGTGACATCTAGATCTGTGCCCAAAGAATAGTACTTTGTAGCAAATTGATGGGGCAAGTAGACAACAAAATAAAGTGCTGGGCCTGAAGTCAGGAAGATGAGTCTTCCTGAGTTCAAATCTGGCCTCAGACACTTGCTAGCTGGATGACCCAGGGTAAGTCACTTAACCCTGTTTGCCTCAATTTCCTCATTTGTAAAATGAGCTAGAGATAGAAATAGCACGTCACTACAATACCTTTATCAAGAAAACCCAAAATGACTTCATGAAGAGTCAGAGTCAACAACAACAAAACAGAGAGATTGAAGACAGGAGAGAATGAGAGAATGAGAAGACATGGAAATTGAGAGTTTATTACAATAGTCTAAGAGAGAGATCAAGGGGGCTTGAATTAAAGTTGTGGCTATGAGAGTGGAGAAAGGGGTCATTATAAGAGGCATGAAATACGTAGAAATGGCAATGTATTTCACCTGTTTTGGAAACGTAGAAGAAGGGAGAAAGGAACTGAAAATGACATTGAAGTTATTATCCCTCATCATTCCATGTTAACTGCCATAAGTACTGTTTTGCCATTCTCCCCAAGTGGATAACTTTGTCCTTGGGATTTTACCAAAATAATCCAATACAATTTTGCTTGAGTAACTTCTTTACACTCAACATTGACTAACACTGTCAAGTCTTATAAAAATAAATAAGAAAATATAAAATAACAAAATTTACTAGCATTTTAAATCATGATCTCAAGTTTTATCAAGCCAGAACTTATAATTTCACTTGTGCAGGTCACTGTTGATTTGTTGGCAATTCTAAGCCTATGAAATTGTTTGGGACATTCAGAGGTTAAATGACTTGAGAAGTGTCAGACTGACAATATGTTTAAGAGTCAGGACTTGAACTCGGGTCTCTGGGATGCTAATGTTGGCCTTCAATGTAGCCAGCTGTATTTCACCTTCAGATCTCAAGTATGTCTTGCTAAATATAACTTTTAAGCTATTGTGATAGTCAACGAACTGAAGGAAACTATGACTCCATAAATTCTCACACTGTGTCCTTAACCTTAAGCATTAGAAAGCTTTCTGTTCTCTCAGGCAAGAATCAACAAGGTTGGCAGTGTTTCCTATATTTTAAAGGGTGACAAAATTCTAATAAAAAAGTAGGACATTGTTCAGCTTTTCACCTACAAAGAAAAGAAAGAAAGAAAGAAAAAGAAAAACCCTCACTACAATTGTGTCACCTTGCTTCCTCACTACTAGACCCTTTTCCTAGGTAGGCAATGCTATTAATAAAAATGTAGAGCACTGGACTTGAATTGAGGAAGGTCAGGCTGAGTTTGAAATCCTCTTCTGACATTTATGAGCATTAGTGAGGCAGCAAGGTGACACAGTGAATAGAATGTGGACATCGAACCGGCAAGATGTCAGTTCAAATCATACCTTCAACACATAGTAGGTACGTAACCCAGGGCAAGTCACTTAACCTCTTTTTGCCTCGCTTTTCTTCATTCATAAAATGGGGAAAATGCTAAAAAAAAAACCTACCTCCCAGGGTGGAAGTGATGATAAAATGCAATATTTGCAAAGTACTTTGCAAACCTTACAACACTATATAAATGTTAGCTATTATTATTTTCACTATTCTATGATCCTCTGCAAGTCACAACCCCATATGCCCTAGTTTTTCCATTATACTCCTACAAAACTGGGGTTAATAGTAATTCTTGTAGTGTAAATGCTACTTATTTTTCTCTCTCATAAATGGTGCTGTTCAGGCTAATGGCTGTTGGAGAACTAGGGAAAACTGAGATTTGGTTTGTTTGGGTTTTTTTTGCAGAGTAGTTGGACTTTTTGGCAAGACAGCTGTCAAGGAGTTCAGGGAAGGCAAAAAAAAAACATTTTGGCTAATTAACTTCCTATTGTCCATAATTCTTTCAGTAAAGAACTTAATAAATGTTTTTTGAATTGAATAAGAGAAAGAATTAATGAAGGACTCCTTGAAAAAAGTGCTATAGAAAGCTTGAAATTTAATCCATGTGCACACTGTGAGGAAGCTTGCTCCTCTATGGTGGTAGTTGTCTGTAGGTACAAGGTCTAGATGTGTGTTCATCCTTAGTTGCCAAAGAAGACCATGCCATCACAGAAATAATGACATGACTTGCACTTGACTTTGTTTTGAGTGAGGGAGGGCTGTGCAGGTCACCAGCCTCACTTCTCCTCCAGAGTCATCTGAATCCAGGGACCAGATATTCATCGGGATGAGTGGACATGACCCAGGGTGAGGCAATTGGGGTTAAGTGACTTGCCCAAGGTCACACAGCTAGTGAGTATCAAGTGGCTGAGGTGAGATTTGAACTCAGGTCCTCCTGCCTCCTGCAGTGGTGATCTAGCCACTTCACCACCTAGCTGCCCCAAAATGGTCTCCAAGGACAAGATGAAAGGAAGGCATAAAGAGGAGAGATGGGATATTGACTTTATGCTGGATCTGAAAGAAAGACCTGTATGAGAATCAGTTGAAGAAACAGGCTATTTAGCCTGGGGAAGGGAGAAGTTAAGGGGGATGTGATATGACAGCTCTCTTCAAGCACTTGAATTGAATTGCTCTCAACTGGAGAAGGATATCTGTTCTATTTGCCCAATGAGGAAGAATTCAGATGTGAAGGACAAACTTCTAACAGTTAGAGCTATTCAAAGGAGGTAGATTCTTTTTAATGCCTGGGGGATTATTTTCAGGATGTTGCTTCTTATATATTTTAATTTTTCTATATTTGGTGTGGGGAGGAAAGTTTGTTATTTTGGTTGCGTATTTTTGTAAGGTTTTCTTAATGTCTTTCCCCATCCCCCAGAGTCATTTAGCAATCTGTCTTCTTAACCTCCCCACCCACATGAAATCCTTTCTCATAATGAAGAAAAACTTAAGAAAGAAATAATTGGTGTCTGGTAGTATATGAAACATTCTAGCCCTGGCCCTTGCCATTTCCTAGCTAGCAAATAAGAAGAAAGGTGTGTTTAACCAACTGGAATGTAGTGGACAGAGCACCAGTGCAGGAGGCAGGAGGACCTGAGTTCAAATCTCACCTCAGCCACTTGATACTCATTAGCTGTGTGACCTTGGGCAAGTCACTTAACCCCAATTGCCTCATCCTGGGTCATCTCCAGTCATGCTGATGAATATCTGGTCACTGGATTCAGATGGCTCTGGAGGAGAAGTGAGGCTGGTGACCTGCACAGCCCTCCCTCACTCAAAACGAAGTCAAGTGCAAGTCATGTCATTATTTCTCTGATGGCATGGTCTTCTTCGGCAACAAAGGTCGAATACACACATCTAAGACCAAAACTAGTATTGCATCTAATCTAAGACATATTCTGAGTGTTGCTCTCATTTCCATAAAATTTTGCATATTATCCTCCTGGTTCTGCTTTTTTTTATTAACTATTAATTTATATAAATTTTCCCTCTTTTTTTCTTATGTCCTCTTTTTCTTTGCTTCTTGTGACATTTGCTTATCGTTTTACTATATTGTTTTTCTTTAGCTCTATTTGTATTTGAACACATCTGTCTGTCAATGGAAGTAATAAAAACTAAAAGTAAAAAGCACTAGTACTAAATTTCACTTTAAAATGAAAAAAATGAATAGATTTCTATTAAAGTAAATTACAAATTTATAGAATATCAGCATTACACATGCAAATGTTAATGTTCATATTGACACATCTACAAAATCTGAAGAATTTTATATGTTTTTTTTTTTTAATTATCTGAGTCCATTAACCTTCACTAAAGTCTTACTCTGATACCTCCTTATAGTTCGGAAGTACCACTCCTTAGCTTTTTGAAGGCTGTGTCTTCAGAGCTCAACTTCTACAAAGTCTAGCCAAAAAGAACCGGACTATGGTCCTACTTGTGAGCTATTTCATATGGAACAGCCAAGTGAAGCTGGAGGAGACATACTACCAAATAGGCTGAAGGGCAATTAATATGTTAGTCAATTCTTTAAGACTAACTAATAGATTGGAGAGGGATGCAACTCAAATCAACTCAGTAAACATTTATTAATCTTATTATCCAGGCATTATAGAAAAGGCTGGGGATACAAATAGAGGTAAAAGTCAGTCCTTGCCCTCAAGGAACTTATACTTTAAGCTGAAGTTATAAGATGCAAAAATATGTATGAAATAAACTATGTACGGAATTAATAGGACATAATTACAAGTGGGAAAACATTGTAATTAAGAGGAGTTAAAGAAGGTTTCCTACAGGAAGCGAGATTTTATTGGGACTTAACAGAGACCAGGGAGGGTTCATTAGTAGTCTACAGTAGCAGAGGAAGAATACAGACAGACATAATTAGAGCTCTTTCTAAAATGTTCAATAATTGTGATCTTTGTTTACTGTTAATTCAATTAAGTGCCTACTTTATATCAGGTACTATGTTAGGCTTTGAGTACACAAAGTAAAATGAACCTACCTGCCTTTTATGAGTTTACTTTATACTGGTCTATTGAGTCAAAACTGAAACCCAGTCAGTTCAAATGTAAAAAGGTAGCTTAAAGGAAAAGCAGAGGAAAGAGAAGGAAAAACAACACTTTCAGGTTTAAATTAGCATGCACGCAGCAAAGTTACTTTATTACAAGTTAGAAGGCTTCATTTTTCTTTCAAGCATTTTCGATTTTGATTTAGCCACCCTTCTATGTTAGCAGTTCAATCAAATCTCTCCAACTGAATAACTTTGCATACAGTAGGAAAACAAAAGAAAATGAAAATTTTCCTTAACTGTGGCAATGACATTCCTGAGAAAAATTCTCACAAGCTTTGGTAAACAAGTCCTGGGATACGGAAGGAGAATATCTTTACTGCCATTAAAAAAATAAATTAAGGGGCTTCAGGGAAACCATTTTGAAATCAAGATTTCTCTGCTTGACTGACATCCATACCCTATGGCTCCTTTGTGATTGATATATTACTTTCAAAAGTGCATTTTAATTTGATTCTGCTTAATCTGAGAAGAATTTCAGTATTTTTTGATGTAATTTATGAGACAAAGATAGCTACCCTTGAGTTCATATGTGCAGATGAGGCATTTCATTCTGTGATTTTTAAGTGAAGCTGGCTTTCTATATGTAAATTCCCTTCACCACTGCAGCTTGGCAATCCCTGGATCATTTAAGGATTTGCCTGGAACGCTGAGAGATTAAGTGATTTTTTGAAAGTCCCACAAATGGCGTGTGTCAGAAACAAGACTTGAACCTAGACCTCCAAGGTCAATTCTCTAACCATTATGTCATGTTGCCTCCCAAAGGAACTATAATAACAAAGAATGTTGAACAACTACAACAATTATGAGCTTGAAGAAGCATGTGAAGCACTACATTAAAATATACCCTAGTACCTTACTGCTGATGTAACTAGGTGACACAGTGGATAGATTGTGGCCTGAAGTCAGAAAGAATCATTTTCCTAATTTCAGATCTGACCTCAGACACTTACTTGCTGTGTGACCCTGGGCAAGTCACTTAACCCTGTTTGCCTCAGTTTCTTCATCTGTAAAATGAGCTGGAGAAAGAAATAGTAAACCACTCCAATATCCTTGCAGAGAAAACCCAAATGGGGTCATGAAGAGTTGGACACAACATAATTGGACTGCAAAATAACAACAAAAAGATCCTTACTTTAAGATGCAACTCAATTAAAGAGATGTCTGCTATAAGCAGGAATTTGGTAATTAGAGATATATGTACATATACATATGTGTAAATGTGTTATATATACATATATAATACACACATGTACCTATATAAATACAACATATGCATGCACATATGTATGCATGTATATGTATGTAAACACAATGCATGCACATGTATAGATATATTCTTTTTTTGCTTAAATGTTACATTTGTTTTTTTTTCCTCCCTAGGTATAGCCAGGTAGCCCAGTGGATACAGCCCTGGGCCTGGAGTCAAGAAGCCCTGATTTCAGCTGCAGCCTCAAACACATGAGCTGTGTGACCCTGGTCAAGTCGCTTCACCTCTATTTGCTTCAGTTTTCTTAACTGTAAAATCAGGATAATAACAGCATTTATCTTGTAGGGTTGGTAAGAAGAACAAATGAGATAGTATTTCTACAAAGTTCTTAACCCAGTGCCTGGCACATAGTAAAAGCTATACGAATGCTTATTTCTATCCTTCTTTCCCTTTTTACATCTATTTACATAATTTGTCATACAATAATATGTATATATCATTATAATCTAACTCTAATTATAGAGGTAACATTGAACGAGCATGGTGTATTGGACAAAATGCTGAGCCTTGGATCAGAAGCAGTAGTTTTATACCCAATATTTCGTAGCTCTGTGACTTGAGGGAAATCACTGAGTTTCCTTGTGGCTTCATTGATCCCCTCATCTGTAAAATGTATTGTAAAATATAAATTATAATGTAGTATTCGCCTTGCAGGATTGTTGTGAGAATCAAAATGGAGAAAGTCTATGAAGGGTATTTTTGTTATTGTTTAAATTTATTACCTGAACACTGTAATTTTACTTTGATGTACTCACTATTTTATGTTGTATTACAGTTGAATGTATATATGTCTGTTTCATGTATGATCTTATTATAAGCACTAAATTATTAAGCTCCCTGAGGGCAGGAGTTATATATCGTTTTTCTCTATATTTTCTTCAACATCTAGCACAGAGCTTTGTATATTACAGGTAGTTATAAAATAATAATAAATAAAGTATAGATGATTTCATCAATTTAGGGAATCTCCAGTGGGAAAACTCTCTCCAAGATAAGTCCTAGGAAACTGCTTAAAGCACATAAAGATTAACTGACACGTTCAGGGTCACAAAGCTCATGTTTGGGATGACTTTTGGACCTAAGTCTTCCTGTCAATAAGTTTGGTTACCTTATGTTTATTGACAGAAGGATACACACACACACAAACACACAGTGAGGGGATGAGAGAGAGAGAAAGAGAGAGAGAGAGAGAGAGAAATTATAATTGCCACTCTTGGTCCCAGAGAAGAGTTAACAAAATGTATGTGCCACCCTTTCATTGCAAGTAGAAGCCTATATGTATGAAATAATGTATATATTTTCAAATATGGTAGATATGCTGACTGACTTTGCTGAATAGCTTTTTATTTTCTTTAAAAAATTTTTGTTTCAAGGAATGTCTTAATAGGGAAGTGCAAGAAGGATATGAATATGATGGCATCAAATTAAAAACAAAAATGTTAAAATTCATTGAATTAAATGAATTTTTCATATATTCTCTCATCTTAATTAGAGTGTAAGTGCCTAGAGGTCAGGGAGAATGTTTCCCAGAATTTCATGCAGTACAGAAGGCAAAGGAGGTATTGAACAGTGTCTATACAACTGAATGGAATAGTTTATTTGTAACTGCCACTCCATAAGCTCCTACTATGTACCAGACACTGCGCCAACCACTGGATTGCAAAGGAAGGTAGAATACAATCCTTTTCCTAGAGGAACTCACAATCTAATGAGGGGAGACAACATGAAAAAAGCTATTTGCAAAAAAGAAAAAAAGCTGCAAGTAGAATAAAAAGGAAATTAACAAACATAAAATACTGAAATTTAAAGGGATTGGGAACAGTTTTCTGTAGAAGGTGAATTTTTAGCTGGAACCTGAGGCAAAACAGGAAAAGTTCTCCAGGCCTAGGAGGCAGTCTGAGCAGATTTCCTGAAGTGAGATGGAGTATCTTGCTCTGGAAACAGCAAGAAGGCAAGTGTTACTGGACTAAGGAGTACTTCAGTCATGAGGACTATGTGGTATAAGAATGGAAAAGGGGTAGTACTAACTTATGAAGGGCTTTAAATGCAAAACTGAGAACTTTGTAGGTCATCATGGAGGTGGTAGAGAGACACTGGAGTGTCCCAATCAGAACTGGGCTTTAGGAAAATCTCTTTGGTGTCTGAATGGAAGATGGACTGGAGTAGAGAGGGATTTGTGGCAAGCTGAGCAACCAGTAGTCTATTACAATACTCCAAGTGTGAGGGGATGAGGGTCTATACCAAGGTAATGGTCATATCAACAGAGAGAAGGGCTGTGTTGCAAAGGTAAAATTGACAGGCTTTCACAAGAAATTGAATCGAGTGGGTGAAAGCGAAATGGAAGATGATGCATTGAATGGTGCCCTTGGCAGTAACAGGGAAGTTTAAAAGGGAGGGGTTTTGAAGAAACGATGATGAATTAAATTTTGTACATGTTGAGTTTAACATGTTTACATAAGACATCTAGTTTGAGATATTTAAAGGAAAGTTGGAGATATGAAAACAGAGATTGGCAGAAAGGTTAGGGCTACCTTAGTAGATTTGAAAATCATCACTGTAAAGATGATTAAATATATGGGAGCTGATGAGATCATCAAGTAAAATGGTAAAGGAAAATATAAGAGGTCCTAGGACAGAGCTCTGTGGGACACTCATGGTTAATGGCATGACCTCAATGAAGGAAGATCAATCGAAGGAAACAGAAGGAGTAGTTTGATAGGGAGGAGGAGAACCAGGAGAGAGTAATGTCCAAAAACCCTAGAGAAGATAGTATCAAGGAGAATGGCCTGAGCAAAAGTGTCAAAAAATCTAGAGGAATCAAGGAGGGTGAAGTTGGAGAAAGGGCCATTGGACTGGACTATTAAGAGATCATAATTAACTTTGAAGAGAGAAGTTTTGATTGAAAGAAGAGGTGGAAAGCCAGATTATAGAAAGTTAAGAAGAGCAGAGGAAGTTGAAGCATTTGTTGTAGATGGCCTTCTCCAGAATTGTAGATGAAAGAGCAAAAGATATGGGATGAGAGCTAGGAGGAATGGAAGGATCTAGTGAGAGGTTTTGTGAGGTTGAGAGAGATACAAGGGATTTTGTGGGCAGTAGAGAAGCAGCCAGTAAATAGAGGGAGAGACAGAGAATGTGGATAATAAACAAGCAATCTGCTATAGCAGATCGGATAGAATGGGATCACACAAATAAAGGGATTTGCCTTGGCAAGGAGTAAGCTCACCTCTTAGTGTGAGACAGGAGAGAAGGAAGAGATAGTGGCAGAAGGCATCTGTTTGATATGAGGAGGAGGGAGGAGGGAGAACTCTTGGTAAATGGTCACATTCTGTTTCATTTTCATTTCATATCATCGGTGCCTACTACAGTACCTGGCACATAGTATATGCTAGATACTTGCCAATTAATTGATTGATAATAACAGATTGAAATTTTCTCCTTTCAAAGAAAATCGAATAAAAAATGGGGGCTTGTGTGTGTATCTCAATAAGTCACCTTTAACTCACTGAAAAGCTTCTTTCTATAATGACAGTAATTTTTGTTGTGTAAGAGTAGGTGCATTCATTTCCAAATTCAAACTAGGACAAATATAAAATAGGACATGGTCCAGGCAAATTGCCTGCTCTGCTCACTTAACCAAGCTATTGGAAGAGAAAGTAGTGATGACCTCAAATGATGACATTTTCTTTCATTTTATTGGGGGGTTGGGTGGGGGAGGCTAGACTGTACATGTTGAGTTGTTATAAATAAATGAATGCAAGTCTCAACTAGAGCTAACAATGCTTGATACAGAAAACAAATCTTAATATCTTGGTTCCTTTGAGTTTTAATTAAATAAATTTCATGTTAAAGGGGTAGTATTTGTTAACTTGCTGGTATAACAAAAAGAACACTGGATCCGGAGATGGAAGACTTGGGTTTGAATGTTGCCTCTAATAATTATTAACTATATGACCATAGGCAAATAGTTTAATCTATCTGGGCCTTATCTGAATCATTTAAAGAAAAAAAAACAAAAACTGTTGGATTGTATTCCCTGTTGTTTTCCAAAAACAGTTCCTTCTGAAAGGTTTTAAATTCAAACTTTGATTAATTTATGGAGTCTTACCTCTGTAGGACAATTAAAAACAATAGGGTAGCTGTTCCTTATATTTTGAAAAAGAAGTATAATTTTTTATGCATTAATTGAAGTTTCATTTTCCTTTTAACTTCTTTAATCAAAGTATTAGAAATAGTCATGTTTGGATCCTCTTCTGATTTCATGCTTGGGTGAGAAAGGGTGTGCTGTTACTAAGTAGAATGTTTACTCTGGACAAACTCCAGTTTAACTATACTTCCAGCTGTTAGGATAATGAATTTCTGACATCTTTCTTGCCAGGAGAGTAGTTCCACTAACAAACAAATACTTCCTTCCTATCTCACCCCCTTCCCACCTCAACACAAACAAATACCCCCATTAAACAAAAAATCCAATAAGCTCTCCCCATGCTTTAGCTTCATAGATTGGCTTTGGGTTGACAAATGTAAATTACCTAATTGCTTGTGATTTTACCATTCAAGTTATTAGATCTTTTATTCTGATATCATTTAGATAGTACATTTCATCTGAGAACCCCAAACTAGTCTTTATACCTCAACATACTGCCAGAGAATTGCAACATAGAAGACTTGGGTTCTTATTTTCATTCTGTCCTTAATTTTACTTTTAATTAATTTAATTGTACTATCATTATTATCATTTTATTATCATGTTTAGTCTGACTTTTCTATGGAATGCTAAAATGTGAGACTATTTCTTTAAAAAATGTGGAGTAATATTAGATAGTATGCCAACTCAAGATGCTGTTTTCCTTTTAATCATTGCATAGCTTAGTGGGGAGAGAGCTTTCCTGCCAGTAAGGAAGTCTCAGGTTAATACTCTCTCTCTTCTGTATACAGGTTTTGTGATACCAGGGCTTAACTCTTCAGTGTCCCAGGAAAATCATTAACAGTAAAATTGCAGAGAAAGTGCTAATCAGCTTTGGTGGGGAAGCTCATCACTACTGAAACCAATGAAATCATAGGTCTGGTTACCTGTAAATATACATATACATATATGTGCATATGTACATACATATGTCATTATGCTCTCTATTCATTCAGATTCTCCTCTCTTATAACACTGAATCTTGTGCATGGATAAGCTTGAGAAATATTTTCTTTTCAAGAATTATGTTGATAGGCATGTCAGGACAATAGAAAGAACCCTGGGTTCAGAATAAGAAGACATGAATCCAAATCTATATTTGATAGAGTTATATCTGGGTATGTAAGTCAATTAACATGTCTGGTCTCATTTTCCTGGTAGTGGAGATCATTATTTGCCACAGAGTTGAGATGCAGCCAGGAGAGAGACCCACTGAAAGCTGTCTTCCTTTAAATAAGGCAGGACTCTTCCCCTCTACCTTCTCCTGGCAGGACCATGATTAAGAGTATACACATGGTTTATTTACCACATCATACTAAAATGCAAAGGCCTTTCAACCCTGCCCAACACAAGGCAAAAATCAGCCGTGGGGCCCTCCGATATTTCACTAGAACCAGGAAAGTGAACTCAGTGTACTCTATGGGATACCTTTCTTCTAGAAACTTCTTTGTACAAGAGACTTTCATTTCTGTCTTTGTATCCCTACCACCTGGCACTCAGGAGATGCTTAATAAACGCTGTTGATTGATGGGTTCTACCAACAAGCTGCTTGACTCTCCAGCAATAATTCGGAAACTTCTAAATCTATTTTAGATTTCTCCTTCCACCATCTTTTCCATTTCTTTTTTTTTTTCTTATTTTTTTGTCTTCAGAAAAAAATAAAGGAAATGAGTACTCTAGAAATTCAATTGCCTAAGGCCGTAAAAGTTCATTCCCTTTTCTGGGAAGAGAAAACAGGTTAAGAAACTATGAGTAAGTGAACCCTCCTTGAATCTCTCAGCACCCTTTGTGTGACAGAACTAATGCTTTTATAATTTACATTACAATTATTTGTTCCCCTTTGTCATTCCCACATTTAGATAATAGTCTTCTTAATGGTGGAGGCTATTAATTAACTAATCCTGCTATCCTCCACACCTCTAGCTACTTCTTTCAAAGGAAGATAACCCTAAGTGCTTTGAATTAGAAGAAACCCTAGATGTCATTTGTTCTAACATATGTTTCTTCACATACAAAGGTAAGTCATAATCCATATTATATTGAAATATAGAATTCTCTAAACCCCTTTTCCCTGATTTTACGTGGTATTCTCTAGAGAAGAAAGACTTGCTTTTGTTTGTTTTATTGTGATCCTGTATGTAATATGTTCAGAAGGCACTCAGATTATATAATTCACTAAGTACTGAATCGCAGAAAGATTTTACAAAATATTTTGCATGTACTCATAGATGTACATGTGTTCTCCTATTCATTAAGATCTAAATTCCTTGAATGCAGGGATGGTTTCACTTGCAATTTCCCCGGCACGGGAGCCCGTGAATGAAAAGACCTAGAGCCCAGACATGAAGTGTTGAGAAGCAGAGAAGCAATTTGACTGGATTGCAGAACACAGGATATAATGTTCAATGAGCCAGAAAGACACGTCATGGCCAGGTTGTAATAGTCTTTAAAAGTTAAGCATAAAGGAACTAGGAACCAGTAGTTTATTGAATAGATATGCAGGAAAAACAAAACATGCCTTGAGTGTTTAGTTATGTATCTCGCACTGTGCTAAGCTGTGGGGATAAAAGCACAAGCAAAAAGAGGGACAGCCTCTGCTCTCCAGCAGTTTACTTTGTGCTGGAGGAAGACAACACCAAGGGGAGTTTAATGGGGGAGAGAGGTAGTTGAAGAAGGGGATGGGTCAGAGATGTACGTACCCACACTGAGGAAGAGCACTGAAGTATAGAAGTCCAGAACAGCCAACAAGGCAATGAAAGTTGGTCAGCTTGGGCTCCTCCCCAAAGTGGAGACACCAAGAGGAACTCAACAACAGGAGAAGATGATTCAGAGAAAGGGAACCAGCATTTAAGAACTTATTATGTTCTGAACATTTTACAGATATTATTCCATTTTATCCTTACAACAGCCATGCAGAGTAGGTGCTATTATTATCCTCCTTTTATAGCTGAGGAAAGTGAGGCAGAAAGTGGTTAAGTGAATTACTCAGGGTCACACAGCTAGTAAGTCACTGAAGCCCATCTCCAAGCTTAGCACTATATCATCTGTACCACCATCAGCTTCCTGGGAGAGCAGTAATGTGATCAGGTCTACACTTAAGAACATCACATTGGCAAAGGGTGGAGATTAAGATGTCTAGCTCCATTGTAGGTGGACATATCGTTATCGCCCTATCACTTGACTACTCAGGATCTTGAATTCTGAAATGTCCTTTGCCTTGTCATCTAATCAGACTCCCTCCTAGAGAATCCTCTTTGGCTTTATGAAGACTCCCATTCCTGAGTAAAAATAATAAACAAAATAACAAAAATTATACATATCTAGTGCTCTGAGACTTGCCAAGAACATATATTTATATATGTATAAGTGATCTCATTTCATTTTCACAACAACCCTGTGAATTGGTCAACTATGTGAAGGCACCATACTAAAAACTAGGAAGACAAAAAATGGCAAAAGTTGTCCATGCCCTGAAGAAGTTCACAGTTAAATGGGGAGATAACTTGTAAATTAATGTACATACATGACATGTGCAGAACAACTGGAGGGAAGGCCCTGGAGAGAGGGGATGAGGAGCAGGGAAGGCCTCTTTCAAAAGGGATTTGACCTAAGTCTTCAGGGAAGCCAGATAATCCCTGATGGATAGAAGGCAAGTGTTATTGTTATTTCTACTTCACTAATGAGAAAACTGAGCCTGAGTGTTTTTAAGTTATTTTCCCAGAGTAATATAACTAGTAAGTGTGGAAGGAAGCATTGAATTCAGATCTACAAATCCTATTCTTATCTATCCCATCCCGCTCATAGTCCAGTCTTGTTTTTTACCCTCCTGGTTTTATTTCCCTGCCTCCAGAGTTCACAGGAATCCTTGAATTCTTTAGCCTCCTATTTTTCCCCAGATACCACCTTAATGATCCATATCTCTGGATCATGCTTTCATTCCTAACCCCCTAAGTCATTCATTGGTTCTATAATAAGACCCAAAATCGTGGTCATAGTGTCTATTACAAACCATTTATTCTAAATTCAACAAAAGACCCTTTGGAACAATTCTTACCCGAACTCTGACTTCAATTTGCCCCTTACTACTAGACTATTCTTTGTG
Source organism: Notamacropus eugenii (assembly GCF_028372415.1). Classification (NCBI taxonomy): domain Eukaryota; kingdom Metazoa; phylum Chordata; class Mammalia; order Diprotodontia; family Macropodidae; genus Notamacropus; species Notamacropus eugenii. The sequence goes on from NC_092877.1 coordinate 132,389,552, forward strand.
TACAAATAATCTTGTGTCCCTCATCTTAATATTTCTTTCCTTTGACTCTGCTGCCCCCTCAAGCTCTCACAATATTTTCCTCTTGTCTTTTTCTACTAAAGTGCTGATAGATCCATCGATAGATAGATAATAGATACACAAAAGATCAGTTTTAGTTTTGTACTTCCATTTTCTTACCATACAAAAACTCAGCCAGTCCCATGTATTGTAGTCCAAAACAATTTTATTCAGGACAATGAATGTTTATTAATAGCTTAAAACAAGTAAGACATTTTTAAACGTTGGGTATATAAAAACAAAATTACAAATAATGTCTGTTCTCAGGAGCCAATATTCTGTTGAGGGTGGAGGAGTCAGGGAATGGAGAGATACAACATAATTTAGCTTCTTTCTTTATCCCTATTCTAAAGATGCATTTGCTTGTGCTTTACTTTCCCTTGACAAGATCACTAGTTATGATTACTGATTACTGAACCCACTAGCCTCTAGTCTGCTTCTGCTTAGTTCTTTCTGTGATTTGTGTGATAGTCTTCTCCCCTGGTTCTTCTTGTCCTCTCTGTTACTCCTTGGTCTCCTTCACTGGTTTGCCTTCCTCTCCCAGTCTGTTAAGCATGGGCATTGCCTAGTGGTCTATCTTTGACCATCTCCTCACATCTCTCTATGCTGTCTACCTTGATGTCACACATTCCGATGTCTTCAACTCTCAGCTATCAATTATTTAACTCCATGCCAAGAACTATCAAATGCATATCTCTAATTCTGACTCCTTCCCTATGCTCTGACACCCTATTTCCAGTTGCCTAAAAGGCACCACTATCTGGATGTCTTACCAACACCTCACATACATATCTCCTGAGCAAAACAAATAATCTACCATTCAAAACTTTTCTTTCCCTCGTAACTTTTTACTATTGATGGAATTATCTTTCTTCATTCAAGCTTGAAGCTTGGGAGTAACTCTTTTTGGGGAGGCAATTCAGGTTAAGTGACTTACCCAGTAAGTATCTGAGGTCAGATTTGAACTCAGGACCTCCTGACTACAAGGCCAGTGATCTATCCACTGTGCCACTTACCTGTCCTTTGAAGTAATTCTTGAAAATTCTTCCTCACTCTTTGCTTCTAACCAATTGTCAAGTCCTATCAGTTTTTCCTTTGCAGTATCTCTTGCATCTAATCTTCCTGTGGAATAGTGTTCCCAATGATAGCACCCTAGCTTAAGGCTACACCTACCTTACATTCACTCTAATAGTTTCAAAATTAGTCTCCCCATCTCCCTTCTCCCATCTAATCTTTACAGTGTTGTCAAAAGTATAAGTCCGATCAGTTTACTCCCTACTCCAAAACCATCATTTTTCTCCCCACTGCTTAAAGAGTGAAACATAAAGGGGCAGCAATAGATAGAGTACCAACCCTGGAGTCAGGAGGACATGAGTTCAAATCTGACCACAGATATTCTGTGACCCTGGGTAAGTCACTTAACTCTAGCTGCCTAAAAAAGGAAGAAAGAAACATAAATTCTGAATTTGGCACTCAAGTCCTCAAAACTCTTAACTTTCTAGCCTTTTTAACAGGACTTCTTTTTGCAAATTCTATATAATAGACTACTCCCATTTTCTAATAGAATTTTACCAATGTACCTTCTTGTCTTTGGTTACACCATTGCCTCTGCCTGAAATAGGCCCCCCACCCCTACCACCCACATGCCACCCACCCCTCTCTTCCCCACCCACCATCTCTATATTGAAACTGTCCTGCTTCCACTGCTACAAATGTCTAAAAGCTTCCCTAACTCAAAGTGACTCCTATCCTACCTTTCTGGAATCTCTCCACCCACTCTGACCTTTCCTATGCATTTAAAAACATTTTATAACTTCTGCAACAGTTGATATGTGTGTGTCTGTGTGTGTGTGTGTGTGTGTGTGTGTGTGTGTGTCTCCTTCCTTCTATTGGTTTGTAAATACCTTCTGGAAAAGGAAAGTGCTGTTAGTTATCCTTGCACCTAGAACAGTGTCATTTACTTGATGGGAGCTCAATAAATTTGTATTGAATGAATAAATGCCTTCTTGGTGAGTTTCACAAATAGTATTAACTCCTCGAGGACATATTTTTCTCAAAATCTTCTTCCCCAGGTCCCAAGTCAGCAGCTGAAAATCATCATCAGCCAGGAAATTGAGAATCATGGGTGTTCAGACAAGATTATTGGTAAGAGTCCTATGTCTCTGGAAATCATTCCAGCTTATGAGGAATGGAGCCTGGATCAGACAAAATTCCAGGCAAAGTACAAGATGCTTTTAATTAGTTGAGTTTATTTTTTTAGGCAGGGGAATTGGTGAGCCTTTTTAAATTTAAGACTCATTTTGCACTTTTAAAATTATTTTAATTATTGTAAAGTGCCCAGGTGCAATGGGTAGTCATTTATAAATAAATAAATAAAATTAAATAAAAGACAAGATCATTATCATTAAGTGTAACGCACTAATTACACAGAGCTCTATCCAGGCCAGATCTGATTGCTCTGATTCCTCCTCTCTTTTCCCATAGATTTCAAAGCCAAGTACTCTGACTGCCAAGTTTTTATTTTATGACTTAACACCTCTTCTTTCTCTCTTCCTTCCTCTTCTCTGTAGTGAAGCCGCAAAATTGCACTGTGATAAAAATGTCTTTTCGTTTCCCACTTGGGGGTGATTAGAAGGGCACCCGGCTGGTACAGTCTGCACTTAGCATGCAAATGTAGGGTGGAAATACTTTAGTTAGTAACGCTGTCTGGTGTTGACTGTCGATGACACTGCTGTCTTCCAAGAGGTAATACGTTGCCTTGGAGCAGCACCTTGATTGTACTTGATCATGGTGGTCTATAGATGATTATTAAGAGTTTGCAAGGAGATAACACAATGGTACTGGGATGCAGGGGATGCTTGGAAGGGGAAGGGAAAGGGGGAAGAAGAGAGTGGGGAGGAAAAGATCATGGTGATTTCAAGATCAGAGCTATGGGGATTGAGAAATAAAAGTCTAGAAAATGTACGGGGCTGAGTTGCATATTAACACTAAAGAAATGTTGATCTTTAAGCCATAAATCTCTCATCCCTAAACCCTTTTGCCCATTTGCAGCACAAGCAGGTTTACAAGTTTGTTCACTTTTATAGTGTATGTGAGCTCTATTTTTGAGAAGGAACAATTAGTGCTAGAGATATGCAGTAAGAGGATGTCTTGAAGACATTTAATTGATGGTAAAAAAAAAAAAAAGAAAGAAAAAGTCAGTAATAAAGGGAAGGTCTTCGGATATACACTGTAGAGATTCCGTGAGAATCCTTTTCCCCTCATAAACATTGAGGTTAAAATGTAAGGAGAGCTTTGAGGTTATACAGTGACTACCCACTGCTGGTGCTGTCAGGAGCTGACTGATACCATTTTTAAAGGCTTTTTTAGCCATTTGGAGGGTGGGGATGGTTCAGGAAAATATTAGATACATCAAAAGCTCCAAATAGCTGTAGAATCTACTTCTAGTTTGGTTCTTGAGAGATTCTCTGTTCTACATTTTTATAGTATGTTACATCTTTTAAGATGTCCTCTAAATATTTGTATTTATCATGGAAAGCATAAATTGGCAGATTGAAGCTTATAAGGAGTTTGGGAAGTGGGCTGGTTAATGTTCGGTTGTTTGTTCACCCATGATCTTAACACCCTGGGGATGATACAGGCTAATTAGAATAATCCTCTTCTCCAGAAAGGGAGGGGTACAATGCAGATAAAGATATATAAATACACTGGCCAATATTCATATGCTTGACTCCAGAGGAAGTTTATAGACCACTTCCTTTCATTTTATTTAACCTTCTCTTCAGAGTAATCAAGGTATTTGGTGACACTATGTTAGAGCATCCAGCTCCCATTGTATCCTCTCTGTAGAAGCTTGTGAGCCCCTAACATCTGCAAAACAGTCCGAAACAGCTCATGGCCTGAACTAAACCTCCTGCCTAGGTTTGAACTTCACTTCCCTCAATCAGCCTAAGTTAAGGACTGCGGATGGAAGTGATCTTCTTTTATGAATGTCTGCCCACTAAATCAGTTTGTATCTTATCAATAAGCCCTGGAGTTAAATGAGAGTGGGCATGATTGTGACTCAGTTTCCTAAATTCTGGAGTGTGCCTAACATAGGGAATGTGGGTGTTTAAAGCTTGCACTTATAACAGGAATAAAAGGAACTAGGTCTGAATGCTAGCTCTACCACTTACTCTCTGTGTGACTTTGGGCAAATCTTCAGGGTCTCAGTTCCCTCATTTATGAAATGAGGACTTTGGAGGAGACCACCTGTAAGATCCCTTCTTATTCTAAATCTATGATCCTATGAAATGAGATATTGCTGCTCATTCCATGAGATTATAGGTGTGAGTTGTCCACTGAAAAGAATAAGGTATAGCAAATTCAGCCCACCCATATCATAGGGGTAGGAAAGGGGTCCATCCCATTTCCTGATTCTGATACTTAATGGATCTGGTTCCTATATATGAGGTTCACAAAAGAAGAGAAAAGCTCAGTAGGGAACAGAGGGAAGATTGACCATTGATGAGAACAGAAGGTGAATGCTAAAATTTGGATTTAAGTACTTAGACAATTATGCAAATCATACAGACTGAGGGAGTTCACTAAAGCCAATTGTATTCAACCACAAATGAACATGAATAAAAGGATGCTAAGCAGGGCACCTCTATTATTTTTAATCTCTCATCTTTTCTAGTTTGTGGAGTGACAGAGGTGAAAAGTGAAAGCTAAATTATATTAAATTCTCAATCCTGAAACCAGAGTTAATTGACAGTGCCCAAAGCATTGTTCTTTCACCTTGTACAAAGACAACACTAACACCGTTGTTTGTCTGTGACCCTTTCCATCACCACAGCAGCCTCGATTAATGCAAGATAAAGAGAGAGAAGACAATCTATATGTGGGGAGTGGCCATTTAGAGAAAAAAAGCTATTCCTTTGTGAATTTCCTTGTAAACTGGCACGTAATTACTGAACACTAACAGACCACAGCTTAGGAAAACTAGGAGCCTGGGGAGTGGTTTCCCATAGCCAAGAAAAGATAATTAGATTCTGTGACATTCTGCACAACTGTTTTCTGAAGATCAGAAATTACATCCCATCCATGTTTAAATCTATGCTCTTATACTGGAGAGGATCTTCCCCAGTTTGGTGCCCCAGTCAAATCTCTAGAAGTCTTACTTCATCATTTACAGACTTTCACAATTTATTTCCGGTGTATCTTTCTTACTATCTGTAATAGTATTATCTCCCCTCACACACTCTGCCTTCCAATCAAACTGGCCTACTTCCCATTACATGACATTCCATCCCAAGCCTCCTTGCCTTGGCACAGTTTGTCCTCCATGTCTGGAATGCCTCCTCCCCCAGAATTCTTACTTCTCAGATCAAAGTGACATTTCCTCCTAGAGTACTTTTCTGATTTTGCCACTTGTTAGAACTCCCCCAATTACTTTATATCTACTTTGTATATGGTTAATCTTAATTTATGTGCAAATATGTCAATCGCCTCCTCTCCACACACCAGCAAGATATAAATTCCTTGAAAGTAGGGACTATTTGGGGCTGGGGGGAGGGTTGTTTATTTTGTTAAAGAAAAACCCCTGTGAACTGTTAAATGGAAGAAATCTCAGGCCCAGAAAGGAGAACCAGGAATGAACCAGAGTCTGATCATGGCTAACACAGATTATAAAATATCATTTTATTGTCTGAGAAGGGAAAGCTTACAATCTGCAACAATGTCTGTCCTGACATGTTCAAAGTCCAATTGGAAAGAGTGAGATATTTATGAATTTTTTAACAAAGACAGTAGAAAAGGTAGAAATTTGGGCACATACTAGGGGGAAGTTCCAGGAAACAAGGGAAATAAGGAATTCCAGGTGTTAGAGTTGAGGCCTTTGATATACAAATCAGAAGGCATGCTTGGTGATAAATAGTTCACAGTTCACAGTTTGATGTGGAGAAGTCTCAGAATATTCCAAGACCCCATAACCAAAGTTAGAAGAGTCTCTGGAGATATGGTTGTATCAAAACAACCACAACAAAACAAAAACAAACAAACAAAAAAAACATAAACAGGTTGTATCTACGATCTCATAACTTATAGACAGGAAAGTCTTTGACAACAGAGATAGCTCTTGAAGGTCCATAAACCGCTAAATGGATCAGGGTCTTCTTCAAACCTGTTATGAGCCTCTACTTGGGTTTCACTGCAAAGCAGCCTTGGGCTTCAGAAGTCCTCCTAATTGATTACTATTCCATTGTCTGACTGCCCTGTGAAAAAGGGAAGCTCTAGCATATTTAATCTGTTAGTAGAAGCATTACAAAACCCATGTTCACACTTGGTTTGTTTTCTTCTGTGTATACCTAAGTGACACAGGGTTTGGTCAACAGTAGGTATTTAATAAATTGTCATTGACTAATTGATGAATTGGCCTCCAGGTGATAGATTATTTTAGCCAAAGCAAGTCTCAGAAACATCTTCTAAGGTCAGGAAAGTTGTCATCTGTTTTGATTGATGCAGGAAGTACATAGAAAAAAAAATTACAGCTCCTTGAAGTATTAAAATGGCATTTTAAATAAACTGTAGGATTAGATGGGTGATCTTCATTATCTGACAATGTAAGATTTCAAAGACTAGATACCAGTTACTTCATATTGAAAATGTTCTTTTAATTTAATAAGCATTTATGAAGTGTTATTACATATGTATATGCCAGGAACTGTGCTAAGGCAGATGGAAATACAAAGATTGCCTTACATTTTTTTTGACTGGTGGAAGATATGACATATTTAGAACACCTTGAGTTTGAGCAATTCATGGAATATTTATGTGGAGAGGTGCAATACACAGTTATAGATGCAGGACAGGGAATCAGATGAGAAGCAGAGAGTGGATATGGAGATCTGGAAATCATACATGACAACAGGATGGTTGAACTCATAGGAGTTAATGAAATAACTGAAAGGGTAGAGAGAGTTAGAGCAGGACAGAACCCTTGGAAATACTCATAGATCGGGAGCAGGAGGCATAGATGATGATCCTTCCAAAGAGACTGAGGGCTGATCAGACAAGTGGAAGCAAATCACCAAAGAGCAGTGTTATGAAAACACAGAAAAGTAAGATTCTGCAGAAAATAGGGATAGTCAATAGTTTCAAATACTGAAGAGAGGTGAAAAAGAATGAACACCAAGAAAAAAAATGTTTAACCATAACAAGATGATTAGTGACCTTGGAAAGAATAGTTCCAGTCCAGTGATAGGAAAGAAGGTCAGATTGTTAGGGACGGATAGGTTAGTTGAGAGGCGTTAGAGTGGAAGTAATAAGTGCAGACAGATTTTTCTAAAATTTCTGATAGTATGTATCATGTACTTGGGGGAGGGGTATAGTTACAGAGTCCATTACTATTATAGCACCTGCCAGCACTACCAAGGTAGGACCGATTACTCAGGACCATTTTCTCTGAATGAAACAGGGTATTAGAAAGTGTGATTAAAACCTGATGAAATAAATCTGAAAAGATTTATCAAAAGACTTCATTACCAGTTGAATACACTGGGGAAAAATAAAAGACTTCCTCTGACAGCTGAGTAACTATCAAACATTCATTCCCTTAAGAGCTGTCCTTGTTCCCTCAGAGAGACCAAGGTGTCATTTCCCTTTCCTGGACACTGTGCTGTGGCTAGGAAGTAGATGATCTTTTCATTTGATATTTTGCTACTTCCTTTATGAAATTATTGACTCATCTGAGTGAAAAATATTGGGTTTTATGTCCCTTTTAGTTTGACTGTTCAATTCAACCAAACAGGTTTTTATTAATCACCTACTATACTACATTGAGAGCACTAGGCTAAGCCCTAATTGTTCAAAGATAAAATAAAGCGATCTTCCCTCAAGGAGGAAATAGCATCATTGAACTCATGCTAAAGAACATTTATGAGAGTAAAGGAGACTTCAAAACTCTTGAGCTAAATTTAAATCACATCTTCTCAATTTACCTTGCATGTACAGCTAAGACAATCATTTATATTTTTAGACCTCAGTTAAAAGGGAATAAGGAAAAACTAACTAGTATATTTTCAACTAGTAATTCAATTCAACAATTACTGAGTACCCTCTATGTGCCAGGGACTGTACTAGGTTCTAGGGATATAAAGACAAAAGTTCAAACATTCTCTGCCTTCCAAGAACTTTGATCCAACCAGATGGGACAACATGTACAAGAACAAGTAAATATAATCATACAGAGTGGTTTCAAGTGGAAGAGAATGTGAATAACTAGGAGGATCTGGGTGAGCCTCATGTAGGAGGTGCTACACGAGTTGTCCATTGAGCAGTCTAGGGATTCTAAGTGAAGGTGAAGAGTGCTTTGCATAGGGGAATACTTATGCAAAAGCACTGAGGTGAGAGATGGAATATTATGCACAAGGAGAAGTTAGCAGGCCAATTTAATGCTAATGGAATGTGCTTGGGGAGAGGTAGAGGGAGTGGGAGTTCAGGGGATACACGTGAAGTATAGAAAGATAGGTGAGAGTCGTATTCTTAATGGCTGATTGGAGAGCTTTTATTTTATCTTAGACGAAATGCAACTATTTCTAAAACAAAACATTGAAGATTTTTGTGTAGGAGTGATAGTGATATGGTCAGACCTGTGTTTTAATCATATCAACTTGGCAACTGTGCTGAGAATGAATTGGGAAGGAGAAAGATTCAAAGAAGGCAGACCAATAGGGTAAGGATTTCAAGAGTCCAGGCAAATGGTAATGAGGTACTAAATTAATCTGGAGGCTGGATGAGCTTAAAGAAAGAGACAACTGTTAGAGATAAGTAAATACAAATCACATTTTAAGCAAGCAGAATAATTTCAAGTAGGAAAGAGATCATATTTCACCTCTCTGGAAAAGTATTTGTAGTATTATGTCTTATTTGTAAAAGACAGATAAAAGAAAATACAAAATCATAGAGTTCTCTCTGACTTAATTTCTCTTTATCAAAACAAGAATCTCTTCCACACAATCCTAAACAAATACTAATTCAACCTGTCCTTATGGACCTCCATTGAAAGAGCATTCACTACTCTCCGTGGCAGCCTATTCCACTTTCAAAGGACTCTGTTTATTAGTAGATGATTCCTTATAGCAATATGCCTTTCTGTAATTTTCCCTAAAATGTGAGAGAGAGAGGGGGAAAGAAAGCACTAAAAATAACTTCGAAGGCTATCTAGTCCAACCTCCTCTTTTTTACTGGTAGCCAACTTGAAGTCCAGAAAAGTTAAGTGATTTGCCCACATTCATATGAGCAGTGTCAGAGAAGAGATTCATATCTGTATCCTCTGCCATCAGTGTTCTCTCCATTGGAACACATTGCCTACACAACCTCTCCCCATCACTCTAAGTTCTGCTTTCTGCTAAATACCAAAACAAGTTTATTTTTCTTGCACATAGCAACCTTTCATGTATTTGAGAACAGCTATCATGTTGTCCTAATACAGATTTAGGAAGATCTTGTACTTACCAAAGACTTAGCCAAAGTTTCTTAAAGAAAATATGAACATGCACAAAATAGCAAAGCAAGACAATATGAAAGTCAGTCAGAGAAAATGATGGGAAAAAATCAGACCCTCAGATGGAATCAAGCATTCTACTTGAACCCTGTAGAAAATGATGCAGTTTCTTCCCATCCAGTGAAGTCAGGTGGGTTTATATAGGGTTCTTATTTTGGTTTAACAGGACTAGGCATCAGAAGTAACCAAGGAATCCTGGGGACTGCTGCTGATTCATGCCAGTGGGGGTGGGGCAAACTCTTAGGGAATTTGAGTCTAGTTGTTATTCAACTCCATGACAGGGGATGTTTGGGATGTAAACGTAGGTCTTATTTTGTAACAGGGTGGCTCAGCCTCCCCTGGGTTTTGAGCTAATCTGGGGCTTTTCTTTTCACAGTGTAAAGGAGGCAAATATCCCTAGTTTAATCAACCAAGCTTGGAGTATCTTCATTTGGTCACAAGATTACAGTAAGCAGACATAAAACTGACCCTAGAGTTCACCTAACTCAACTTGTTTATACCTGAGGTGGAAACTGAGACTCAGGGATGAAGGGTTTACACAAGGTCATACAGTCATTGCTGTCAGACCAAGGATGGGAACTCTGCTATTTTACATTCCAATCCAGCATTACTTTTCATGACATGTTGAACACACTTCAGCTTCTCAAATTTCATCCTAAAACGTCATGACTAGAAATGACCACAAAATTCCAGATCGAGGCTGATCAAGTCAGAGTCACTTAGTGGGAATTTCATTTCCAATATTCTAAACAGCATACTTGACAATAGACCCTTCACTTCTCTGTCCTCTAACAAGGAACTTTCATTCCTGAGTTCCATTTGCAAGTGCCTTAATTACTGATCTGTCTGTTATGTCCCAATGACCAAAAGAGGTCAGCAACATTATCCAAAATTATTCTCTATTTTATCTAATATGGACAACTATACTTTTGAGTGGGTTCAGTTACTCCTTAATATCTTTCTTAGCTTCATTACACATGCAAAACAAAAAATAATAAACTATTCCAAAGTAATTGTGACCATATGGTTTGAATTAGATAATAATTTTTCACATCCATATTCAGACACCTACTTATCCAAAGTGAATTACCTTTCCTGTGCCCTCAATTAGTTTCGCAAGGTCAATTGCTCCAGGTTGTCCTTATCTATGTTTCTCCTTGATCAGTTTCTCTGTTTCCCATTTCTGTGTCAATATGACTTAAAGATCTGGTTATGCATTCAGCAGCTTCTGTGCAGAAGTTTTACCAATCTCTATATTCTCAGCACAGCTTATGTAGTTCAGAAGGTGGCAAAGTCCAGTATTCATCTCCATTCACTTATACTCTGCTACCTGGAGGAAGAGGGGAATCTGGAAAAGTTAATGAAAAGGGCTGCTGAACTTTGCCCTCATAGGGACATTATAGACTCTTTTTTTTTTTTTTCTGTTATAGCTGACATCACCTGTTACCTCTGCAGAGCAGTGATGGACAGAATTTAGAGCGATTGCCTTGTATTACTTTATTGTACTTTTCACAGAAAAAGGTTTAATTTGGATATACAGTTTTGACACCGCCAAAGTCATGGAATAGAAGCACAAAACTGTGGAGATATAGTTTCCAGTGTGCTTCCAATGAGCATGTTCAAATACAGTGCTTTGTATTGCATGTTAATTGGAATTGAGAACCTGATACCTCCAAGTATGCAAAGTAAGGATATTTGTCATTTATTCCTGTTATCAGTAACATGCAGAGGTGTAGTGGATAGAATGTAGCGACTGGGGTCTGGAAGACTTAGGGTTCAGATCTATCCTCTGACATTGACCAGTTGCGCCACCTAGACCAAGTTTTATCTCAGGAAACTTGCTAGGATAAGTTGCAATCTGCCTTGGTAGAATGAATTCCCCATGTGTGACAAAATTAGAGGCATTTCCCATTTTCCAGTATAAAAACGAATTCCAAGCAATCAAAAAGTTCCATCATTAGGTACACTGTCATTAAAAGCAAATATTTTCTGCTCTATAACTTTAATTGACAGTATTTTCATCACAGAAGCCTTGGTTTCTATTTTTATTAAATCTTGTTTTTCAATCTTATGTCCCTACACAAGGGACATGATTAATTTTATATTTATTTATGATGACTCACTTGTTTCTTCTTTATAAGTCTATTCACCAAGTGTTGTTTAAGGTAAGATTGTTTCAGGCATTCTTTTAGGAACAAATTTTAACTAAAATATTAAAGAGAGGCAATTATTTATAAAGAATAAATATAATCCACTTTCCTTAATTGTTCACATACACAATAACATGGGAAGAGTCTTCTTCCCATCCTCTCAGTCTCTCAATAGAACTCTTCTTTGAGCACTGAGAGATTTGGAATGACTATATCTTTAGTTTGAATTTCTGAGGCACGCTCCCGTGAATCAAGGTCATTCAAGACAATAACCAGATGCCCTCTCTTCCCACACCTGGGTCTTGTGAAACAAGAAGTGAAAGAAACTTGGCAAAAGCAATGAAAAGAGTCCAGGACAATGTAGTCAGATGTCAAATGAGTGCTTGACAGAAAATAATTGGTATCAACTGCCCTAAGAGTCTTCAGGTAGCTTCGTCAAAAGGATGATTATCCTTTTAGGTTTTTCCATAGTTGTTGCAGGCATTATCGTTTCCATTGTGATCACCCAAAGAAATGATGAAACAGAGCATGAATGAATGTCTGTCCTATTTTTATGAAGCTGCTCTGTTGCGTTAATTCTCCCCAATGAAATATTTTAAATTGGGTCCTTGTGAAAAGAAACCTATACCTTTAGGCTTTATTTTCTAAGTATTCCTATAACTCATTGACCTATTAAAAATGATATGTCTGAACTAAGCTAGATGAAACGATAGTGGTAATAGAGCATGGTTTGGGAGATTTATATTAAGTGTGATTATCCTCACCAAAAGGAAGAAGAAGAGATTGATACAAAATTGGAAGAAAGGAAAAAGATGCCCTTTTTCTCTCTGTGGTCAGTGACTGGGCAAAGTGTCTCTCTGCTGGAGCATTTTTGCAAATATGCAGCCCAGACTATTCTAAGGACAGAGTCAGAAGCTGTATTTCTTCTGACAGACCTGTCTGATGTGCAAGGGCTATCAGCATGCTCCTTTGCAGTAGGCAAAAAAGAAAGAAAATATCAAAAAATCTCTTCTAGCAGCTATGCACAGATTCAGATAGGCACTGTGAACAGAGTGGATCTCTTCCTACCTCTGTGTCTAGGACAGACTACATAAGCTTTCTTCTAGTAAAGGAGGGTAATATAACTATTTTAATAAATTGCATTCTATGCTAGAAATCAATAGTAATTAGAGGAGGGTAGATTGATATACTGAGGGACTGTCCTTGTGTCCAGAATCTACATAGCAAACATTAACATAAAAGAGCAGATATTTAGAGTTTGAAGGTACTTCAAAGGTAATCAAGTCCAATTCTCTAATTTTGCATACGGGAAAGCCAACGTCCCCCAAAATTAAGTAATTTTTCTGAAGATCACAAAGGTAGGAGATAACAGAACGGCATTCAAACAGATTCTCTGACTTTAAGAGCAACAGTTTTTTTTTTTCTATTGTACTATATGACCTATTTATTGCTACAGCATGACTGGTATGGTTTTCCTATTACTGTAAAGCAAGAGATTGTTACTTTTGCAATTTTCAAAGTACCTTGCCATCGATTGACCCATTTTATCATCACAAAAACCCTGGGAGGGAGGAAGTACATCTCAGAGAAATATTAGGTGCCATCAAGTCTAATGAGAACCAAAAGGAAAATGCCTTCTACAACATACCCAATAAGGAGGCAGAGAGCATTTCCATAAAGACATGAAGTGAGGAGAGACCCGAGGGAGTCCATTTTACTTTTGTATAGTTATAATTAAGGTTTTTCCCGTTTCACCAAGCAAAAATTTGCTGTTTTCAACTTCTTCCTACTCACAAAGACAATTTAAATATTTTAAGACATCTATCATATCAATTCCACTAGCCTTCTCTCCTTCAGGAAAAGCATCCCCAGCTCCTGAAACCCATCCCCATATGGCACATTGTAGTTTATCAATTCCTTTCCTAAAATATGTTGTCCAGATATGAACACAATATTACAGTGTGATCTCTTCAGTGAAGTATCGAGCTTTATTATCATATCCACACTCCTTCATATTATATTTCTCTTATTGTCTAAGATTGTACTAGATTTTGTAACTGTCATATTACTCACTTGGTTCATGTTGAGCTCCAAGTCCTTTTGAAGTCCAAGATCTCTTTGAAAATTGGATATCTCCCTCCTCTTATACACATAGATTTTTTTAAAAAATCAAGCATAAGAGTTTATTTTTATCCCTACTGAGTTTGATTTTGTTAATTGAGCCATATCTTCTAAACTGTCAAGATCTTTTTGGATACTATCTTTTTCAACATGCGTGTTAGTTTTTCCTTCCAGTTGGGTGTTATCTGTCAGTTTAGCAAGTGTGCCCTCTATACCTTTCCTCACAATATCAATAACAAGTTCAAACACATACAAACACAGACACACACCTTAAATACTGCAGAACCAAGCTTATACCTCAAGGGCATTCCACTAAAGACCTCTTTTAAAACGGCATTGAATCATTTATAACTATTCTGTAAGTCCAGACAAGCAACAAGGTCAGCCAATCTGTTTGACTATACTATGATCCATTCCATATCCCTCATTTGTGTCCACAACAACAGCATGAGAAAGAATGAAAAAGAGTGAGAAAAGGAAAGAGACAGAGAGAGAGAGAGAGAGAGAGAGAGAGAGACAGAGACAGAGACAGAGACAGAGACAGAGAGAGAAAGAGAGAGAGAGGGAAGGAAGAAGGAAGGAAGGAAGGAAGGAAGGAAGGAAGGAAGGAAGGAAGGAAGGAAGGAAGGAAGGAAGGAAGGAAGGAAGGAAGGAAGGAAGGAACGATAAGCACAGTTAAACAAAACATTCCCACATTTGTCATGTCCAAAAACATTCCTCTTATCTTATGCATTAGTCCATCATTTTTCTATTATAACAAAGGAAACATTCACCTTTATCAGTCCTCAGGAATCATGTTTGATTATTTAATAAGAGTTTCAAAGTCTTTCGAAACTCTTCCTATTCTAGTACTACTCACTTAACTCTGCATCAGTTCTAAAAAGCCTTTGCAAATCTCTATGAAACTCTATCCTCATTTCTTACATACAGTACAAAATTATTCCACTCCATTTATATAACACGTTTTTTAGCCAGTCCCTGTATTGACAATGTATTTTTTGTTTTAGTATAATCAAGTGCTTCTGATTGAATAAAGTGATTAAAGAATATCTTCCCCACCCATTAGTGGTGGGAAGATCTATAGGAAGAGTAACTTTTTTATTAATGAGGCACTGGTTCTCAAGGGCTGTGACGCCCTCTGGTTCAAAAAAGTGTTTTTATGTACTCTGAGATGAGGTTTTACTTTGGGGCTTACTGGCTGGAAGTGTCTGTTTGGGTAGAGGAGATCCTAGGAAGCCACAAAGGAATGCCCCAACTTTGAAAACAGAAATATTGGTGCTTCCCACTCTGGTAACTATGATCAGACAGTTGGATCTGTTTGTTGATCTATGATGTATGTATTGCTTATGTCAGACATTTGGAAGCATGTCTGTTGACCTCTTATTTCACTGTATTTTCTTTTTCTTTAATTGTTTCAATGTTAATCTTTGTTGAATTTATTTGTGCAGAAATAATTTGGCTTTTTGCTATCAAAGCAATGCTTTTAATCTTCTATGATCCTCACTAGCCTCTGATTAGTGAGGAAATTTTCTTTTTTTCTTGTTTTGTCCTTTCAGTTTTCAACATTCATTTCCACAAGATTTTGAGTTCCAAATTTTCTTCCCATCTCTCTTCTTCCCCCACCCCAAGATATGGAGCATTTTGATTACCCTTTTCTCCAATCTGCCCTCCCTTCTATCACACCTTTCCCTTCCCTTATCCCCATCTTCTGTCATTTCTTGTAGGGCAAGAGAGATTTCTATACCCCACTACTTGTATTTCTTATTTCCCAGTTGCATGCAAAAACAATTCTCAACATTCATTCCTACAACTTTGAGTTCCAACTTCTCTCCCTCCCTCTCCACCCATCCCCACTGAGAAGGCAAGCAATTAAATATAGGTTATACATGTGTAGTTATGCAAAAGACTTCCATAATAGTCATGTTGTGAAGGACTAACTATATTTCCCTCCATCCTATCCTGCTCCCCATTTATTCTGTTCTCTCTTTTGACCTTGTCCCTCCCAAAAGTGTTTACTTCTAATTACTCCCTTCTCCAATTTGCTATTGCTTCTACCATTCCCCCCTACAACCCACTTATCCCCTTCTCCTCTACTTTCCTGTAGTCTAAGAGAGATTTTCATACCAAATTTAGAGTGCATGTTACTCCCTCCTCAAGTCAAATGTGATAAGATCAAGCTTCACTTTTTCCCTCTCACCTCCCCCCTTTTCCCCTCCATTGAAAGAACTTTTCCTTGCCTCTTTAATAAGAGATGATTTGCCCCATTCCATTTCTCCCTTTCTCCTCCCCAATATATCCCTCTCTCACCCCTTAATTTATATATATATATAATATATGTATATATGTATTATATATATATATATATGCATGTGTGTGTGTATATACATACATATGTATGTATGTGTGTACGTATGTGTGTATATATATATATATATGTATATATCCCTTCAACAAACCAAATACTGAGAAAAGTCTTAAGAGTTACAAATATTATCTTTCCATGTAGGAATGTAAAGAGTTCAATTATTAAAATCCCTTATGATTTCTCTTTCCTATTTACCTTTTCATGATTCTTTTGTTTATTATGTTTGATAGTCAAATTTTCTATTCAGTTCTGGTCTTTTCATCAAGAATGCTTGAAATTCCTCTATTTCATTGAATGATCATTTTTTCCCCTGAAGTATTATACTCAGTTTTGCTGGGTAGGTGACTCTTGATTTTAATCCTTGCTCCTTTGACTTCTGGAATATCGTATTCCAAGCCCTTCAGTCCCTTAATGTAGAAGCTGCTAGATCATGTGTTATCCTGATTGTATTTCCACAATACTTGAATTGTTTCTTTCTGGCTGCTTGCAATATTTTCTCTTTAACCTGGAAATTCTGGAATTTGGCTACAACATTCCTAGGAGTTTTATTTTATGGACTTCTTTTAGGAGGTGATTGGTGGATTTTTTTTCAATATTTATTTTAGTCTCATGTTCTAGAATATCAGGGAAGTTTCCTTGATAGTTTCATGAAACATGATGTCTAGGCTCTTTTTCTGATCCTGGCTTTCAGGTGGTCTCATAATTTTTAAATTGTCTCTCCTGAATCTGTTTTCCAGGTCAGTTCTTTTTCCAAGGAGATATTTCACAGTGTCTTCTATTTTTTTCATTCTTTTGGTTTTTTTTTGTAATTTCTTGGTTTTTCATAAAGTCATT
Organism: Notamacropus eugenii; assembly: GCF_028372415.1. Lineage (NCBI taxonomy): Eukaryota > Metazoa > Chordata > Mammalia > Diprotodontia > Macropodidae > Notamacropus > Notamacropus eugenii. Next base: position 132,406,623 of record NC_092877.1, read on the forward strand.
GCCTTCCATCTGCTCCATTCTAATTTTTAAAAGAACTATTTTCTTCAATGAGATTTTGAACTTCCTTTTCCATTTTGTTAATTTTGCTTTTTTAAAGCATTCTTCTCTTCATTGGCTTTTTGGACCTCTTTTGCCATTTGGGTTAGTCTATTTTTAAAGGTGTTACTTTCTTCAGCATTATTTTGGATCTCCTTTAGAAAGTTTTTAACCCTCTTTTCATGATTTCCTTGCATTGCTCTGATTTCTCTTTCCATTTTTTCCTCCAACTCTCTTCCTTGATTTTCAAAATCCTTTTTTACCTCTTCCACGGCCTGAGACCATTGCATATTTTTTTGGAGGTTATGGGAGTAAATCCCTTGACTTTTATGTCTTTCTCTCATAGTATGTTTTGTTCATCCTCATCTGAAAGGATGGAAGAAAATACCTTTTTCCCAAGAAAGTAACCTTCTATAGTGGTATGTTTTTTTTTTCTTTTTAGGGTATTTTCCCAGACAGTTACTTGACTTTTGATTCCTTTGGAGTGGAGGGTATACTTTAGGGACCTGTAAGTTCTCAGTTCCTCCAAGGTATCACAATCAAGTGAGAGGAGTTTATCCTTCTCCTGGCCTGTGCTCTCCTTTGGGAGTAACCACAAGCTTTTCTGCCCTGGAACTGCCAATAGGGTTCCCTCTCCACAGTCACCAACAGCTACACAATGCCAGTGCTCCTCCCCACTCCAGGACTGCCACTCAGGACTGAGAGCTGTTCAATTCCCCCAGGGTCTTTAGGTGGAGGACTCCAACAATGGAAGCTGCTTCAGTGACTACCACTGCCCTGGGGCTGGGGCCAGAGCTAAGGCTGGACCCTGCTTCCTTCTCATCTAGGTGAAAGAGATTTCTCACTGACCTTTGATGCTGTCTTTGGGGTTTGTGGGTTCAGAACTCTGGGAATCACAGTTGATACTCATGATTCCATGCCCTGAAACTTGTTCCTGTGCTGTCCATGCTGCGTTGCACAGCCAAGGCTATGCTATACTCTGCTCTGAACCTGGGGCAATAGACATTTTCTGTCAGCCTTCCAAGCTGTCTTGGGCTGGATATCTCCTTCACTCTGTCACTTTGTGACTTCTGCTGCTCTAGAGTTTGTTTACCATCATTTTTACAAGTATGTTATAGGTTATGGGGATAGGGCTAGAACAAATCCATCTTTCTACTCTGCCATCTTGGCTCTACCCCCCTCTGTATTTTCTCTGAAGTTCAAGGTGCTGACTTTTTCCCCTGAAAGAAGTGAATGATACATGTGCTTGATTAAAGTGATTGGTGACCACTCAAAATTGTCTTTCCTTGTATCAATGAAGATCTAAGAACCTGTGATAGCAAGCTCCCCTGTGCATGTTGAGATGCTTACTCTTACATTCCCCAAATGATAGATTTGAAATTTTTTGTTTCCACAAGAGCTGCCATAAAAATTTTGGTGAATCGAGGAATTTTCCCTTTTTCTTTGAGCTCTTTAAGACATAGGTCTATCAATGGTGTATCCTGGCAAAAGAGTACGCATTAGTTAGTAACTTTTTTATGCATAATAACAGATTGCTTTTGAGAATAGTTTTTAATAGCTTTGTCAATCTGATGGATTCAAGGGACTCACAAATGCCTTAGTTTGGATTTTTCTGGTTATTAATAAGATGGAACATATTTTAAAATATATTTTTATGGGGATTTTAGAGATATTGGCATATTGAGAAATTTATGGAGAATTGAAGAATTTATGACCAAGAAAGAGATAGAGAACAACATGAAATGCAAAAAGGATATTTTAGATTACATTAAATCGAAAAGTTTTTGCACAAACAAAGCCAATGCAACCAAGATTAGGAGGGAAACAGAAAACTGGGAAGGAAATTTTTTTTAAAATTTATTTATTTATTTTCAGTTTTCAACATTTAGTTGCACAAGCTTTTGAGTTTCAAATTTTCTCCCCTTCCTTCCTCCTTTTCCTCCACCCCATGATGGCATGCAATCCATTTACATTGAACATATTTTCACATTAGTCTTTCAAAGAAGAATTATAACTAATGGAATGAACCATAAGAAAGAAGAAAGAAAACAAAAGAGAGAAAGCAAATAGTATGCTTATATCTGCATTCAGACTTCATAATTCTTTCTCTTCATGTGGATAGCATTTTCCTTCATAAATACTTTGGAGTTGTCTTAGAACCTTGTATTGTTGAAAAAATGCGAGTCTATCAAAGTTAATCATCACACAACATGACCAAAACTGTATATAGTGTTCTTCTGGTTCTGCTTCCCTCACTCAGCATCAGTTCATATGAGTCTAGGGAAAGAATTTTTCTACTGTGTCTGTGATAAAGGCCTGATTTCTAAAATATATAGAGAACTGAGTCAAATTTATAGGAATGTAAGTCAATCACCAATTCATAAATAGTCAAAGGATATGAACAGGCAGTTTTTGGAGGAAGGAATTAAAACTATCTATAGTCATATAAAAATGCTCTGTATCACTATTGATTAGAGAAATTCAAATCAAAACAACTCTTACCCACCACATCACACCTATCAGATTAGCTAACATGCCCAAAGAGGAAAATGATAAATGTTGGAGAAGATGTGGGGAAATTGGAACACTAATGCATTGTTGGTGGAATTGTGAACTGATCTAATCATTCTGAAGAGCAATTTGGAACTATGCCCAAAGGGCTATTAAAAAGCACATACCCTTTGACCCAGTGGTATCACTTCGAGGTCTGTGTCCCAAAGAGATCAAATAAATCAGAAAAGAACTCACATGTAGCAAAATATTTACATAAATTCTCTTTGTGGTGACCAAAAATTTGAGGTTGAGGGAATACCTATCAGTTGGGGAATGGCTGAACAGGTTGTGGTATATGAATGTAGTGGAATACTATTGTACCATGAGAACTGATGAGCAGACTTACTTCAGAAAAACCCGGAAAGACTTTTATGGGGGTGGGGTATGTGGAGCCAAGATGGCAACATATAAACAGAGACCTGCTAGAGCTCTCCCCCTAAATCCCTCAAAAAACCTGTAAAAAATGACTTTAAACAAATTCTAGAGCAGCAGAAGTCACAAAAGTACAGAATGAATCAAATTTCTAGCCCAAGATAATCTGGATGGTTGACAGGAAGGGTCTATCACACTGGGCTGGGAGTAGAGCACAGTTTAACCACACCACTGATGGATAGAGCTCAAGTATATCTTAGGGGACTGAATTGCTGGTGGCTACTGCAGTTTCCAGATTTCTCAACCCACAATACCAAAGATAGCTTTGAAGGTCAGTGTGAAGTGTCTCTCACTGGACTGAGAGGGAAGCATGGTCTGGCCCTAGTCCTGCCCTGGTCCTAGCCCTAGCCCCAGGGTGGTGGCAGCTACTGCTGAGGCAGTCTGCTTCTGGAGCTTTATACTTAACCAAGAACTCAAAAGTCAAATAATTGGCTAGGAAAATGAGCAAACAGGGGAACAAAGGAAAGAACTATAGATTCTTACTTTCTCGGTGAAGAGGCATTACCTTACATCATTGCTGATGAGGAACATCAAAACATGCAACCAGAAAAAGACAACAAAGCCAAAACTCTTGTATTCAAAGCATCCAAGAAAATATATGAATTGGTCTCAGGCCATAGAACACCTCAAAAACAATTTTGAAAATCAAGTAAGAGAAGTAGAGGAAAAATAGTGAAGAGAAATGAGAGTAATGCAATAAAATCATGAAAAATGAGTTATCAGCTTGTTAAAGGAGACCCCAAAAATGCTGAAGAAAATAACACCTTAAAAAATAGACTAGACCAAATGGTAAAAGAAGCCCAAAAAACCAATGAGGATAATAATACCATAAAAAGCAGAATGGGTCAAATGTACAAAGAGGTCTAAAAACTCACTGGAAAAAATTCCTTCAAAATTAGAATGGAGAAAATGGAAGCTAATGACTTTATGAGAAATCAAAAAATTAAAAAACAAAACCAAAAGAATGAAAAAATAGGACATGAGACCAACACAACAAGCTCAGACCAGTGCAGAGCAGCAGGGACAGGACCCAGAACAGGATTCAGGGCACCACCAGCAGCAGTTCCCAGATTCCTCAACCCACAAAAGCCACAGACAGCTTCAAAGGTCAGCGGGAGGGCTACAGCAGCTGTCATTTTCTGAGTCCTCCACCCAAAGCCCCTGGGGGAATTGAAGAGATGATCTAATCTCAGCCCTGAGTGGCAGCCTAGGGAAACTGCTGCCTAAAGACCTTGGGGGAATTGAGCCATTGATCTAATTCTCAGCCCTGAGTTCCCCCCAGGGGTGAGGAGGAGAACTGGCAGTGGAGCTAGTGGAGGCTCAGGAGAGGGAATTCAATTTCAGATTCTGGGCAGAAAATATTTTGGTTGCTCCCAGACCAGTGTACAGGACAAGAGAGAAGTAAACACCTCCCCGTTGACTGTGCCATCTTGGAGGAACTAAGAACTTTCAGGTCCCCAGAGTATATCTTCCTCTCAACAAAGATTTCAAAAGTCAAATAACTGGTAGGGAAAATGCCCAAAAAAGAAAAAAAAATAAGACTATAGAAGGTTACTTTCTTGGTGAACAGGTATTTTGGGTGAGGAAGAACAAAGCATAACATCAGAGGAAGTCAAGGTTTCTTCATCCAAAACCTCCAAAATGAATATCCAATGGTCTCAGGTCGTGGAAGAGCTCAAAAAAGATTTTGAAAATCAAGTAGGAGAGGTGGAGAAAAAATTGGGAAAAGAAATGAAAGCGATGCAAAAAATCATGAAAAGGGAATTAACAGCTTACTAAAGGAGACCCCTAAAAAATGCTAAAGAAAATAACACCTTTAAAAATAAGCTAATTCAATGGGTGAAAGATATCCAAAAAACCAATGAAGAGAAGAATGCTTTAAAAATCAGAATTAGCCAAATGGAATAGGAGGCTCAAAAGGTCACTGAATAAAATAGTTCTTTAAAAATTAGAATTAAATAGGTGGAACCTAAAGCCTTTATGAGAAACAAAGAAATTACAAAATACAATCATAAGAATGAAAAAATAGAAGATAATGTGAAATATCTCATTGGAAAAACAACTGCCCTGGAAAATAAATCCTGGAGAGACAATTTAAAAATTATAGAAGTACTTGAAAGCCATGATAAAAAAAAAAGTCTAGACATCATCCTTCATGAAATTATCAAGGAAAACTGCCCTGATATTCTAGAACCAAAGGGCAAAATAAATATTGAAAGGATCCAAAGATCACCTCCTGAAAGAGATTTGAAAAGAGTAACTCCTAGGAATATTGTAGCCAAATTTCAGAATCCCCAGGTCAAGGAGAAAATATTGCAAACAGCTAGAAAGAAATAGTTTGAGTATTGTGGAAATATAATCAGGATAAAACAAGATCTAGCAGCATTATGGAATGAAAGGGCTTGGAATATGATATTCCAGAAGTCAAAGGAATTGGGATTAAAACCAAGAATCACCTACCCAGCAAAACTGAGTATAATACTTCAGGGGAAAAAATGGTCATTCAATGATATAGAGGACTTTCAAGCATTCTTGATGAAGAGATCAGAACTGAATAGAAAATTTGACCATCAAACACAAGAATCAAGAGAAGCATGAAAAGGTAAACAGGAAAGAGAAAATATAAAGGACTTTCTAAAGTTGAATTGTTTACATTCCTACATGGAAAGATAATATTTGTAAGTTTTGAGACTTTTCTCAGTATTTGGGTAGTTGGAGGGATTACACACACACACACACACACACACACACACACACACACACACACACACGCACACGCTGACAGCGAACACAGGTTGAGTTGAATAAGAAGAGATGATACCTTACAAAATAAAATCATACTGAGGGCTGAGAGAGGAATATACTGGGAGGAAAAAGGGAGAAGCAGAATGAGGTAAATTATCACACATTAGGAGGCAAGAAAAAGCTTCTTCAGTGGAAGAGAAAAGGGAGGATGTGAGAGGAAAATAGAGAAGCTTACTCTGGACACATTTGGCTTGAGGAAATGGCATGCTCACTCAGTGAGGTATGAAAGTATTTCTTGCACTAGAGAATGGTAGAGAGAAGGGGACAGTAGGGTGAGGGGGATGATAGAAGGGAGGGTAAATGGGAGAAGGGACTAATTAGAAGTAAACACTTCTGGGGAAGGACAAGGTTAAAAGAGAGAATAGAATAAATGAGGGGCAGGATAGGATGGAGGGAAATATAGTTAGTCTTACACAACATGACTATTATGGAAGTCTTTTGCAAAACTACACTTATACAGCCTATATTGAATTGGCTATCTTCTCAGTGGGGATGGGTGGGGAGGGAGGAAGGGAGAGAAGTTGGAATTAATAAGAAATACAGGTAATGGGGAATAGAAACCTATCTTGCCTTACAAGAAAAGAGAGAAGATGGGGATAAGGGAAGGAGGGGTGTGATGGAAGGGAGAGCACATTGAGGAAAGGGGTAACAGAACGCAAGGCATTATGGGGTTGGGGAAGGGGGACATGGGGTGAAAATTTGGAACTCATAATTTTGTGGAAATGAATACTGAAAACTAAAAATAAATTAAAAGAAAAAGAAAAATAGGACACAATGTAAAGTCTCTCATTGGAAAAACAACTTACCTGGAAAATAGATCCAGGAGAGGAATTTTAAAATTACTGTACTACATGAAATTCATGATCAAAAAAAGAACCTAGACATCATCTTTCAAGAAATTATCAAGGAAAGTGCCCAGATATTCTAGAACCAGAGGGTAAAATCAAAATGGAAAGAATCCACTGATCACCTCCTGAAAGAGATGACAAAAGGAAAAGTCCTAGGAATATTGTAGCCAGATTCCAGAGTTCTCAGGTCAAGGAAAAATATTATAAGCAGTCATAAAGAAATAATTCAAGTATTGTGGAGACAAAATCAGGATAAGAAAGGTTTAGCAGCTTCTACACTGAGGGATCAGTGGACTTGGAATATGAGATTCCTGAAGTCAAAGGAGATAGGATTAAAACCAAGAATCACCTATTCAGCCAAACTGAGTATTATTCAGGGGAAATAACTGAATATCACTTAAATAGAGGACTTCAAAGCATTCTTGTTGTAAAGACCAGAAAGGAGTAGAAAATCTGACTTTCTAATACAAGAATCAAGAGAAGCATGAAAAGGTAATCAGGAAAGGAAAACTATAAGGAATTTATTAAAGGTCAACTGTTTACATTCCTACATGGAAAGATATTTGTAACTCATGAGACCTCTCTCAGTATTAGGAGAGTTAGAGGGAATATATGCATGTAAAAAGATATGTGTGTATGTATATATAAATGTGTGTGTATATCTGTGTATGTATATGTATGTATACATATACATGCATACATACATATAGAGAGAGAGGGGAGACACAGGGCAAGCTGAATATGAAGGAATGGTATCTAAAAAAGAAAATTAAGTGTGGAGAGGAATGTACTAGGAGAAAGAGAGATTAAGAGGTAGAATATAGTAAATCATATAACATAAAAGAGGAAAGAAAGAGCTTTTTAATGTAGGTGAAGAAGGGAAATATGAGAGGAAATAAATTAGTCTTCCTTTCATTAGATTTGGCTTCAGAAAGGAATACATGCACACATAATTAAGTATTGAAGTTTACCTTACCTTACAGGAAAGCTGGGAGGAAGGGGATAAGAGAGGGGAGAGTAATAGAAGGGATAGCAGATTCGGAGAAGGGGTAATTGGAAGCAAACACTTTGGTAGAGGAACAGATCAAAGGAAGGAATAGAATAAATGAAGGGTAGGACAGGATAGAGGGAAATGTCTTTCACAACATGACTATTATACAAGTGTTTTGTATGACTACAGATGTATAACCTATATCAAATTGCTTGCATTCTCAATAAGGATGGATAGGGAGGGGGGAAGGGAGAGAATGTGGAACTCAAACTTTAAAAATGAACATTAAAAATTCTTTTTATGTGTGAAGATTAAATAAGATATATAAGCAGTGAGGTATAGAAATCTATCTTGCCCTACAGGAAAGTAGAAGAGAAAGGGGTAGGGAGGGGTTTATAGAAGGAAGGGTAGATTGGGGAAAAGAGTAATCAGAAGACATGCCGTCCTGGGACAGGGGAAAGGGAGAGACACGGAGAAAATTTGAAATTCAAAATTTTTAGGAGGTGAATGTTGAAAACTGAAAATAAATAAATTTTTAAAAAAGAAAGACTTAAATGAACTGATGCTCAGTGAAGTAAACAGAACCAGGAGAACATTTTACACATTTACAGTCACAATATGGAATGACTAACTTTGATAGACTTACATTTTCTTAGCAATGCAATGATCCAAGACCACTCCAATGGACTCATGATGAAATATGCTGTCCACACTTAGAAAATGAAGTATAGAGTCTGAATGCAGATTGAATCATATTATTTGCTCTCTGTCTCTGTCTGTCTCTCTCTTCTCTTCTCTTCTCTTCTCTTCTCTTCTCTTCTCTTCTCTTCTCTTCTCTTCTCTTCTCTTCTCTTCTCTTCTCTTCTCTTCTCTTCTTTTCTTCCACTGGTCCTAATTCTTCTTTATAACATGACTAATGTGAAAATAATTTCAAAATGAATATATATATATAGAGAGAGAGAGTCTATACCAAATTACATGCCATCTTGAGGCAACAGGAGGGATGAGATGGGGAGAAAATTTGGAACTCAAAATTTTATGAAAGTGAATGGTGAAAACTAAAATTAAATAAATAAATTTTAAAAATATACATGATTATGGATAGCATGTGTTTCTTCCCCTGGGAACTATCTTTTTATATCCTTACAACATTTATCAATGGGGAATGGTTTTTATTTTTGTAAATGTGATTCATTTATTAATATATCTTGGAAATGAAACTTGTATAAGAGAAACGTTCTGCCAAGACTTTTGCCTCATATATTCTTTCTTATTTTAACTGTATTATATTTGTTTATATAATTAGAATTTTCCATTTGTATCCTACAAACCTATCTATTCATTGTTTGTCCATAAACTCTTCCCCTCATCAAAGACCTGAAAACTAATCCTTGTTTCTCTAACTTATGATGTGACTTTTTAATACCTTACCTAGGTCATTTATCCATTTGGAGTTTACAAACAACGTCTTGGCAAGAGATGAGAAGTGCTGATCTAAACCTAGTTTCTTACATTCTGCTATATAATTTTTTCCCAGAGATTTTTTAAGTCAAGTAATAAATTCTTAATGAGGCTTAGTTTTCATGTTTATCAAACATTTGTCTCCTTTATATGGTTGCTTCTATGTGCTGTGTAACTAATCTGTTCTACTACAATCACTGTGCTTTACAGACTGTACCACATTGTTTTGAGAAGTAATGTTTCGGTATTGCTAGGACCCCTTCATATTCACTTGCCCCCCCCATTTCCTCCCTTGAAAGTCTTGATGTTTTGTACAGATTAATTGTGTTATTTTCTTTAACTCTATACCATAATCTCTTGGTAGCTTAATCAGTAGTTCATTGTGTAAGTATGTTGATGTAGGAAGTATTATCATTTTTATTATGTTCACTCTGCCTACCCATGAGCAATTAATATTTATCCCATTATTTAGGGCTGCATTTATTTCTATAAATGTTTTGTAATTCAATTTATGTAATCCTTAATTATATCTTGGTAGCTAAATTCTCAAGTATATTATCAATATTGTAGATATTTTAAATGTAGTCCTCTTTCTGCTGATTTTTATTGGTATTATTTGGAAATACCAATAATTTGACTGTATGTGTTTATATAAGCTGCAAATTTACTGAAATAATTTTTTGATTAATTTCAATTTTCTCTCTGCGCTTCTTTGAATACATCATATCATCCAACATATTAGCAATTTTACTTCTTCTTTGTCTAATTTTATCCCCCTTTTTATTGGTCTTGTTGCTAAAGTCATCATTTCTACTACTATGTCAAATAGAAGTGGTTGCAATGGACATATTTGTAAATCCTCTTAATAATCAGAGGATTCCAGTTTATCCCACTTTACATATAAATTTACTTCTTGGTCTTAGATACATGTTATTTTTCAGGTTAAGGAAAGGTTCGTTAATTTTTGCATTTTCTACTTCTTTAAACACAAATAGGTGTTGAGTTTTTGTGAAAAGTATTTTCAGCATCTGTTAATATAATCATATAATTTCTCTTGTTTTGGTTGTTAATATGTTTAACCTTACAGTTTTACTTTTATTAAACCAATGTTCTATTTGTGGCACAATCAAACATGGTCATAGTTTGTAATCTTTCTGATTTGTTGTAATTTATAATTTTTGCAACAAAATTTATTGGGGAAATTGGTCTATAGTTATCATTTTTTGTTTGGACTTTCTCAGATATATGTATCAAGATCATATTTGTTTCACAGAACAACCTTGTTAGGATACCTTCTCTGCTATTTTTAAAATATAATTTCTACAATTCTGAAATATATTTTTCATCTTTTAACGTTTCATGGGATTCATCTGTGAATTCATCTTGACTTGTTTGTTTTTCCTTTTGAAAATTCATTTACGGTCTGTGTAATTTCTTTTTCTGATGAAATTATTTATATTCTCTATTTCTTGTTTTGCTAAACTAGGTATATTATGTCTTTTAAATATTTATTTCAACTAAGTTGTTGGTTTTATTGGTATATAGCTGAGCAAAATAATTTATAACAATATGCTTTATTTCTTTTTCATTTATTGTGAATTCTTTTTTATTGATGCTGGTAATTAGGTTTTACCTTATTTTTCATGAAAATGTTTGTTTACTTATTTTTTGCTTCTTACAAACAATTTCCAGGCTTTATTTATTAATGCTATTACTTTATGGTTTTTTGTTGCTGTTTTGAGATTTAATTCACATATATACATACACACACATATATACATATATATAACATATATAATTGTGTTGCTTCTATAGGGATTTTTATTAGTTATATATCCAATTCATTTACTCCGTTCTTCCTATATTTTTGTTGTTAATAAAAATTATTTAGAAACATAAATTTGTTACTGCATGTTTATTTGGTTGCATTTTCCGCAAAGAAAAATAAATATGTTGTCTCATTATTGTCACTATTTTTAATGAAATGATCTATTGTTTCTCTTACCTGTTGGGATTAAATTAACCACCAGTTGATTTTTAATACTTTTCTCCCTAGTGGTTATTTATTTAACACATTTTTGTTACATTTTAAGAGGTAAACAATGTATTTTACATTTCTGATTTTCTGCATTTGTTTATAAGTTTCTTTGCCTGGTCATTTTTTTAAAGATATAAAAAATTGAGAAATATGTATAATTTGTTTATTCCCATTCAATAATTGCTAGAGTTCTATCATATCTAAACTTTCTAAAATTCTCTTCAGGTCCTTAAATTTTTTCTTTATTTTTTGCTTAGATTTATCTGAGATTGAAAGGGTACCATGAAGTCCCCCAATTACCTCCTTTAATTACTTTAATTTTTTTCATTAAAGTATGTGTGCACATATATGTTAAAATTAATACATTGTCTATCTCAACTATAACAAAATGTTTTTTTCTTCTTATTTATTTTAAGTATTTTGTTGCATTGTCAGAAATCATAATTGTTGACCTTTCAATTCTGTGTTTATCCAAGGCATAATAGATGTTGCTCAAACTCCTTATTTTAACTCTTGTCTTTATATTTCAAGCACATATCTTTTAAACAACATATTGTTGGATTTTTCTTTCTTATATGTTCTTCTAACAACTAGAGCTAGATGACTTGGTAGAGAGAGTGCTGGACCTTGAGCAGAAAGACCTGAGTTCAAATCTCGCCTCAGACAGTTACTTTACTGCTATTTGCCTTAATTCACTGGAGAAGGAAATAGCAAATCACTCCTTTAGTTTTGCTGAGAAAACCTCACGGACAGCACTGGCATGTTGCAGTCCATAGGTTCACTAAGAGTTGAGAAGAACTGAAAGACTGAACAGTAACCACAAACCTATTCCATACCATAGGTGAGTTGACCCCAATCAGAGTTGGGATGGTTAATTGTATAGTTTCCTTCATCCCATTTACTTGTACTTTTCTTCTCTTTATTCCCATGCCCACTTTATAACAGAATCTGTTTTTCTTTTCTTTGAATCCTCTCTTTCTAACTCCATCTCCAAGCTTGAGGTTTCTATTAGTGACTGACTATATGTGAGATCACTAGTGCCCACCCCTTAGGGCATTCTTCCTTTCCACTCACCCTCCTTTCTGTGTTCTTTCAGAATTGTCAACACATAAAACCACTTCTAGGTTTATTGCCTCATTTGACTACCTCTCATGATTTGACACTTTCATATTAAGATACTGAAAAGAATCTCTTATCTTTCCTTCTTCTATTATCATGTAAAGAGTTCATTGTAATAAATTCCAGATTGTTCAATTGAATTTAATTTTCTCTTGTTTCCTTTGTTTGTATTTCAAAGTTCCCTGTTAAGCTACAATTGTTGTTTTTCAATTTAAAGAATGTTTTTCAATCCACCTTTTCATTGAAGATCCATTTTTTTCCTTTGCAGAACTTGTTTTAAAATACCATTCAGTTTTTCAGGGTAAATTATTTTTACTTTTAGGCTACTATTTTTTGCCTTTTGGATTCCACTTTGTAGATTATTTCTGTAATATCTTCTCATCTCTTTTTATAGTTGTCTTCAGTCATATCTGGCTATGTATGATGTTGTGGATCATACTATGAGATTTTCTTGGAAAAGATGCTGGAGTAATTTGCCATTTTCCAGTGGAGTCAGGCAAAGAGAGGTTAAATGATTTGCTCAGGGTCCCAGAGCTAGAAAGTGTCTGAAGCCAGCTTGAACTAAGTTCTCTCTATCTTCAGGCCCAGCACTATATCCATGGACCCACTTAGCTGCCTCCCTTTAGAACGGTAACTACAAAATCTTGGGTGTTGCTGACTGGTGTTCCTCTGTACTTAAATTCTTTTTCCCGTCCACTTTCAATATTTTTTCTTAAATCTTCAAGTTCTGGATTTTAGGAATGAAATTCCTGTAAGTTTTCATTTATGGATGTATATCAGGAGGGGATCAGTGGGTCTTTCCTTCTATTTTCATATCACCTTCTTCACTAATGATTTCTCAAAGTATGACATCCAGGTTCCTTTTTTGGTCATGGGTTTTGGATACTCAAATGATGCTTAAGTTGTCTCTTCTTTATCTGTTTTCTGGATCAATTGTTTTTGAAATGAGAAATCAAAATTTTTATAGATTGGTATGTATACATTTATATACATACGTATCATATATGCATACATATTCAGTCTTTTGACTTTGCTTACATGCTTTTGTTGTCTCCTGGAGTCACTTACTTCTATTTGGCTTAGTCTAATTTGGGGGTAATCCACTAGGAGAGTAAGGTTTTGCATCTATTGTGTTGATCTATAAATTATTTTTCCCATTCCCTTCTCCATAGCTTTGATTTGTATTACTTTTTTCTAAAAGCTGGGGATTTGTAACTCTTTACATCATTTCTTCTAGAAATTCCAATACATCATGTTGGCAAGCTTTATTTATCTAAAGTTTTGATTGGTGCTTATAAGGTATTCTATTCTTCTGAATTTGTGTCTTGGGTATCCCTAGTACCATAAAAGTTCTTTAAGTTTTTTTTTTTTTTTCAGGCTTATTTTTCATTCTGATGCTTTAGGACCTGTTTTCTAGATATCCCCTACTCTGAGGATCAGACCATATTGAAATATTCTTATTTGCCTTTGGTCCTTCTTTGCCTTTCCTTTTTTCTGAGCTCTTTCTTTCCTTAGAGGTCAGACTAAGTTAGGGCCCCTTCTTTTGCCCAGTATCCATTTCCTTCACCAAGGAGGCCAAAGATACCCCTCTCTGGTACATAACTTAGTTAAAACCCTTCCTGTGGGAGATAGGGAAAGTAGTAGCCTTTGTAATACAGGACTAATTCTGAGATCAACCCCTTCTCTAGTATAACTAACCTAGTTTGAAGGGGTCAGGGGAATTTTTGTTTTTAATTAGCTCACTACATTATGATTCTTTTCTGTATTGAACAGTTAAACCAATTCAAATCATCTTCTTTTTCTAAAAGCCACAACACCAAAGCTTTAAAAAATTTCTGACGTTTTTCACTCTTACTTTGATCACTCAGGTGATTTAGTTCCTATCTGCCACGTGTCAAGGTGGAAATGGGCTACACTGTATGATAATCTGGCTATTTTCTAGTCCTTGTACCATTTCCTTCTTCTCAGAATTTTTCTTTGCAATTCCTGGAGCATTCAGGACAATTGGAGTAAACTGCCTTCTGAGGACCTTAAATTGCCAGTTTCAGTGGTGGTTAAGAGAGTAAGCCCAGAGGGGTACTATATCTTCTCTAAACATCCCTTCAGTATCATGTTCTAGAATTTGGCATGGAATTAAATCCGAGCACCCTGGCCTATATTTTGCACACTACATTCTTTTATCTTACCATGCTTTGAAAATTTAAGCAGAGATTGCGCTTGTCCAGTCAGTCTTAATATACTCAATCCAATCTCTGAGCTCATTTAAAGATCCCAGAAAGTCACTCAGAAATCAAATCTGACAATATTTTCATGGACCTGATACATTGCTCATCTGTGCCAGTGTAGCACCAATGCGATATTCACAATGCCTATAAAGTCCATGAATATCCCGGTGCAATTCTGAATCTCAAAATACCACGGATTCTCCACATGGAAGACAGATCTAAAACATCTATTCAGACACCAGAAAACCAAATACATCATAGTAACAAAAATCTATGCACAATAACAATGCAGAGAACAACACAAGCCCCAAGCCTTCCCCCTGCTAAGCTTTCCACAAATCAGCTCCATTGAATAAAACACAAACTGCCCCTCTTTAAAAAAATCACAAAGAAACTCTTGCATTTACACTAGCCAGGACCCTACATCTTTCCTAGTTCTGACTGCTCTCTCACTCACTTCCTCTCAGCTCTGTTCTAGCTCTGCCTCTTCCTGTTCCACCCTTCCTGCTCTACCCATTCAGCATACTCCTCCCACCACAGTCTCCATGTGTCTCAGGCTTCCATGTGACCCAGGCAAGTCACATGGGCCTACGAATGAATGGGAAATACCTCCCCATTTAAATTACCATTATAGCCAGACGACTTGAACTCAATAAGAAAAACTAAACCCTCTGTATAGTATCTTCCTATTCATCTTACATATAATATTACTTTTGTTTTACATCAGATAACTTTCCATCCTTAAACTTCAAAGTTAAAGATTTTTCCAAGATCACACATTTAGCTGGCAGATAAACGAAAGACTTAAAATAATATACGATTTCATGTGGCACTTTTTCTCCCACAAGGAATAACAATGATTAGATTATGACTTTTGGATATTAATAATGGAAGCAATGGTCATAATGAGAGAAACTTCAGTTTACTAAAAATGTCATACTAAAACTAAGCTCATTTCTTTTTTTGATGGGATTACTAAGCTGTTCTAACTGAAGAATGCTGTTAAAACTATGATTCTAGATTTTAAGGTCATTCAAGTGGCATTTATTAGACACCTGCTATGTGTTTGGTACATTTTATAAAGTCTTAAAGAATTATCGTGGTAGAAAATTGGAAATCCATGGAATGGATAATTAGATAAATTTATGACAATTTTAATAAACACCCAAAAAGACATTAGCTCAGAGAAAATTTTGTAGTGGTGGACCTTAGGAAAGTATATTTATTTCTTTCCTGTTCCAGCAATAGATGCAAGAAGAAAATGTGGTACAGTGCAACAAATAACGGACTGGCAAGTTTACTCAGAGTAAAATTTATTTTACTGAGGACAAAAGTCAATAGAATGGTTGGATGATGGGGACAATAATGATAGCAGGGATGAAATTACATCCAGCATACATGTAGCCCACACTGCATAGAATCCAGACCTTACCCCTTTAGAAGTTTGGTGTTAAGGCTTGGGACCCAAGAGATACACATTGCTAAGAACTACAGGTGTTGTCCAAAAAACCCATTGTGCATACTAAATCAAAGTAAGATGAGGATGGGGGGAACAAGTTGAGTAAGAGGGAGAAGTGATTAAGCCAGGAATAGAATTAGTGATAGGACAGTTCACTGAATATTTCTGACTGTCAGTTTCTTCCAGAGGTTATTTGGATCAATGAGTAGAAATTTTAATGTGGTAGATTTTTACTTCAATTCATAAAGTGTAAGAAAGTTAGAGTGCATAAGATGTCAGCAAAATAGATAAAATTCAGGCCTTGAAGTCAGAATTGCCTGGGTTCAAGAACTTCACAAACATCTTTGCTATGCAACAATGAGCAAGTCACCTGGACTTGGCACCCTACGCAGTTTTTCAAGACTGTAAGTTTCAGAACAATTGAGGATCACCTTTTATCCAGCAAGTTTCCTCACTAGGATCTTCCTATGCTGATGAAATCACAGGTCCAGACCAAAAAGAGAAATAAAACTGTCCAGATCTGTCTTGAAAGTGAACGGGCTGCCTTGCATGTACAGAAATCTTCACCAACAGGCAGCGAGGTGGCACAGAGCATATAACAACCAGCTCTGGATTCAGGACAACCTGAGTTCACATCTGGCCTCAGACACTTATTAGGTGTGTGACCCTGGGCAAATAACAACCCCAACTGCCTCCATGAAGGAAAGAAAAAAATCTTCATCAAGAAGAAGCTAGATGGGGACAGAGTCAAGATGACAGAGTAAAGAATGGACTTGCTAGAGCTCTTCCCTGAAGCCAAGCCAAATACTTATTTAAAATGCCCTGAACAAATTTTGGAACTACAGAACACACAGAATGGCAGAGTGTAGCAAATATCTAACCCAAGACAGCCTGGAACATTTACAGGAAGTGTCTATAGTGCCACGCTAGGAGCAGAGTGCAGTCCAGCATGAGTTGCACTAGCACAGATTAGAACTGAGCAGACCTTGGGAGAATGAATCCCTGGCATCTGTGGTGATTTCCAGACTTCATGACCAAAATGCCAAGGACAAACAGGAAAGTCAGTGGAAAAAACCTGTGGGACCTGTGTGAGAGAGTAGAGTGGCACAGCCCCAGGCCCAAGGTGGTAGAGAGGGCAGAGGAGCCCATGGCAATAGTAGCAGGAGCAGCTGTAGCAGCCCACAGATGGTGAGGGGATCTAGCAGCTGACAGTAACCCCACCCCACTGCAAGCAGAGAAATACCTTTGAGAAAGAGCTCAGAAGTCAAGTAAATGATTAGGGAAATGAGCAAAAACCAGAAAAAGAATCAGACTATAGAATCTTACTTGGGTGACAAGGAAGAGCAAAATATACAAACAGAAGAATACAACAAAGTCAAAGCTCCTCCATCCAAAGCCTCCAAGAAAAATAAGAATTGGTCTTAGGCCATGGAAGAGCTCAAAAAGGATTTTGAAAATCAAGTAGGAGAACTAGAGCAAAAATTGGGAAAGGAAATGAGTGATACAAGAAAATCATGAAAGACAAGTCAACTGCTTGCTAAGGGTACCAAAAAATGCAGAAGAAAATAACATTTTAAAAAATAGACTAACTGAAATGGCAAAAGAAATCCAAAGAACCAATGAGGGGAAGAACGTCTTAAAAAGCAGAATTGGCCAGATGGAAAAGGAGGTCCAAAAGCTCACTGAAGAAAATAATTAATTAAAGATTAGAATGGAGCAGGTGGAAGTTAACGATTATATGAAAAATCATAGAATTATAAAAGAAAACCAAAGGAATAAAACAAGAGCAGATAATGTGAAATATCTCATTGGAAAAACAATTGATGTGGAAAATAGATCCAGACAATTTAAAAATTATTGGACTCCCTGAAAGCCATGACACAAAAAAGAGCTTAGACATGATCTTTCAAGAAATTATCTAGGAAAACTGCCCTGATATTCTAGAGCCAGAGGGTAAGATCGATATTAAAAGAATCCACCAATCGCTTCCTGAAAGAGATCCCCAGAGGAAAACTCCTAGCAATATTGTAGTTAAATTCTAGAACTCCCAGGCCAAGGAGAAAATATTGCAAACAACCAGAAAGAAACAACTTTACTATTTTGGAAACACAATCAGGATAACACAAGATCTAGCATATTCTACCTTAAAGGATTAGAGGGCTTGGAATATAATATTCCACAGGCCAAAGGAGCTAGGGTTAAAATCAACAATCACCTACCCAGCAAAACTGAGGATAATGCTTCAGGGGAAAAAAATGGTTGCTCAGTAAAATAGAGGACTTTCAATCATTCTTGATGAAAAAGGCCACAGCTGAATAGAAAAATTGACTTTCAAATACAAGAATTAAGAGAAGCATGAAAAGGTTAGCAAGGAAAAAGAAATCATTAGGGGCTTACTAAAGTTGATCTGTTTACATTCCTACATGGAAAGATCATGTTTGTAACTCTTGGGACTTTTCTCAGCATTAAGGTAGTTAGAGGGATTACATACATATAGACAGAGGGCACAGAGTGAGTTGAGTAGCAAAGGGATGATACCTAAAAAATAAAATTAAGGGGTGAAAGAGGAATGTATTGGGAGGAGAAAGAGAAATAGAATGGGGCAAATTATCTCTCACATAGAAGAGGCAAGAAATAACCTTATCAACTGAGGGAAGAGGAAGAGGTGAGAGGGGAAGAGTGAACCCTATTCTCATTGCATTTGGCTAAAGGAGGGAATGACATGCACTCTCAATTTTGTATGAAAGTCTGTCTTACACTAGAGGAAAGTAAGGAGGAAGGGAAAGGCAGGGGGAATCATAGAAGGGAGGATAAATGGGAAGAAGTAAGTGTTTAGAAGTAAACACTTGAGAAAGAATAGGGTCAGAAGACAGAATAGAATAAATAGGAGACAGGATAGAAGGGAGAGAAATATAGTTAATCTTTCACAACGTGTCTGTTACGGAAGTGTTTTGCATAACTACACATGTATACCATATATTGAATTGCTTGCCTTCTTAGGAGGGGTAGGTGGGGAGGGAGGAAGGGAGAGCAGTTGTAACTCAAAGTTTTAAAAATGAATGTTAAAATTTATTTTTACATGTAACTTGGAAATAAGACATAAAGGCAATGGGGTATAGAAATCTGTCTTGCCCTACAAGAAGATAGAGGGGATGGAGATAAGAGAAGGGAGGGTTGTCATAGAAGGGAGGGCAGACTGGGAAAAGGGGTAATCACAATGCACACTGTCTTAGGGTGGGCAGAAGGGAGAGATGGGGAGAAAATTTGGAACTCAAAATCTTGTGGAAGTGAATGTTGAAAATGAAAAATAAATAATAATTTTTTGAAAAAGAAGGTAGATGAATTTCTTGTCAGTCAGCTAGGTGACACAATGGCTAAAACATTACACCTTATTACAAGTCAGGAAGATCTTACCTCAAATACTGCCTTAGATACCTGGGTAAGGTACTTAATCATTCTTATCTTCAGTTTCCTCATCTATAAAATGGAAATAATCATAAGAACACTTATCTTCTAGGATTGTTGTAAGGATAAAATGAGATTACAATCATCAAGATCTTTGCAAAACTATATAAATATTATATAAATGCCAGCAATCATTGCCTCTTATAAGGGATATTTTAGGAGGTATTACTACACATTATCTGAGCTAGGATGAGTTCATGTCCTAGCACGATGTAATTGGAAGAGGCCTGTGCCTAGAGTGAGAGATCAAGGTTTGAATGAAAGATACATGAACGTAAGTGAATGAGTCAATTAATAACTTTGATTCTCATTTTTCTAATCTGAAAAATAAATCTAAACCAGATGGTCTCTAGAGTTTAAAACTCTAAACCACCATAAGAGTCAGGAAGACCACCAAATCTGAGATTCAATGACATTTTTATTATTTTTGCATTGGGGAACAATTAGTCAGATTTTAGTAAAAGTTATGTTAGTTGGCAATTTGAAGAGATCATGTTGGCTACTTCTGAGGTATTTTCTCTTGTTTTTAACTAGGTTCAGTGTTGTTCAAATTCCCAGGACTAATTTATACTTCATTTTAAATTGAACTTCAGTTCTTAATAGAAATTGAGCTTTTTTTGTGCTGTCTTGCCTAATGAAATCACTTGGCCTGGGTCTTTTATCACTGTCATGCCATCTCTGACTCATTGAAAATATTCTGGAGAAAGCTTCTTGAAATTTGCCATGTAGTATTTTCAGTGTCTTTTACCAGATTTTTAAAATGAGGTCAGAATAAACATTTTCTACGTAGTTTGTGATTTTCACATCCCAAGTGACCTCCTGACTGGTGTCAGTTCAGATAAATCCTGTTTAGTGTCTGTCAGAGGGCAATGTGTATTCAGTGATTATGATAATTTTTATTCTGTCAAGTGGAGAAAGTTTTCTTTCCATAATGTTTGTGGTTTTCCTTTAACTGTGTCATGTTAAGGCAATTAAAGTATTCTATAGTGTGAAGTCAAAAACAGGTTTTCTGTGGTGAAAGATTTGTGTTTTAATCTATCCAGCATCAATAATACTTTCTATTGTAGATAGAACTAGAGCATATATGGAGCAATTACTGTAAGTAGGGCAGGGTCTGAGGCATTAAGCCTAAGCTAGTCAATTTGGGGAATTAAGCAGAAATTCTGGAGTGGAGAACAGGTGTCACAAAATCTACCTGGGGCAATCTGTTTAGGGTGGAGGAAGAGACTCTAATGAGGAACCATGGACTTTGGTTCTAAAAGCTCTGTGGAATAATAGGAAAATGCCACATGATAGGAAGACAGAGATGACCCACAGCAAGCTACGCCAAGAAGGTCAAACAATCCAGGACACTGTGGCTGCTCCTAGAGTGGATGAAATTGGGAGAAATAGTCACCATCTGGTAATGTTCTATTTTAACAATTTCTTCACTGACAATGTGTTAAGGTCATTTCAGTGAAACTCGGCTTAGTTATTTCTGCCCCTTTAAGGAATGTAAGTGTTGTCAGTGGCATATAAATTGAACACATTGAAGCAAAGTATTGTTCTGATTGGTCTTTGTCTATCCAATGTTGGAATATTTGGTCAATTTGAACAAAATTACATTTAATCATAGGGATATTATTTTCTATATATTGAATATTATGTTTTGACAGAGTCTTATGAGAATATGTCAATCGGTGAACACAAAATATTGACCTTTTACCATGTGCCAGGCACTGTGCATACAAAAATGAAAATGTCTCACTTCACAAACTCAGGGAATCTTCTTGATAGCTGATATTTAAAAAAAATAGAAAAGCATGGACAACCATCACCCTTGTTAAATTGCAAATTGTTCTTTGACTGAGGGAAGTTTACTACAATACTGTGGACATCTCTCCCTTCCTTATGGTCACAACTGTGGTATGTGATACCCCATTGAATTATATGATTAGTAGTCTCCCCAATTAATTTTCAAGTATTTGAAAGAGGCAGCATAGCATATAGATAGAGTGCTAGGCTTGGAATCAGGAAGACTGTTGTTTGCTTATATTTAGTGGCTGTATGATACTGGGAAAGTCATTCAGATTCGATGTGCCTCAAGTAGCATCTTCAAGCCTTTCTAGTAAGTCATAGACTTGGTAATTTGTGTTAGGTCCAGCAGCATCCACTCCTTAAGTTCCCCAGACTGACAAAATCGCATATCAATCCTACATTCGTGAATTAATTGAAAGGAACATAAAAAATATATTGTTATTAGGCCAATGACTTCACTCAAAACACAGAATTCAGAATCTTTTTATTTTTTTATATCTCCAGGTTCCCTAAAGACTGGGCACCCTTAATAAAAGCTTTCCAATCCATCACTTGATACCAATTAATAGTTGTATAATACTTTTAAGTTTTGAAAAACGCTGTCCATATGCCATCTCAGCTCTGGACAGGGTAGCTATCCAATGATGGGTTGGGTATGACTTTGGATGGAAGCATCCAGAGCAGAGGTTTAAGACATCCTGTCAAAGTTTCCGGAAATTGTACAATTTCTCATGTATGTTCTCTAGAAAAGTTCAGAATAAGTTTCAAATTGCTTCATTGTGGATTTTGTGTTCATTTTGTGGGTTGTTTGGATGTTGCTTCAGCAGGCAGAATACATTAACATTCATTTCATAAATGAGAAGGCAGAGCATCCATTTATGCAATTCCAATGCAAGTAATCAGTTCAGTGGAGGGAATGAAACGCTAAAACTTCAAACAAACCTGGCTTAGCTTGAACTTCCTGGTCTCTTCCTTATTTGAAATATTCCCCTGCACTGGTTTGTAAGTTCCTCTTAGGGCCTGTGGTTATGATAAATGAACACTTTGCCTAGCTTTGGATTTAATGTGCCTGAACTCTTCAAGCATATATTTCTAAAAAAAAAAAAAAGTAACCAAATCAGTGACATTCTGATTTGAAATGAAAGCTATACCTTTTTATTAAACAGTTTTTAATTTTGTCAGGTAGGTGGCAAAGTGGATAGAGAAGTCAGGAAGATGTGTGTTCGAATCCAGCTTCAGACACTTACTAGCTGTGTGATCTTGAACAAGTCACAACTTATATTTGCCTCAGTTTCCTGATCTATTAAATAATCATAGCACTTACCTCACATACTTAGTATGAGGAGTAAATTAGATAATGATTGGAAAGCACTTTGCACAGTGCCTGGAACTTTGTAAGTGATATATAAATGTTGTTATTATTAATATTGATTCACATAATTGTGAGTCTATAATAATAAATATGCTCTTTAGTCATCCGGTTTCCTCTTCTCCTCACTCCCACCCCCAACATATTTTGTTCACTTACCCCAGAATTCATATCCAAGTTACTTTTCTCTAAAGGGATCAGACTGGACAGCATATCTTAGAACCTATCAGTATTGCTTCCTTAATTAAGCCAAAGCAGAATGGCATTAAGTCCCAAACATTAAGAAAAATATACAGCACAGGACAACAGTCCTATTGTATTCTGCCTTGGTGATAACTCATGTGATGGACTCAGTTATGAACAACTGTATTCTGGACATGTTTTGTCCAGTTCATTTTATTTCATCTTAAAGTTTTATTGATGCCTTCTGTTTTTAAATCCCAGTCAATTCATGATATACATCCCCCACGATCACTTAGTAAGCTTTGCTTTTATAACAAAGGCAGTCAAACAAAACCAACTCACTCAGGCACTGCATCTGACAGTGGATGCTGTCAGAAGATTCCACAGTGTATTTCATACCCAGAGTCCCCAGGGCCTCTGTTTGGCATTTCAAATCCTACACAATTATGTGTCAACTGACCTCCCAAGGCTTATTTCATGAATGCTCCTCACCCGTCACAAACTACACAGTCCAGTCAAACTCATCTGCTCTCTATTCCTCACATGTGATGGCCCATCTTTGTGCCTTGTATCAAATGCCTGGGGTTGGCTAGCATATATCACCACTACCCGATTGCCAATGCCTCCCTCTGCTCCCCCACATAAATTGCATTATATTTGGGTTGTACATATTCTTCTTTCTATATTTATTAAAATATATAATTTCCCCTAATATAAGACATGCTCCTGGAGTGCAGGGATAATTTCATTTCTGTCTTTGTATCTCTTATGTCAAATAGAGGGTCTGTCACAAAGAAGATGCCTAATAAACGCTTCATGATTGGATCTGATAGTTCCCCAACCCTCCAAAGAAAGAGAGATATGTATCTTTCCTCCTCTTAGCTAAGTTTGGCCATTGTAGTTATATAGTGTTTACTTTCAAGATAATTTGCCTTTGCACAATTACAGCCATTCTGTATATGGTATTTGTGGTCCTTCTTACTTCTCTCTATATCACTTAACACATTTCCCCATAAATCTAGGAACTCCTCATAATAATTATTTCTCAAAGCACAACTGTATTTTCATATAACACTGTTCAGCCATTTCCCAGTCAACAAGCACAAGTTTAGTTTCTTTTTATTTTTCTGCCACAAAAATCACACCCTGAGGGTTATAAGGTACCTTAAGGTCAAATCTATTTTCCCCTTTATTTTACAGATTGGGAGTGGGGAGAGAAGAGGCATTACCAGTCATCTCGACCTATATCTTGGCACGGGACTGATGACTAGAGGAGAAAGTAAGGCTGGTGATTCTGCAAAGCCCTGCCTCATTTAAATCCAAATCACTTGTAAGTCAAGACATCACCCTCCTGGTGACACTAGTAGTCATCTAGAATGAAGGAAGAACAATAGATGAGAAAACATGAGTGCAGAAAAGTTAAATGATTTGTACAATGTTACACAACTTGAGTAATAGGTGTGACTGGAACTCATATCTTCTTGGCTTAAATCCAGTAGTCTACCAACTATGCCATCCTCTTGCTAGTTATATCTACCTACGTCTATTTATCTATCTATCTACCTATCTATCCATCCATCCATCTATCTATCTATCTATCTGTCTATCTATCTATCTATCTATCTATCTATCTATCTATCTATCTATCTATCTATCTATGCATGTATATATGTGTATACATATATATGTATGTATGTCTATATACATTTTGACTTTTTTGAGGCATTCTCTAGGGAACCTCTAAGTCAAATGATATAATTTTAACTACTTTTCCCTTCTTTGTTTCCCTGCCTTTCCAGTTTTCTTACATTTTACAACCCTCTACCATACAATTCAGTTCCAGTGACCTATTACTCACACATCATATTCCACCTCCCACTACTTCCTTTGGATCTGAATTCATATCCATCTCTTGACTTTCTTCAGGACTTAGCACAAGTTTCATCTTGTAGAGAAGTTTTCTGGTACCCATCCTCTGTGGCCCATTCTCTTCTCCACCTTGGTGTCTTATTCTGAGATTACTTGCATTTAGACTATTTATGTGGGTATGAGGATATATATATATATGTATATATATACATATATATATACATATACACATACATATATACATACACACATATACATGAATATATATATGTATATATGTATATGTCATGTATATATGTATGTATGTATATGTGTGTACATATATGAGGGAAAGGTAGATATTTATATATGTATATAGATAACATGTAGATAGATAGATAGTATATAGTCATATGCATGTTGTCTCTCCCATTAGATGTGATCTCCTTAAAGGTAGGAATGATGTTTCAGCCTTTCTTTGTATCTTTATTACTTAGTACAGTTCCTACAACAGAGAAAGGTCTTAGAAAATCTTATTGACTAGCTGGCAGACTGATATTTTTCTTAATTGTTTTTCACAATGGTTGGAATAATTCACATCTCCAACAGTAGCATAGTAGAATACCATTCTTGCCCTCCAACTTTGACCAATTGGAGCCTTGGTCATCTTTGCCCAACTGGTGTAAGGTAAAACCATGAGCTGTTTCATTTTCTAATTATTAGTGATTCAGAGCAATGTGATTGCTGATAGCTTGTAATTATTTTTTTGAAAATTATCCATTTGGAGAAGGATATTCATAAGCTTCAGAGAATACAGCAAAGAGCAATTAGGAGGGATCTTGTCATATGAGGTTTGGGTAAAGGAACTGGGCTTCTTTAGTATGGATAAGTGAAGACTACATGGGAAGAGGGACATGGGGACAGTCTTCAACTATTTGAAGAGTTACCATGAGAAAGGAAGATTACATTTCTTCCCTTGATGCAAGAGGAAAAAACAAACTAACAAGTCTTCCTGATTCCAGATTCAATATTTTATCCACTGTGCCCCCTAGCTACCTCCTAGATCTCTATCCTATACACAAATGTAATAGCCTATATGCCAGGCATCATGCTAAGCAATGGAGGGAGGGGTCTATGGAGAAGGAAGAGGAAGAGGAAGAGGAGGCAGTTCACTACCACCAGGCTGATTACAAATAATGCTAGTGCCTAATAGGACTTGTGCTCAGTGAATTAGAAAGTACAGGTAGTAGATACCAGATTTGATATATGGCTTGAAGAAAGTATTTTCCTGTTTTAAGTTCTCATTTGAAACACAACTTCTCTTTTAGTAAGTGTAATTGTCCTGGAAAAATAAATCCAGGATATATGATCAAAGTTTTTTAAAATTAGCTAAAAGATTATCTCCATAATAAAATCTGATGATTCAATAAGATGTAGTCATGCTGGGCTAATCAGAAGAAGTCTTTGACTTTAATAAAAAATATAATCAAAGAAGAGTATCTCTATAGATCAAACACTATTGGATGTTTGAAGTGTAATCCAATAAATTTTTGAAGTTACTAATTTACTAATATTATTCTGAGAAGGTATCCAGAGTCTCCACTAGACTTCACTCAATTTCCTAATTACTGTCATTTTCACTAGATGTCCACCATGCCTGGAATGCTCTCCCTCCTCATTGGCTCCTAGCTCCACTGGTTTTCTTCAAATCCCAGATAAATTCTTATCTTTTGTAGGAAATCATTCCTGATCACCCTTAATTGTAATGTCTTTCACCTGTTGATTATATTTCAAAATTATCCATATATACAGCTATCTTTTACCTTCTTCATATCCCCAGGACTTAGCACAGCGTCTAGCACACAGAAGGCACTTATTAAGTGTTTATTGATCAACTGACTAGACTGCCAAAGAGGTCCGTGATACAAGAGGTAAAAGTGAAGAACTATGCTGAAAAGCAGGAACTTTGCATTTTGGGTAAAAGAAATCACTACTGGAAATCACTGGAGATCAAGTGATTTGTCTTTTGGTAGTGAGAGGCATAGACGGAAGACATCTCACAGAAAACCGAAATTCACAGATCATATACATCTCCATCATCATCTTTTTTTCTTCCCACATGTCCTCAGATGAGGAAAGAAATAAAAAGTAAGACAGGGAAAGGACCAGATAGATAGCAGGAGAAATGAAGGACTTGAAAATACTCAGACTGGATAATTAGCACCTAAGTAGTCAAGACTTACCAGCACTATATGATTATGTAATGAGTCTTAGAGCTTGTTGACCTCAAACAAGGATTCCCACTTATTTCCCTGATTAGTTTAAAGATTCAAGTGCCTGCTTTATTTTTTTTTCTGGCACTGCTTCTAACCTATGGCACACATGCCTTTAGTCATGTGTGAAACCTGGGTGCCTGAATGTATCTTTCCAGGTTCAAATGAATGCCTGGTAACAATCACACAAAATGTGGAAAGCCGAATAGAAAAAACAATGTTCTTATCCATCTTGCAACAATAAACATCTAGGCTATTATGGAGACCTGAGCTCTGTCCAGCTCTCATTATGACCAACCACTCCTATGCCTATAATACTTTATGGCTTACTTCCATCAGAAGCCCAGTGAAATTGGAAGTGAAAGGATTGCTATTGCCTTGTTTATTTTTGTCTATACTGGTGCTTAAATTGGTTTAGGGAAGTTCTCATGTAAAAAACCTTCTCCATCATGATAAATAAGCAGCCAATCAGTCACTTGAAATCTTTGAGATTTGCCTGGGGCACCAAGAAGTGAATTGATGTATGCGGGGTCACACAGCTAGAATGTGTCACTATGAATGTAAAGCCAGTCTTAGAACACCAGATCATGCTGCTCTCAGCATCATCTCCTTGTTACTCATTCTACTCTGACATGCTCCTGTCTACCAAACCTCCAGAAACCTGTCCTAGGGAACTTAATTCATTTCAATTTGGACCTCCCAGCCTGGGCCACTCTGTCCTCATCAGGGAGTCAGCAAAAAGGAACTCAAGTTCCCCTCTTTGGCTAATATTGATCTGTTCATCCCAGACAACTACTTTCTCTTTGCTTTGGGATTATACGTATACCCTCATCCATTCCTCCCCCTGCTCCTTTAGGCTCTTGCTTTTTAAGGCAAAGTCATGTCAACTCATTTTCCCTATGGGTCTAATTATGATCTCTGTGACTTCTAGACAAAAATGTCTTCCATGGCCATTATTCTCATACATATGTTGTCTTCTATTAAAATAAAGCTCCCTGAGGGAAGGGAGTCCCCAGTTCTTTTTACTCAGTTTGGCACACTGATAAATGCTGTTCATTGATTGTTTCATCCCTGACTTCAAGGCCAGCCCTCTACCCACTACACAACAGTGCCTCTCATTAATGATATATAAATTATTCATCATTCCATGCATATACATTTATATTGTGATGAATATGTTAAAATTACATTTGTCATAGTAATACCAAAAGTTATTTTGCACATTCCATTGTTATTGTTTGCTTGTTTTACTGTTTTTTAATACCAAAAGCCTTATGGTCTTCTGGATCAATGTTGTAATAGGCCTATAATATTCATAAAAATCACATAAAATTCCAACCAACAGATGAGCTGTTGGTAATGACAAAAAATCACACAAATAGTCTTATGTTTTAAAATCATTAATTTAATTTAAAAATCATTTGGCATATGACTGAACTTTTACAATCATCACTGTAAAATATAAATTTTTTGAGATAAATGTTTGGCTTCATTTTTAGTCTTGGTAGGCCCAAGGCCTAGCTCCCAGTCTAACCCATAATAGGAGGGAGCTTAGATGCTTGTTGAATTAGATTATTGAAATAAATTCATGAATTTTCAATTCAGTTTAACTGAACAAATACTAATATGCACTTTCTCTATGCCAAAAGTACTAAGATCAAAACTGCTTCTTTACAAATATAACCTGGGCTTTTCCTGCCATTTCTAGTTCACTAACATGGAACCACCTTGACAGACTGTTGGAGCATGTCTAGATGACCTAACATGGAGGTCTTTGTGCCTCCCATCACGTGAGTGGGTATAGCCTCTTTTAATTGGCTGCCTGTATCTTTAAACCTGATGAGAGTAAGATGGTCTCTTTCTTTGTCTACTCTTCTGTTTGGTGCAGAGAGTAAAGACCCCAATTCATCCACAGTTTGGGCACTATGAATTGAACTGGTAACAAGAACATCCTTTTTCTGATTCTTCTTTTAACACCACTTCAGAGAAATAGTCCTGGGAGTTTTTGTTTCTATCAGGTTGTTTACCTTTCTCAATTTCAGGGGTCAGATGTGTAACTTATGGGACTGGATAATTTGACTTATCGCAATTTTGGAGTTAGGATTACAGGCAAAAAGGCACAGCCTACCAGTCTGGCATGGAAGTTCTGAGAAACCAAGATGCCTAGTACTTGAGCCCAAGGTAGGGTTTTGGACTTGGACATGAGACTGGGCTCCATAGGAACTGAGCTATAGGAACCAAACCTAATCTCCTCCTCTCCAGAGACTGAGGTGGGAAAGGTGTAATAGGGGTAGGGGGAGAAGGTTATGCCTCCCTTAAAAGGCAGTAACCCAGGGAATGGGGTCAGTAGTTAGTGGAGTAAGTTTCATGTATACATATATGGATACATATATTTTAGATAAATATTTACATGTAAAAGGTCATCTGTCTTAATGGTTAAATGTAACTAGGGTGCAGGGATCACTGTCTATAATTGAGAGAACATTGGTAGATGCTAATGCCATTTGAAGAGCCAGGACAGTCCAGATCCCTAGGGGTATTGGAGTACCCTTGGGCAGAAATAAACAATGTGATAAACTTGACCTTCAGGCAGTAGGAGCTAGTGTGGTCTATGCTACACAAGCTTTCTTAGGTCCCAGAACAGACAGAATATAATGGTCTACATTATATTCTGGGCCTTAAGGAAAGAAATTCAGAAAGGATTCACTCCTATTTATTAACTATGAAATGAACACATATCAAGAGATAAGAAGATACTTTGCTTTAATTATTCCTTGCTCAACCTTTCTACTCATTCCTCATCTTCTACATAAAATGTCAAAATTTCTTGGCTAAATTTATGCCTATGCCTCTAATGGCATCCTCTTCAGCAATAGTATAACCAACTTCAATTTGAGGATCTCAAAACCACCTCAGAGCTATAAATTCAACATGGCTCTATCCCAAGAGCAAAAGGTTATCATCACCATTCTGAGACAACCAGGAACCAAATTCTATTTTGTTACCCAAAATCAGAGGTCATCACCTTCAACTAAGAGTTTCATGTCCTAAAGACACAGGAGGAAGAGGAGTAGTTGCTACTGTTGTTGAAGTGATGACGATGATGATGATGACGATGATGATGATTGTGATGATAGCTAGCAATTTTCATGGGACTTTAAAGTTTTCAAAGTGTTTAACAAATATCATCTCATTTTATCTTCTTGACAACCCTGGGAAGAGAGGTGCTAAAGCATGTGGGGTGTTCAGGGAAGACTAGCACTTCTGATGTGAAGACTTGCTAGGCTCTTTTAGGACTGCTCAAACATCTTGGGTGTCCAACTTCACCCAATCTCACCTGTGGCTCAAAGAAGCTGTAATACATGCAGAGGTCACACCCCAGTAAGCCCGTCTCCACGCACAGGCTAAATCAGGTTGAGGGTAACAGATGGGCTTCAAACCAGTCTGTAACTTAGGGAGATGTCTACCCCAAGCATGTGAAGAATTCCCCTGGTGGAAAGGACAGATGAGAAAATTGGTTTCAACACATGAAGAAGACCAAAGCAGGAACGGAGGAACACTTACAGCTTGGTCAGATATCAAAGGCACCATATAGCCAGTTGTTCTGGCTATAGTGTTCTGGACTGTATGATTCTGTCTCATAGTCAATTATCTTGACTTTTGTCTTTCTATAACTCTGAAAGAGACAGTAAGGCCAACAACTTCAAGGAAGTCAGCGTCACTTAAATCCTATTCACATTTAAGTAGACATTACCCATACTATCTTACTATTTAACTACTTCATTATTTTACTGCTATAATTTTGTTATTTTACCTACCTTGAAGTCATGTGGCAATGCAGGAGAGAAGAGATATTAGACTGCCTACAAACTAAAAGTCTACAGAGTTGTCATGCTGAATGCCAAACATAAGTTTACCTATAAGACTATTTCACAGAGAACTCACAGGAGGCAAGTGTTCACATTGAGGTCAGAAGTTACACAAGACACTTTCAAGGTCTCTCTGAAGAATTTTAGTTTTGGTTGCGAAATAAGGGAGACATTAGTACAGGATTGTCCAGTATGGCATGCTCATATCAAAACAGGTACTGTGCTCTGTCAGATCTCAGTAGCCCAAAAGGAACATGAGATGTACAGATCTACAGACATCTCTGCCTCAAGTATTCAAATGGACTATCTATCCCCAACCTGTAGCAGAGCCTTCTGAGGTTTTATTAGTCTGATCAGCCACAGTTGAGCACACTGTACCTTTATCCCAATATTGTGATATGATTTTGGTCCTCTTCCAATATGAAGAATGAATAACAACATATTGAACTCTGAAGTTTGTAAAGTGCTTCAAAAATATTGTTTCATTTTATCTTCCTAATAATAGGTGCTGGCATCATCCCCATTTTTACTGACAAGGAAACTGAGGCAAACAGATATTAAGTTCCTTACCTAGGATCACATAGCTAGTAGAGAGCTGAGGCTAGATTTGAACTCAAGATTTCCTGACTCCAGGTTCAATGCTGTTTCTATTCCATTACCTAAATAGCCAGATTATTTCTCAACTGATGAGGGAATGAAAGTGTACTTCCTTTATGAGTAACAAAAGCATAAGACTGCTGACACAACTACTTCCCCCACCTAAAAGAGTAAAATAAAAGAAGTTGAGATTTCTATGCCTGGTGGATATTCCCTTTAAACATATTGATCTTATACATCACTGTTGAAATTAGGAGAAGTAATACAACTCATATTTATGTAGCATTTGGATATTTACCTGCAAATTTGATTTTTGAGAACTCGTGATGGTCTATTATTCATAGTCATTGAAGATATGATATACTGTATTGGGTGCTGGACATGGTGTTAGGATAACTTAGATTCACATTCTGCCTGAAAAACTAATTAGCTGACCCTGCATGACCTTGGGCAAATCATTTATCCTCTCTGGGCTTAATCAATAAAATGAAAGGATTGGATGTAATAACCCCCTAAGGCTCCTTTCTTTTCTGCATCAAGGATCCAGTGAATCTATGATTTCTCCTGGAAGAATGTTAGCATGAAAAATCATGTTTTGTTTTTTTTTTTATTGTTAGTTTTGTTTGTTTGCTTGTTTGTTTTGCTTTGTTTTGTTTTTGCATCTGTGAGTATCTTGGAATCCTTAAAAATGTAGAATATACCAAATGTACTCCCACACTCTCTGGGCAGGAAACCATTAGAGGAAATTATCTCCTCATTCCCAGAAAAATGCTAATTTCATAAATGTAATTCTAGGCCCTATTCACATTAATTTTCAGTACTTATAGAAAATATTTGTACTAATAAACTAATAACTCAATGGACTTCTGATCCAACTGAACAACTCAATCTGGAAAATAACCATTCTTTATCCATTTTTTCACCCATATGAAATGTAGTATTATTTTTTGAATGTCTGTGAATCATAAAAGAGCACAACATCTTAAGATAAAAAATTGCTGAGGCAGAGACAAGATGGCAGAGTAGAAAGATGTACATACTTTAACTCTTCCCCCATAAAATACCTGTAAAGAAAGATGCTCAACAAATTCTAGAGCAGCAGAAGCCACAGAAAGACAGACTGGAAGAGATTTCCAGTCCAGGATGATCTGTAAGACCAAAGAGAAAGGTCTGTCACACCAGACATGGAACAGAGCCCAAACCAGCCTGGGCCATGTAGCACTTGCTGGGAGGAGCAGGACCAGAGCAGACTTTGAGGGTGAAATCGCATATCCCTCAACCCATAGGTGCCAAAGGTCAGAGAGAGGGCTTTTTCAACCTGAGTAAGAAGGGAGCAGAGTCCACCCCTGGCCCCAGCCCAAGGTAGCAACTCAGGCTGGGCAGCTGAGGCTTCTGGAGGCCATGGCAGGCAGGCAGCAGCCGGGGTCCATTGTTCCATTGTTGGAGCACTAAGAATAAAGCCTCTGGAGGAATTGAGCAGCTGGTCTGAATCTCAGCCCTGAGCACAGTCCTGGGGTGAGCAGGAGCACTAGGACTTCATCCTGACAAAGGATTCAAAAGTCAAGTAACTGGATGGGAAAATACCCCCAAAAGGGAAGAAAATATAAGATAATTAGAAGGATACTTTCTTGGTGAACAGGTATTTCCTTTCATCCTTTCTGATGAGGAAGAACAAAACATGCTGGCAGAAGTCAAAGCTTCTGCATTCAGTACCTCCAAAATGAATATACAATGGGCTCAGATCACAGTGTAATTTCATTTATTTAAAAAAAATTTAAACTATTTTGTTTTGTTTTATTTTATAACTTTTCATTGCTTCCAGGAATTCTAGTTGAGTTTGTGTGAAATAAGATGTGATTATGAATGTAAACGTGAACGATTGTGAAGTGAAATCTCATTCTCCTCTTAGAGTCTGAGTCAAACTGTTGGCACTTGCTTCTGGATGCCCTCTTTTCTCAGTACACTGGCCAGGGTCTCCATAAGTGGACATGCCATCCCTGTGCAAAGGTCCCCTGCTCAGTCCATCTTGGATCTGTGATTCAGAACTGGGTAGTGGACAATGAAGCTATCAACAAGGCCCTGGCCCCCTTGCAATGCACTAGTATAGGACTGGGAGTGACTTAGTATGAGTCTGGCACTTCCTCTTGCCCTGGTCCACACAGTCTCTCTCTGCATGATAGAATGTTCCACACCCTGATGTGCTCCTGCCCTGACTGCTATCCCCCATGTCAACAGACCTCTCTGTTTGTCCCCTTCTGCCAACTTGGACCAGACAAAGGATTAAGTGTGATTTTTCTGGATTTTCCCATAAGAATTAGGTCTGATGCATTTTCTGGGTCTATATGGAAGTTTTCTAGATGGGAATATGACTATATTTCTTCCTTTTCTTCTGCTGTCTTGGCTCTACCTACTGGACAACTTCTTACCTATGTTGTCATCTACTCTGCTGCTTACTAATGTCTGTTGTTAATACTATCAGCATCATTACTTATTCCTGACAACTTCTTAGTTTTGCACTTAAAGCCTATAGAGCTCTTTCTTAACAACAACAATCTGAGGTAAGCAGTATAATTATTATTATCTCTGTTTTCATGTGAAAAAACAAAAAGCTAAGTGGTTTTTCCAGGGTCAAACAGAGAGTAAGAGAATATCAATCTTATTTCAAGTGAACCCTAAGATCATAGGTATCAGAACTTCAATGGGACTTAGAAATCATGTCATTTAATCTCTCAGTTTTCTCGATAAGGAAACTGAGTTCCAAAGAGGCTAAATCAATGAAGTGAAAGAATAAAATAGCATTTAAAAAGTTACTGTGTGCCATGCTCTAGGCTAAGAGCTGGGGATGCCAATATGAGTGGCTCTATCTCTGTTCTCAAGGAGCTCAAATTTTAATTGGGGAAGACAACACATCTAAGAAATTTCAAATGGAAAATGTATAAAAAGACCATCTTTAGGGTTAGACAGTAATGTGAATCATTAGGCCTAGAGTTTAGAAGGCACAGTGGAAGGCAAATGGTGAGGCTTTGCAAGCTTGAGAGCATGGGATCACAGCAGATGTTAAGGGCTGGTCGATCTCCAGTCTTACCAATAAGAATCTGGTTGTTGTCTCCTACCTTATTTAGGGACCATGACCATGATGAGCTGGAGGGGTGATGGGTTAAGGGAGAGAGGATTATAAGTTCCTGGTTTATGACTATTGGAAAGAATGGGGAGTGACTCTAGGAGTCAATGAGGTAGAACAGGTGCTCTGATTTCCCTCCACTGAGGATTTATGTTCAAGGTTAGCTTATACTTGGGAATAGGAAAGAGGGAATGGGTATTGACAGAAAGCTTGATAGAAAGGGAAATCCATGGTATTTGAGTCTGCTAGACCCTCTGGAGTCTGGTGGAATCTGGGCAGCAGATGGTCTGGAATGAAGAAGAGCAGGGCTTTGGCCCATGGCCTGTTCCTTGAGCCATATAATACACATTGTAGCTATCAGAGAAATCATCAAACCCCTTTGTTCTGACTCCACGTCTTTTCACTAGACCATACTACTTTCTCAGTAAGTATTAAATTAAACTAAATTTAAAAATTTTACCCCACTTACCCTGTCCCAATATCATTTTACTTCTAGCCAAGTTATGAGCAGAGAAACAGAAATCTTAAAGAACAGGTATTTCTAGACAGACACTATTCAAATAAATCTGAGAGACAATACTGTCTACCCTTAACATGGGAATCTTCACATAGAAAAAAATTAAGTGTTAGAGGAGGAATGGGAAGCAAACACTTCAGAATCTCTTGAGTAAGATATACAGAATTTAACTTAGGTACCTTGAGGTATTA
Source organism: Notamacropus eugenii (assembly GCF_028372415.1). Classification (NCBI taxonomy): domain Eukaryota; kingdom Metazoa; phylum Chordata; class Mammalia; order Diprotodontia; family Macropodidae; genus Notamacropus; species Notamacropus eugenii. The sequence continues at coordinate 132,441,820 of NC_092877.1, forward strand.
GTAATTCCTAGAATATCAGACAAGTGGGGAAAAAATGTTCCCTATGGCCTCCAAGGTAAAGTTCAAATTCCTTTCTCCCCCTCACTCCTTATATTCAAAGCCTTCTACAACTCAGTACAACTCTACCATTCTAGCCCCATTTCATAATATAATGATCTTGGAATTCATGATAATGAATTGATTTTCAAAATAGACAGGAAAATAGTAAGAAAATATCTAGTCCCCCTTCATGATCTCAAGTTATCAGTCATGTCACCTGGAACCAAATGAACTATTTCCCCCAGTTTTGAAAGAAATTGGAAGATCTGAATATTGAGCAGTTGTCAGTAAACTTTGAAAGATCATAGAGAAAAAGTCATGTAGGGCAAAAGGGGACAGACATCATTTCCGTTCTCCAAAAAGGGAAGAAAGCAGATTCTATTAGTCAGTAAGCAGTTTTAAGCACCTAATATGTACTAGGCATTGCGATAAGCACTGGGGGTATAAAGAAATGCAAAAGACAGACTTTCCCCTGAATAAGTTCTAATTGATGGGGGATGGGCTCACAATCTAATGGGGATCTGCAAAATTAGCCTCAATTCCTGGTGACATTCTAACATATTTTCTTTCAAACTGGAATAATAAGTAGATATCACAAAGAATCAGCATTGTTCCATCAATCATAAAAACAATTGTAATGATACCGACATAAATAATAATAATAACAACACCTTTTAAGTTTTTCAAAGTGTTTGATATGTCTTATTTCATTTGATCCTTACAACTTTGGAAGATTGGTGGCATTATTTTTCCCATTTTATAGATGAGGAAACTGAATCTGAGAGCAGTAGAGTAACTTCCCCAGAATCATATATTAGTGTTTGAGGAAGAATTAGAACTCAGATCTTCAGAACTCCACATCTAGCAGGCTCATGACCAAGTTATAACAAATTAACTTTATTTCCTTTTTTTGACAGGGAAGCCAGACTGGGAGTTGGGGAGAATGCTGTAGGTTTAATTAAAGTATATTTTAACAAAGAATTTGGCAAAATGTACCATATTATTTTTGAGGGGAAATGAGGTGACATTATTTAGATAATATTAAAATTAATTGAATTCAAAACAATTTTAATGACTGGACCTAAAGAGTAGCCATTAACAGTCAGTGTCAGCTTGGAAGGAGATCTCTCACCAGTTTAATCAATTACTTTGGTAAAGCCCTTTATGGCATGCTTATTCAATTGACAGATGACAAAAATCTGGGAGAGGTGGTTAACCCACTAGATGATAGTCATGATTCAAAAAGATATTGATAGTGAGCTAAATCTAGTAAGATGAAGAATAGACCTGTTATGGTGATACAAGCCTCTAATCCCTGCTACTGAGGAAGGCTGAAGCTAGTGGACCAATTGAGCTAAGGAATTCTGAGCTATAATAGGACCAACTCTGATTAAGTATTCACCATAATTTCAGCATAAATGAAGTGAACCCCTCGAGCAGAGGGCCACCAGACATCTTAGAGGAGTCTATTCAGCTCAGGTCTGAAAAACAGAACTGGTTAAAGTTCTATGCTGATCAGAATCAGGATTAGGCCTACCTCTGGGCTCACCTAGTCTCCAAAAATAAACAGGTAGATGGATAAGTGGAAGAAAACAAGCATTTATTGAGCACCTACTATATGTCAGTCATGATGCTAAGCACTTCACAAATATTATCCGATTTGAATCTCATAATCCTGGGAAATAGATACTATTATTATCACCATTTATGACTGCATAAACTGGGGCAGAGAGAGATTAAGTTACTTGTTCTGAGTCACAGTCAGTAAGCGTTTGAGATTGGATTTGAACTCAGCTCTTCCTCTAGGTCTGACTCTACCTATTGTGAATCATCATTTACTGGTTGATTTAAAGACTGAATTCCCATTTACTAGATTTGATGTCCAGAAAATTTTTGTTTAGATATAGATTGGATGATTCCTTAAATCCTTTCCTGCCTCAGACAAACTAAGATTTGGGAAAGACTTTAGTTTAAAAAGATCAAGATCTGCCACTGCATCCTGGGCCATCTCCAGTTATTTTTCCACTGGACTCCAGTGACTCTGGAAGAGAGAGTAAGGTTGATGACTTTACATGCCTCTGCTTCACTTAATTGTAAGTCAAGACATCAGCCTCCTGACCATTGGTCCTCTTTGAGAATGAAGGATGAAAAACAAACAAGTCTTTTCTACTTCTAAGAGTCCAAAACTCTCTTACAATCTCCCTCCTCTCTCTCTTTCCTTGATGCATTCCAAACCTCTCTTTCAAAATGGATTCAAATGCATCTGCCTTTAAGAAACCTTTCCTGTTTTCCCTATGACCTCCCACCCAGTTGGAAATGACCCTTCCCTTCAGACCTTATAGCACTTCATCTTTTAATACTGTAATGCACTTATAATAAAATATTATATATTTAATAGTGATATAATTATTATACTGTAATTAAGACAGGGACATCTTGTCATACTGGCTTTATATCTCCTCCAATGCTTATTATCGTAGGTGCTTAATAAATGTCTTTTGTATTCTTTTATTTTCTTGAATTTTCAAACTAGCTAGAACCTTGAGACAATGGAACCCTACCCTCATATTTTTCATATTAAATTTTCAAAATAAAAGACAAGAGAACAAAATTGGGACCCAGAAAAAATACTAGCCCACAGTCACACTTGTATGTTCATATTTATTGAACAAATATCACTCTTTCCCTCTCTCATATGTCAGATCCTTTGCTTTTGCCTATGTGTCTCTAACAGAAATGACGAATTTGGCTTTCTGTACCTCTGTATTACGTTCATTCTGAGTCCAGCATAACATACTGCAGTGTCTCTCATTGTGTGCAAGTCTCACACAGCATGGCAAAATTCTAACCCAGCATGGCAGCCACACTCAGGTACTACCTGTTTAATTCCCAGTCATATCTATTACAAAGACCTGAGTAAGGATAATGAACTTACTTTCTTAGCAAGGGAAACCACAGCCCTGATTCTAATATTGTCAAATGATCAGGAAGCAAGGAGTCATACACCAGAGGAATCCCAATGGCAACTCAATTGATGAGGAGATTATTTCAATAGCATTGTTGAAACAACCCAGAGTCGCAGAGTCTGAAAGTAATTAGGCCAAACTTTGGAGGATTGAGGCCATGGACAGCTAAGAATTTTAACAGAAGTCCAGGTTCATGTAACTGGTACTTTCTTTAACCATTTACAAATCATGGACAAAGAGTAGAAAGCAGAATGAACATGGTGTTCATAGAATTTTAGAGCTAGAAGAGCCCATAGTCATTACGGACTCTGACACCCACCCCTACATCTGCTATTTTAAAGAGTATTCTAAAGTGAGTTTCAGAGTAGGAAAATGTCTGTGGTCGGAAAGACTGCCAGAAAACAAATCCAGATCTTGTTTTGTCCCTCCAAGTTCAGTGCTTTGTCCCAAAGCTACAGCTAATATTTTTTCCCCTGGGTCGAGTGACATTCAATACACTCTCAAACTTTTTAAGCATATATATTCAATTGAAGAACATACACTTAGAGAAAGAGTGAAGACAGGCTTTCCCTGAGGATGCAATAACCAAAGCAGGGGAGGAAGAAGAATCATAGTAAATCTAAAGAAAAAAAAATATTCTTACTGACTGGGAGCTTAACTCAATTGTTTCTAAAAGCTTGAAGGACTAAAAGTTCCATCAGTGTACTCTCAATGTACACACTCTGTGAAAATATTTGGTCACGTCACCCTAGGCATGTTTTATTTGCTCCACTATACAATATAATGGCTCTTCCATAACTCGCATTCCCTCAGAGAAGCCTGCCTCAGCAAGGTGTTAAGAAGCAAACATTACAGTGATATGATTAAAATACTTTAAGTGTCCTGGGGATATTTTAATAGAGTTGCTTATTAACCCAAATCCATCTCTCTAAATATTGAAACATGTAAAAGAAATATCTCTGGCCAGAAAGGTCATCCTTTTCCCCTTGCTTATTCCCAGGAGCACCTCTTGTTCCACTGCTACACAGGGTAGAAGAAAAGGGGTCAGTCCCTGGCAGCCTACTTCTATCTTTACAAAAACGCAACTGGAAAAGGGGAAATTGTTCAGACTAAAAAGAGTAAGAAAATAGATTTCAGAGGAAAATTTTATCCAATGATTCAAAAAATTATCTTCCAGGGGAAGTCAAAATAATACATTTAATATTTTATAAAGTTTTCCACACATCCAAGTATAATGTATGTGAAAACAGTATATTATATTTATTAACAATATATATGTATATTATATATGGATAAAGACTATATTGTGATTCCTGTTAGAATTAGATACGTTGGACTCGGGCTGTGGGCATCACCATGGGGGGAAGCCTGTGGCTAGCGGAGCCTGGCAGGGAGCATGGAGAGATGGGGAGTAACCCTGGGCCCCAACCAGGCCACCAAGCTGGTTTCCTACAATTTCTCTGCTTACAAGTATACCACACTGTCATCCAGAGTTGAGAAAAAGTAGCTTAGAGAATATATCCATAGAGAAAGAAAGTATCTTTAAGTTACAACCATTATCTCGAAGAACTCCTAAAAAGGACGTGTACCAGGAAAATACAGAAAATGTTAGAAGTGAAACTGGAGATGAAAATAAAGAAAATCCAGTTGAGGAAAGCCAAGAAAATATTGAAGAACTTTGAAGACATATCATTTTGATGCACTTGCAAACCATTTTAATTATGCCATTTTTAGAAGAAGTCTTGGATCCAACACTAGTAATACCTCAGTATATAATATATAACATGACCAATACAAGTAAACATGAAGTAGTTGTACTGTAAAACAAAGCAGATGACCTTCCTTACTGGGTCTTATCTGCTATGATGTGCCCAGCAAATTGGCCAAGAAGTAATGACCTGAGTCAACCAACTTACGATGGATTCAAATGAGATGTATTCTGAACTATTGTTGACTATTTTCTAGATCTCCCAGAGCTGCTACTTACTTTTGAATATTATGAGTTATTTGTTAATATATTGGTTGTCTGTGGCTGCATTATGGTTCCAAATAGAACCAGTGGAAAACATAAAATCCAAGATGATTCACAGTCTTCCAAAGCCTTCCATGTAAACAGTATGAACTCTTTTACATCAACTGAGTGTCTTCTTAGTCTGTTTCATAGAGAGGCATAAGAAAAAATCAGAAACCTCTGAGAGTCCTTATAGATATTAGCAACAGTCTAAGAACTGATACACTAGCTTCCACTTTGTGATCCAAGCAGCAGAAGATACAGGGCTAATGTCTTCATTGGAGGGAGTTGTCAGAACTTGACAGGTTTGAAAAATGAACCTGTTTTGCCTTTATCTAAGTTTTAGCCAAGGTGCTGTTATTTGGAAAGAATTGTAGATACATCAGGGTGTAAGAGTACAGAAGGTCCAAGCTTCCCTCAGTCTGATCTGAATGTAGCAAGACAAAATAAGGAGAAATCATTCTTGGATTCTGAATCCAAAGAGAACTCTAAACTGGATATTTGTTCAGATGGAGAGAGTCAAAAGTCATCCTGTGTTGGTTTTAAAAGAACATCCACAGTAACTGTTCAAGACCAGGAGAAATCAAAGCAGCTTTGTAGGTCTCAGAGTTTGCTTTTCAGTAATCATAGAAGAAGATGTAGCCACATCAGTATGCCTGTTGCTGAAATTAGCATGAGGCCAAATCGCATGGGTCACCTTGGACAAAGCATCACAGATGTGTCTGTAGCCATGGAAAGTCAGTCTTGGGTTTCCAGAACCACAGTCAAGCAAAGACTCTGCCAAAGTACCTTAGAGCTTTCAGAAAACTCTTTCACGTCAGTATCTTCTATGCTGACTGGCACACAGAGTTTACTGAAGCCTCATTTAGAGAGAGTTGCCATCGATGCCCTACAAATATGCTGCTTGTTGCTTCCTCTGCCAAATTGGAGAAAGCTCCAGCCTCCAATGAGAATGATTTCTTAGATGAGTCAGAATGTTTATATGTCAAAAATTCATGATGCGATGGGGACAAGGTCACTTAGGATACAGATGTTTTCCCAATGCATGCTGTGCTGTGCTGAGGAAGTTGATCTAGATGAGCTGCTTGCTACACGATTAGCTTCCTTTCTGATGGATCATCATCAAGAAATTCTGCAAGTGCCATCCCACCCGCTTACAGGCCACTGTGAAGAAACACCTGGACCACCTAAGGAAAGGCCATATTATATATCCTGGGGATGAACCGATTGCTGCTTTGCCATCTTACTTCTATTGTAAACAGATCAGCACCCAGGAACTGGACAAATAGAAAGTTACTACCTCTTAGTCTGCAATTGCAGAACTTTTGGAGAATATTATTAAAGATAAAAGATTACCTCTGAAAGAAAAAAAAGTTAAAAAAATAAAGCAGTTTCAGAAGGAATATCCTGCCATCTACCAGATCCAGCTACAGAAAGTGAAGTCACACTGTTTGATGACAAGCCAACAATCAAGCAACCAGTGCTAATCTTAAGAAAACCCGTTTCATAGCCTTAGGTATTAACTGATTATCAGATTATATTAAACAAAGCCATGTGCTGAAGGACATGACATTAAGGCAGTCTTCTTTTCCTGTCCTTTCCCCAAATTAACTAGACATAGAAAGGTGCCAAAGTAGATAATGACAGAAGTGCTCTGTGTTTCTTACAAAAGATTACATTGAATCCAGTAGGTCTCAATGGAAAACAAATGAAGACTGACAGAATAATTGGTAACCAAGAGTATTCTGAGCATCTCATGTAAACAGCTTGAAAAGCCCTGATCCCATATGCCCAAAGGTGATGTACTTGACCACTGGCCAGAAGATGCCTGAGCAGCAAGACAAACTCAGAATTCTTTGGAAAGAACTTACCCACTTGTGCTATGTGGATGAGCTGGTGATTAGGGTTGCTAGTTAGCCATTTAGTCCAAGGATAGGTTGGTGGGGAATTTATAAACTCAATAACGTATATTGTGCTATGTTTTGTACTCATATTTTTCCATATTTTTTATATATTTATGTGTATTTGTTTAAAAGTTAGAAATACAGTATATGATTTCACTTGTTTCTGACATATTTAATGTATCTTAATCTGGTAGTTCAACCAGTTGAGATGTGATGCTATGTTAAGGATACAGAAGAAACGTAAGCCTTGGCTTATGTCTCCCAGCCCAGAAGGCAAGGCCCTCAGTCTTCTTTTCTCCACTTGGACCCAGTTTGAAGGAAGCATCTTTCATAGGCGCAAACTCAGGGCCAGGATTGGTACCAACAGATGTCTTTGTAAAATCCTGGTAGTATTTGCTCCACCTCCCTCACAGAATCATGGTGAAGAATATTCTTTAGAAGTGTTACCTGCTCAAGAAAGATGGTGCATTGTTCACCCAAAAGGATGTCATGAATTATATGGAAATGAGGTTAGGAAACTGCTTATACTGAGGATCTTCCTGCTGTGACTTTCCATGAATCCATGGGATAGCTTCCTCCTCCAGTTTACTAATTTGTTCTCTACCATAACAATTTGACTCTTTAAGTCAGAAAAGAGACTGACTTGAGAAATATGGTACATTCTCCTTCTCAATGGAATTTCATGATGCCTTAATTGTTAAATGGCAGCATTCTCTTTAACATATTACTGCTTTCTGTCAAAAGTTTGGGTAGTTTAAGGAGAGATGGTTTGGGTAAGTGGATATTTCACCCAGATAGCTCATCTCTAAACTGAACCTATTGAACTCAATAACATTTTAGGTATGTCCAAATACTTTGTATACAAGCATTTTTGCTGTTTAAAAGTATATGATGATTGTGTTGGTGAAAATCATTATAATAATCACTCTTTTTAGCTGTTTCTAAAGTTTTACTTTTTAAATTCATGTTATACTCAGGTGTATCCCAACTTTTCTTATAAACCAACTAATTACTCACAACAATCTTAGACATGTGTCTTGCAATTTACATACATAAAAGGTAAACAGTCTGTCCTTATTTAATCCTTTTTAATTAGTCTTTAGTAGGTACCTTATATGTCTCTATTAAAATCAGTTTTTCTTTTTTTAAAACAAAACCCTGGAAGTCTGACAGTTCATTAAATGTCCTTCTTCCCTCATTCAGGATTGTGCTTAGGAAAACAAAAACAAAAACAAAAAAAATTAAAGAGAAATAGCAAAGGACAAAGTAGTAATAGGAGATAGAAAATTGTCCAGTCTGGCTGAAACATAAAAGGACCAAAAGGAGATAAGACTAGAAAAAAGTCATTTATTGTCTCATTCTGAACTCTCCCGTCTTAGTCTTAAACAACATTTTTTCAATTTAGCCCTAATTCCTATTCCTCATCAGGATCAGCTAATCATTCAATCGTGTGCTGAAGTCCAGATATAACACTTTCATGATTAAGTCCGTAAATATGCATGTTTGGGGTGTGTTGTTGATGAAAACCAGAAACAAATTAATTTTCTTTAAAAATGCAGTCTACCTTTTAATTCCATTTTCTGGACCCACCCATCAGAAATGCTTTGGAT